>NC_048223.1:40598106-40713815 GCF_002007445.2 Ailuropoda melanoleuca
GTCTCTGCAATGAGATGGCTGTCTCACGGAACGGTCATGAGGTTCCAGTGAAGTGTTATGTGTTTAAATAAATGTTAAATGGAATTTTGCTAACTAACCCTGGCACTGTTTCTTAGTTAACAGGAACAAAATTGCTCCCTACTCATCTATCTCACTAATAATGTATATAAATTTGTCAACTCACCTATGAAACTGAGTGTGTTGTAATTAGTGTGATTCACACCACAGTTCTTTAAAAATAATCCTTACTTAAACATTGTTTCAAAATGTTTCACTACCTCCAATTTGTCATCCAAGTGGACACATCCCAGGATCTTAGGCAAGGCTCAGTGCCCCAGCTTTGTCCTTGAGAATCTGAGCAGAACAATTGTGCTCAGTATCAGGATTTCCTGAACCAATTTCCTTAATAATGATATTTAAATCAAACTCACCTTGAGTAGATGGCTGAACCACCTCTGTCATGAAGGAGAAAAATCCCAGCACATATCATAAACTTCACATAAACCAAGCAATTTTAAAGATTCAGATCATAGGTGAATAATCTCCAANAGCTTCTTAATAATGATATTTAAATCAAACTCACCTTGAGTAGATGGCTGAACCATCTCTGTCATGAAGGAGAAAAATCCCCAGCACATATCATAAACTTCACATAAACCAAGCAATTTTAAAGATTCAGATCATAGGTGAATAATCTCCAAAATAAAGATTTCTTCTGCACTTGTAATAATGGTGCTTTGGAATTTTTTCAAAATTGCGTCTTAAAAGGATGCTCTTCGGGCCAAGAAAAGTAATGGCAAATTCACTGCAGCAGATTGAGAGAAATTCAGGGATTTAGTCTGAGAAAATACTTTTGCCGTTTGCAAAGGATGGCATTTGGGAGGATGCTGGGTTCTGCTGTGGTTAGAGTCAAGCATTAATAGCCACTTATAGGCAGAACCAAAATAAGGCTACAGCTGATGGTAGAGACAGACTTTGTGAATTCTCAAGAATGCCAGTCTCTCCAAATAGAACTTCATTAACCTGCCCAATTTCCACTGGGTCAGAGCATATCACATATTTTCTACTCATCAATTCCCAGCCAGCCAACCAACTGAATATCAAGAAATGTTTAAATATCTCCTTTGACTGTGTCCTAAAATTTAACTCCATCTTTTCCTCTCTCTTATTTCCCTATCTTCCAAGTCCCCAATCAAAGAGCAATCAGTCTTAATTATTTAATCAACTACAGTCTTTTAATGCCTACTATGTGCCAGGTACTTTTATAATAGGCTGCAATTATAGTAAAATATAAAATAGGATTCTCACAATTTAAGAGACTAGTGCAGGAGTTAATTAAACAAATCATTATAGTAAAATATGAGATGTGAAAAAAGAAAGATAAGTGCAAATGCTAGAGGAGCCCAGAGGGAGAAAGACCAAATATAGCTGAGCAGGGGGTGGGAAAGCTTCATGGAGACGATGATGCTCAAATTGCTCCCTGAAGATCAGGAGACACCTTCCCCACATAACTGATACTCAGTGAGTATTTACTACATGTCCTAAACTAGGGAAGTGCTTCGTGTGTGTTGGGAGGGAACCATAGTTACCCTCACTTAGAGACTTGGGTGCATAACTTGTTTTTAGGTCACATCTAGTAATGGGGTGACACCAAGTTAGTAATTAGAGTCCGCTAAAGATGTCAGGCACTAGTAGCATTGTCCAGGCCAAATAGCAACAAAGAAGAAGCACAGCACAAAAGAGCGTAGTCCACTGGGAGCAGTGCTGAACATCTTAGAAGTCCTGTTCTCTTGAAAGCAAGGAGAAAAATTCAGCAAACCTTTCAGCTCTTCCAGAACCATGCAGCCTGTTTGTGATTCAACTGGGCTAATATGTCTCATTCCTCTGGTTTTTCTTAGACCTTCCTACAGCCCAGAGTAGCTATATCCATAACATTTCATGCAAGTCAGCCTACAGGACACAATCCTTAAGAAGAAATACAGCATTTTATGGATCTTTTGTGTCCTTTGAGCACTAAGCCCACAGATAGAAACATAACACATTCAATACATGCTACTTAATTGATGAAATTTTGGCTTATACTTTACTGTTGGAATTCAACTATCTATTCAATTATCTAGCCAAATCAAAAGATAATCAAACATTAAGCTCAATGCCTGGGATTAAGATGTTGAAGAACTAGGTTTTGATTTTAGACAATTTGCTCTTTTCCAAAAAGTGTCCTAATGACAAAACAGAAATCCTACCTCCCTAGTTAGTTGTATGTAAATCCAACCACTAATTAAGTTGATTTTCATTATTCTTACCTCCTTTTTTTCATTGATTCCTAGCACTGAGGAGTCATGATTTAGGGATGAGCATAGGCCATTATGCTGATGCAAAGTTACAAAAGTTAAAGAGTATTTTGAAACTACGGTAAGAACAGTTCTCTTTGGAGAAGTGGGACGTAGAGGAGGCGAGTAAATGATATTACGTGAAGAATCTGCTGGATATCTGAATATGACAAGTGTAAAGATAGTTAAAACATGTTTTTCCACAGTACTTAACCTTGGACCTCAATAAAGGCCAGAAATATTAGAAAGTCACTTTTGGTTTTAATAGGTTCTAAATAAAGGTGTCACAAAAATTTCTCCGGGAAAAACTTAAGGAGCAATATAAATTTGCTAGGGCTGCCATAACAAAATACTGCACACTGGGTGACTTAATTGAATTTTCTGACAGTTCTGGAGATTAGAAGTCCAAGATCAAGGTATTGGCAGGTTTGGTTTCTCGTAAGGCCATTCTCCTTAATTTGCAGATAGCCACCTTCTCACTGTCTTCACATGGCTTTTTCTTGCATATTCATGTGCTGTTGGTGTCTTTTTATTTTCTTATAAGGACACTAGTCCCATAAAGTCATGCCTTTCTCAGGGCAGCCTGTATCTGGTGACTGAGAGAGGGAGGTATAAAGGCCCAGCCATCTCAGCCCAACATAAGATATTCATGGTAACAATCACTACAAAGCATCTGCCAAGTTGGCTGAGGCTTTATCAGGCCTGCAAATCAGTTCCGATTCTCTGTTGGCCTAATCCTGCCCCCCCAGGTGTTGATCCTTAATAAATATCTTGCTCTCCAAATTCCATCTCCACTTCTGAAGAACCCAGCCTACAACAAATAGCTTTCAAAGCTCTGCAAGAAAATAAGCTTAAATATATAATTTTATGTCCAGCCAAATTGTCGCTCAAACATTAAGGCTGAATGTTATATCATGCAAGACTCATAGAGTTACCTCTTTATGTGCCCTTCCCAGGGGGAAAAATATTGCTTGAAAATATGCTTGAGGAGACAAAAAAAAAAGTTCGAGAAAATGGAACCCATGAAAACAGTGGCCCCAAACCCACAAGTGCATTAAAAAGGAAAACTGAGACATAACTGTGCAATAAGCCATGAAAAATAAAAAGTCCCAACTAGAACATTAAGTTGGAGTAGCAGGAGAAAAATCTTCACAAGAAGGTAGATTCTTATTTGATAGGTAATGTTCTCAAGTGAGAAAATCTTTGTAAAATGATGAAAGAATTGTTTCAATAAAAAAAATCAAAGAAAATTACAAACTTTGGACACAACAACATCTATATTAATAAAATACATATTTAAAGCACATTTAAAATGTCATCATTTTGAGAAACTGAAGTAAATGAAAATAAGTGCTCATTTTAATATTCTGAAAGCTTATTTTGGAAAGGGGATGGCCTGAATCTACACAACACAGAATTTCTGTCATTTCCTACTCCCAGAGGGCCACTCTGCTTGATCTTAGGGTGAATAATATGTAATCATAACATTGCTAATGAACCGTATTGGTGCTTGAATTCTCAATTCAAGCTACAGGCAAAGCAAGGAAGGCTTAAGCATATTTATAAAAGAGAATGAAAAAGTAATAAGCCTTGACGATGTTTAATGATGTAGCTGGATGATCATGAGAATTGCAAGGAGAGAAGGTGAAAGGAAGTTCAGGGCATCTCATTTCATCTTCTATCTCTCAGAACAGTGAGTCCAATTTGTCTAAATTCGATGGATCGAGATGAAGCATTTAAAATCCACTTTTAAAAATTCTTGATGTACCAATAGAAGAATCCACCCGATAACGAAAAGAGTAGGATGAGAGGCGGGAAGGTGGAGGACATGAGATAGTTCTTGTTTTCCTTTTTAATCATGCAGAACAGAGAGTCGGAAGCTAATGTTCAAATAATAATTGGAGAAATAAAAGTTTCACACACTATGGGGAATTTTGAAGATAACTATTGGAGGAATCAAAAGCAAGAAGAACTTACCTGTGGGAAATGAATCAGAGGAAAGCAGGGATGGGATAAAGAACAGGCGATTTTTACTGAATGCCCTACGGCACTGTTTGAATTTAACTCTCCGCATCCATAAATAGGTCACCTGGCCTCTGTGCTCCCTCTGCCCCCTCTGTCAGCCCCCCTTCATGACTCTCTACCTGAACTCTGATGTTTCCTTCACCTTCAGAGCACAGCTTTTCCTTTTTATGTCTACCTGTTCCACACGATGTAAGTCTAGGACTCAAGAATAAGGTGGCTCAGCCCTCCATCATCCCCTTTTCTGGGCACTGGCCTATGCCTGATAGGGGGGAACAGCTAGTAAAATCTTATCTCCCAAACTGGTTTACAAGTACTTTTACTAGCTTCCTCTGTGCACCTAGGAAGTCCAGCATCACTGTACATACATGAGCCAATTCGTACGTTTTAGGTGCACAGAACTAATCACTAGCCATATGACCATAAGTAGGCCACTTCACCTCCTGCGTCCTCACTTTTCTAACTGTAAAATTAATACATCTAAGGTCCAAACGCTGAAAGAAAATGATCAATTTGGTGCATGTAGATAGACAAGATTCAAGACACACCCCTTCGGAAAAATTTGATCTTAAAGGCATTTTCTTTATTTACCCAATCACAAAATCAGAGTGGAATTGTGAAAAAACAAAAACAAAAACTTGGCAACCAGTCATAGATACCTGAGTGTTCTTCTATGTCTCCTGAAAAGCCCAGCAGAGTAAACTTCACCTGAACTGAGAATCTTCAAGCTATGTGACCTCTAACAGGTCACTTCACTAGTCTGGGGCTCAGATCCCACATCCATTTTGTGGTAGGAATGAAGAGATGCTCTTTGGAGTCTCTAACCAAGGCTGGGCTCTGCATCCTAATAGCCCCCAAGCTCATGGTCCAGCAGTGCAGCCTGACAATCTAGAAAAGAAACCACACCACTTCCTCTACCCCTGGCATGTCCAGAATTCTTCCTAAATCTGACCCAAAACATGAGACGCTGCCTCTGGCCATTTCTCTCACTGATTTTCACCTCATGTCTAGATTTTCTTTTTACCTGCTTCCTTGAACTCTATCCCTCCTTCCCTGGCCACCATGTCCAAGATGTGGGTGCCAGTTCTGTTTTTCCCCATGCCTTGGGCCAGTGTCAGGGTCATGCCATAAGGGAAGTGAAGCCCTGAATAGCCCAACAGTTATATTAAATTAAATTAAAGGTATTTTTCAAGCAATGAGAATTGTAATAAAACACCCATCCAAAGAAAACCAAAAGTGATGTGCTTAATGCATAATTGGTATTATCATTAAAGGTCAAAAATCAGTCAGCAGTCAGTGAGGAATGGAACAATCTATGTGGAACTAAATCCCCACTAGCCAATGAGGAACAGGAAAGGTGGCTGGCATGCCATCAGGGAGCAATTTGGCCTAGAGAGCTCATTGCCCTGGCAAATGAGAATGAGACTCTAATTATCGCATTGGCAGGTTGAAGAAATTTTTAAAATATACTCTCTACAACTGTCACAGTGTCAAAACAATTATTTGCCTGCTTGAGCAGGTGTCAGGCATTGTAAAGTGTATATGTCCTTGTAAAATTAAATGAGAAACTTTCAGAAATTGGTGTAAGCTGGGGCCCTAATTATAGCATGTACAGATACCTAAAGACAGGAGGCAAAGAGGGAAAAACTCTGATTTTCTTTTTCTTTTCTTTTCCCTAAGGCACTGAATTCTAAGCACACTTGAGGTAAAGGTAGAATGTGTCACTTGAACTTCAGGGAGGGATTCCAAACCATTTTGCCTATCATTCTTGCCTTTGAGCCATCATTGGTCCTTAAACATGTATTACTTTTCTCTGCGCAGTCAGTGGATTTCACCTGCATTATCTCCCTTGGTCCTCCATGCCAGCCCTGCATGTTCAGCTAGGTAGCATCTTTGCCCCATTTTACAGATGCAAAGCTGAGTGGTATTCCAAGTCTCCTTTTTTTTTTTTAAGATTTTATTTATTTATTTGACACACAGACAGTGAGAGAGGGAACACAAGCAGAGGGAGTTGGAGAGGGAGAAGCAGGCTCACTGAGGAGGGAGCCTGACGCAAGGCTCAATCCCAGGACCCTGAGATCATGACCTGAGCCAAAGGCAGATACTTAAAGACTGAGCCACCCAGGCATCCCTATTCCAAGTCTGCTAATTCCAACACAGTCACTCCTTCTCCCGCATGACTCCCTATATGTCTTCCTTCCTGGTCCTCTGCTAGAGGACCTACTAGAGGACTAACTAAACCTCTGCTCGAATTACCTTGATGCTTACCCTCCTGTTGCTGTTTCCTGGACTCTGAAACTCTTTGACAGATGGGTAGGTAGGAAGGAAAACAGGCAGCCACCAACACAATGCCCCTTGAGCGGTTCACAACTTGTAGGCATTGAATTAATGGTGAGTGATCAGTTGACTAAAATATTAACACCAGGAAGAGTATCCCCCTCAAATTGAAGGACTACTCAACTCAACCAGTGTTGATTAGCAGTCTACCTTAGACAAGGTATGTGTACAGTCAGGAATGTTACATGAAATAAGGCAAGATTTCTTCCCTAAGGAATCTAGCACTTGAATGCTGGACAGGAATGGGGTTTTTTTTTGGGGGGGGGGTTTAAATACTTTTCTATTATATTATGTTAGTCACCATACAGTACATCCCTGGTTTTTGATGTAAAGTTCCATGATTCATTAGTTGCATATAACACCCAGTGCACCATGCAATACATGCCCTCCTTACTACCCATCAACAGCCTATCCCATTCCCCCAACCCCCTCCCCTCTGAAGCCCTCAGTTTGTTTCCCAGAGTCCAGAGTCTCTCATGCTTCATTCCCCCTTCTGATTACCCCCCCTTTCTTTATCCCTTTCTTCTCCTACTGATCTTCCTAGTTCTTATGTTCCATAGATGAGAGAAACCATATGATAATTATCTTTCTCTGCTTGACTTATTTCACTTAGCATAATCTCCTCCAATGCCGTCTATGTTGCAGCAAATGTTGAGAAATCGTTCTTTCTTATGGCTGAGTAATATTCCATTGTATATATGGACCACATCTTCTTAATCCAGTCATCTGTTGAAGGGCATCCTGGCTCCTTCCACGATTTAGCTATTGTGGACAAAGCTGCTATGAACATTGGGGTGCATATGGCCCTTCTCTTCACTACGTCTGTATCTTTGGGGTAAATACCCAGTAGTGCAATGGCTGGGTCATAGGGTAGCTCAATTTTTAACTTTTTAAGGGACCTCCACACTGTTTTCCAGAGTGGTTGTACCAACTTGCATTCCCACCAGCAATGTAGGAGGGATCCCCTTTCTCCACATCCTCTCCAGCAATTGTTGTTTCTTGCCTTGTCAATTTTTGCCATTCTAACTGGCTAACAGACACATGAAAAAATGTTCAAAATCATTAGCCATCAGGGAAATTCAAATCAAAACCACACTGAGATACCACCTTATGCCAGTTGGACAGGAATGTTCTTACTTTGAAAATATAATGGCAGCTCTCATGAAGGTACAACATGCTAAATAATCAAAGGGGAGAAGGAAAAAGTCACAGCTTGTTGTCAAGGGACTCTTCATCTTCTCCATGGCTATTAAGTACCTGTTATGCACTGAATGTTTTACACCCGCTTGTGACAACCTTCACATCTCTATAAGAACAGAAGTGACCCACCTGGGTCGCCACAATGTTCAGAATCATCTTTAGATTCCAAAGGGAAGTAGTATGGATTAATTGCAGATTAGTGGGTGCAGGTGCTACCCTACCAGAGCCTCTTTACCAGGCGGTACAATTATCCCTCAGATGCTGAGTATTGACTGTCATGAGTTACAACTGGCCCCTTAATTCAGAAAATTGCCCTTGTCCCTTAAAAAGGTAAAAATTGAGCTACCCTATGATCCAGCAATTGCACTACTGGGTATTTACCCCAAAGATACAGACGTAGTGAAGAGAAGGGCCATATGCACCCCAATGTTCATAGCAGCATTGTTCACAATAGCTAAATTGTGGAAGGAGATGAAATGCCGTTCAACAGATGATGTGGTCCATATATACAATGGAATATTACTCAGCGTTCAGGAAGAACGATTACCCAACATTTGCAGCAACGTGGACAGGACTAGAGGAGATTATGCTAAGTGAAATAAGTCAAGCAGAGAAAGACAATTATCATATGGTTTCACTCATTTATGGAACATAAGAAATAACAGGGAGATGGGTAGGAGAAGGAAGGGAAGAATGAAGGGGGGGTAAACAGAAGGGGGAATGAACCACGAGAGACTATGGACTCTGGGAAACAAACTGAGGGCTTCAGAGGGGAGAGGGGTGGGAGATTGGGATAGGCCAGTGACGGATATTAAGGAGGACATATTGCATGGAGCACTGGGTGTTATACGCAAATAATGAATCATGGAACACTACATCAAAAACTAAGGAGGTACTGTATGGTGACTAACATAACATAATAAAAAACGTATTATTAAAAAAAAAATTGCCCTTGGCTGATGAGAGCCTCCTGGCCTGAGGAGTCATGTCCTCACCCCCGGAGAGTCCCATCTGCCCACTGCAGATGACTGGTAAGGGCTCAATCAGCTTCTTGGCTTCAAGGTAGGGACCACTCTATGGTGTGGTATATGCTCCAGAATGCCCTGTTGATCAGACCAAGGCTGGGTTTCCTGAGATCACAACTTCATTTGCCCTTCCCTTTTCTGCCTGCCTCCTGCCTCCTCCAGGCTTCTCCTAACAGCACCCCTCCATAAATCTCAGGAATCCAAATCATGGTCTCAGGCTATGCTTCTTATATCTAAGACAGTTACCTATTCTTTTGGAGCCCCATTTCCTCACCTGTAAAACCCTGGGAATAGGTCAAAAGCAGCCATGAGAGCTAGCGAGATGATGTCATTTAATATCTTTGTAAATTCCTGGGTTCAATAAATCGTAGCAAGGATTTTTCCTCTTTAGTTACATTTAAGAGAACTTCTGGTCTCTGGGATATAGAACAGAGACCCTGGGCATCATCAGCTGGCCATAGAAACCGAAGAACTGGAAGTAGACAGCAATTTGTAAATGCAGGGGGAGCCAGTCCACCCTCAGGAGTATCGAGGACCAGTTAGGACTTGTACCCAATTTACCACAACAGGTGGGGGCAGGGAGCTGGTCAAGGACCTGATGGAGGGGAACAGGTGGCAGGGGCAGTGGGGTGCCATTGGAGGAGTTTCAATTCAGTACATTTGTAGGTTAGCTTTGCTGTTCACCTTTTAAGCAGAAGGGCAAATAGATTGCCCACCGGATAAAACAGCTTTGTCTGAAATATTGCTTCCTGACTCCACTGTTTCATCTCCATTGGCTGCAGCTTCCCTCTACCTTCTCCTTTCAGGCTGGCTTCCCACCATCGCTGCGGGGCGAGCCCGAGCTGATGAGGGCACCTGGCTTTTGTGGCAGCTCTTCAAAGCTAGAGGTCAGGTGTGTTTCTAGGATTTAATTAAGCTGGAAATGAAATCCAGCCCTGGAGTGGCTCATCGTCTTTATTATCACATTTCTTACCGCTTGTCAGGCCACAGTGGCTCTGGGTCTTGAAAAGGAAGAAGCGGGATGCTTCCCAGGCAGGGCTCGGTTAATCTATTTCACACAGCATTTCAGGTACCTTCCTCCATTTTAGCAGGATGGAAAAAAACCCAGCATGCTCAGAGCCTTTTGGGGAAAAGAATTACCTTAAAATGAACAAAAGAAAAATGCAGTTTGAAATAACACATTATTTCAAATATATTTCTTATTCTAGTATAATATAGTATGTGCCCCCCAGAAAAATGTAGAAGATATAAAAACATAAAGAATTAAAAAATCACTTGTAATCTCACCAGCTAGATAGATACAACTGCTGTTAATATTATGGTCTCCTTCCTGCCAAACACTGTCTGTTCCTGGGCTTAACATGTAGGTAGTGAAAGACAGAGAAAGAAGCAGTCCTCTCTTTAGGATGGGAAGAATCTGATCCTATAGGGTTTATGTTTCAGTGTATAATCCTTTTTTTATATTATTTATATATATTAACTAACATTATTTCATATAGGACACTAATTCACTGAGACCAAGGGGGGGTTTTTGTCCTTTTTTAAGCAAACTAGAGTCAGGAAAAAAAGTCAGGACTTAAAAGAATTTCTATGGTCAGTAATGCTACAGACTATCACATTGCAGTCATGTTTTCTATGCCTAATAAAATACTCCATAGTCACTCAGATTAAACAAATGAGATGAGGGGATTTATACACTGCTGTGCACTGAGAAAGGGGCTTAACAGTCTCCCAAAATAATATCATTTGACATCCGGAGCTATTAGACTGCATCGGCAGAGGGTATTCATTTCATAGCCGATTTGTGTTCGGCGGGTGGCAGTCCCCTTCACGTCCCCTTAGTGTGGTGAGGGCTGGCAGCTACAGGGCACTGACCTTTCTCACTCTGGAGATGTGATTGCTTTCACACTGATCACACAGAAACACTTAGCAAATCTCATACTGTTAACTCCATCGCACACTAGCAATGCTGGCATTTTATGACTGTCATGTGGCATTAGCCAGCTGAAAACTCACTAAGATGCGGAAGCCATGCCGAATTAATAACTTCTAAGGTAGTAATTTAGTCAGTTTTCATGTAACTAATAAGCACCACTTCGGCCAAAGACAAAAGTCGCAAAATCATGGACTACCGAGCAAACTTCAAGAACTTCTTTTGCACTCTCACTTTACGAATGAAGGAAACTGCGGACCAAAAAGGAGGAAGGATTTTTTTCAAGGTCACAGAGCTAGGATTGGAGTAGTAGCTTTCAACCTGCATGTCAGCAGCATCAGATCTTAAATGGAATCCTGCATATATAACTACAATATGCATGAGACATCTAAGAAGGTAGCACCATGACTGAAACAGGGTTGGTATTCAAAGCTTTACCCTTCCTTGTCCATCTCAACTATGAGATATTCAGAGAGCCCTGATTCTCCATGAAGCAGAAATCAAAACCAACTTCCCTTAGCATGCTGGCTCCAGGAACATTTCTTGCACCGCCAAATATTCTTTATATAAGCAAATAATCTGTGTTAGACTGATAAAAGATTTAAATTAGAAAAGTGTGATCTCATAGTCTTCTCATTTGCAAAAGGAAAACATCAATGGTCTCTGCAACAGCAAGTGAATATCCATTAGAAGCTGAACAGAAAACAAAAATGAGTGGAGGTTGTAATAGCCTCTCCCAGCATCAGTGCTAGCTATGATCCATTGTAGATGTTATGTGGATTTGGTGGGACCAGCCCCAGCCCCAGGAATGGTTCAAGATTGTCCTTAAGCCAATTAGCTATGGGTTACCACTGAACTGGCAAATGTCAATAGTTGAAACAGACCAATGAGTAAGAACAAACATTGACTTTGGCTTGGGGGCAAAGTAAACAAAGTTTACAAATTGAAGGATACAAAAGGAAGTCAAGATGGTAAAAACAAACTGTTGGTTGCCAGGGGAAAGGGGGCTGTGGGAATGGGTGAAATAAGTGAAGGGGATTAAGGAGTACCAACTTCTAGTTATAAAATAAATGTCATGGAGATGAAAAGTACAGCATAGGACACTGTACGGTGACAGATGTTAACTATACTTATCGTGGTGAGCATTACATAATGTATAGAATTGTTGAGTCACTGTGCTGTACACCTAAAATTAATACAACATTGTATGTCAACTGCACTCAATGATAAAAAAAAAATTTAAACAATACAGCAAAGATAGACAATATTCTCCAAATAAGTTTTAAGCTTCCAGGTTACAATAATTCCTAAACAATGGATGTGCAGTTACAGATAATAATTTGAGAGCAAGGTCACATCAGACTTCTAGATAGCCAATTGTCCCCCTCCATAAGTAAGGCTGGAACTGTTCTGTGGTTCAGCTATTCTGAAGAAGTCTTGGGACTTCCTTATTCAGGTCAGTTACACACCATTGCTTTTGAGATTATATAATATATAATAAAACTAAAGGGAATGACCAAGTGTAATACGCTTGGACAAAAATAAAACCTTATTTATTATGCTCAGTCTTCCCAGGTTAACACAACCTGGTCTCGTGAATATCTGAACCAAGGATGGGCAAACCAAAATTGGGCTTAGCTACCTTATCCCTAGGAGTCAGACCTAGATGGAGTCTTTCGTGCAGTTATAACTCATGGTCAGACTGATTGGTTCAAGGATAGATATGTGCCCTAATTGGTCCGATTAGAGGAATGTCCAGGACTTTTGTTTGACAGTTTAAGTAGAGATATTCTTTCCCAGGCATATTATCAAACAAGCATTAGTGGTTTTTTGTACTGTCTGCATCCCTTGAATCACAAAGAGATTCACCTACCTTGTGCCATAGCCTGTGTTAGCGAGCTAAACAGAATCCCTGCTCTCTAGGAAGTGACATCATACCAAATACTGACATTAGCAAAGAAGTTAGAGAGGTCTGCAAGTTATTTTTCAATACCTCAAAAGGCCAAAGAGAAAAAAAATCACATCTTTAACCAGAATAAGTCTGAACTGACTGTGTATGGGACTCTGATTACTTTTGAATGGGATAACATTGGTTATTCCAAAGTGACAAATTCTGATTGACAGTTAGAAATGGAAAAATGGGTGAGAGTACAGCATAATATATAGAGTTGTTGATTCAGTATGTTGTATACCTTCTGGAACTAATATAACATTGTACATCAACTATGTATGCAGAATATATATATATATATATATATATTCTTTAAGTATTAAAAAAAGAAATGGAAAAATAAATTTAGAGCTAATTAATTGTGTTTTTATGGTAGGAAATCTTCCAATATAGAGAGATTCTGTAAAAGAGAAGGGAAAGGAGAAAGAGAAAGGGAGGGAGGAGGAGGGGGAAGGAGAGAGGGAAGAAAAAGATGGAGGAGGAGAAGGAGAAAGAAGAGGAGGAGAAGGGGAAGGGAAGGAAGGAAAGAAAAGGAGAAAAGAAAAGAAAGAGGGAGGGAGGGAGGAAGGAAGGAGGGAAGGAGGGAAGGAAGGAAGGAAGGAAGGAAAGAGGGAAGGAAGGAATTGAATGAATTAAATGGGGCAGGGGTAGATCAACTATAATTCAATCACATTTGCACTTGCTAAGGTGTCCTAAACTTCATTTTTCTGAACTACTTCATTCCCACCTCTGCTGACTTGCAAAAAAAGCCACCTTGAAAATACCCAGAAACAAGACACTAATACAGATGAATAAATAGCTTTATTTTCCCTCTATTTCGCAGCACAGGAACATCATTTGAAATATATATACTGAGCTCTCAGAAGAGGTGCTGCATTAGTTACCCAGAGCTGCCATAATAAATTATCACAAACTGGGTGGCTTACAACAACAGAAGTTTATTCTCACACTTCAGGGGGCCCAAAGTCTGAAATCAAGTCGTCAGTGGGACGTACTTGCACCGAAAGCTCCTGTGGGGAATCCTCCAGGGCCTCTTCCAGCTTCTGGTGGCTCCTAGAGTTCCTTGGCCTGTGGCAGCATAACTCTGATCTCTGTCTTGCCCTCATGCGGCCTTCTCTGTGTATCTTATTAAATCTCCCTGTCTTCTGTCTTCTCTTGTAAGAATATTTACAAAGACCTAATCATTCTAAATCCAGGATGATTTCGTCTGGATGTTCTTAACTCGATTTCATCTCCAAAGACCTTATTTCCAAATAAGGTCACATTCACAAGTACCAGGGGTTAGAACATGGGTATATCTCTTTAAGGGACACTATTCAAGGTACAAAGTTGGTGAATGCGTACTCCTGATTTTTTGACAACCACATATCTGATCATGTGAGGAAATCACCATCTAAACCAAAACCAGCCCCTCAAAAGCAGTATAACTGAGACTAAACTCATTCCTTCCCAACATGTTTTGTTCCCCGAATCTTTCACTATTAATGCCCAACATCAAGTCAGTGGCTATGTTCTGTTTTACACCTGAAACTTCTCTTGCATCCACTTCCTTCTTCATCCTACAACCACCCTTTCGGATGTTGGTATTCCTCCCCACACACCAGCCATAGTGTTGGCCTCCCTGTCCAACTTCCCCCTACTCAAACTTCCCCACTACTAAGAGAGTGATTTCCTAAAATAACAATCTGTTCAAAAGCCAACAATGGCTTTCCCAATTTATATCTTGTTAAACCTCACAGTTACTGCAAGGATTATTTAAGCTGTTCAGATGCCACCCACTCCAAGAAATATTCTGTAATCTCCCCCACGTAGAAGTTTTCTCTTCTCTGAATTCCCATAGCTGCTCCTCTCCATCTCATACTATTTTAGTAATTGGTAGTTTGGGGCAGCAATCAACAGTTATTTCCATCAAGGACTAACCTTTGCATCCCTAGTCATGGCCACATATTGAGTCATTTATTAGCCGACTCGGATTTCTCTTCATCCCTGCTGCTCTAAGAACTAATGCTTACTCTTAGGTTGGGCCCTGACCTAATTTTACCTCCTCCACTCCATCATACTTGTTTGGACACGGACAAAGTTTGGGACAATCAGATTTTCTTCCTTGGATTGAAAATTGAGGCTGAGAAATCCTTCAGGAATTATTTATTTCAACAAAAGAGGAATTTATTTTCATTCAAATGCACATTGGTGTGGTCAGTGGACCCGTCTGTCACTGGCCCACCACAAAATGAGTATAGAAATTGAGAGTCTGCATTTAAAAACTTTTGTTGGAATTTGACAGAGTCATTTTATATCTGTTGACTTTAATAATTTAAAACATCAGAATTATATTTTTATTTTCTAAGAATTTATTCTTAATACCGTTTTGAAGGACGTTCACTCACAAAAAGTTACAACAAAGCACAGCATTTCCATGTACCCCGACAATGATAATATCTTACTTAACCATCGCACATTGGTCCAAACCAGGAAATCAACTCTACTATTTCATTTGTATTATATTCTACAAAAGTATCCATGTCTGACACACTAGAATTTTCTTTTTAAAAAAAACTGGTTATTCACCACAGATCATTTAGAGAGAGCTAGTTTACATAATCTTATTACAAAAATAATTAAAGGTAGCAACAGAAAATGATAAGAGAGTGGAAATGCCACAGGCTTCGGACCAGCCAATGTGATCAAGCCCTGCCTACACCCAGCGGAGCTGTGGAAAAATTCCATACCTAGAGATGGGGTTAATAATTATTAACTGAAATATGAAGATAACAGTTATTCTGGATCACAGAATTGTAAGGATCAGAGGCATTTTGAAAATATTTTCAAATGGAAGCCAGTGTTGTTTCTTTTTTTACAAGCTCTGGATAATTTTCAAGCCCCTTCCACATGCATTATAAACTTATTTCATTTTAATAAGAGTGGTTTTCCCAGTTTTACTCATGAAGCTTAGGAACGTGGAGAAGCCGACACTGAGTCAAAAAGCCAGGATGAGAGCTGAGGTAGGAACTCAGGCCCTCTTTCCCAGAACAAGCTACTTTTCACTCCCTACCTGACACTATCTCAAATCTTCGGTAATCCAATAACCAAAGGGAGGAAAAAGAAAATTTGTGCAGGTTTTACAGGTTACATTGCTAGCTTAAAGAACTAGTTTAAAAAAATACTCAGTGTTTTATGATAGTTGGCCTTTGTCACATATGCTTTCTTTTCATTTATATGTAATTCTGTCCTTTCTTCCCCTTTCCCAAAAGTAGCACCATAGAGGTTGCTAAGCAATTGTCCCTGACAAGGTCTCAGCGCCTGTCAATAAAATGGAATATTCTCCCATTCTCTCTTCCATTTTAGTGCTGAGGAGGGTGTCAATCAAAGAACATCAGTAAACGCTGGCTTTTGAGAGAAGGCAGAGAGGCCCTGACAGGCAGGGAATAAAAGATGACTATTTTTAAACTAACAAGTCCTTTCTTAAAGTAAGGCAGTTGAGTAAGAGAGAGACAAGTTTCACTATTCCACTTTTCTGGGATGTGAAAGGGCTTCTTGAGGTCAAGCCACCATCTTGATTTGAGAAGGATGTCTTGTTTGTCCAGAGACGAGTTTTCAAAAAAGCACCACCACTCTTTATAAATCAAAGAGAAAAAAATCATTCAACAAATGGGTACCTGAAAATAACATTTTTCACAAAGGCTCAGAGATTTAGAAGATTCTAAAGAGCTTGACCATTATATTTAACTAAAGAAGACCTTCAGAGAATAGAGAATTGATATGCAGTGTTGAGTGCAATTAAATGGTATCAAATTTATCAATCTTTTTTTATATATTCAATAAATAAAATCCAAGTCACTGTGTATACATGTCCACAACAGCTACCATCCTTGTACACAGCACTGCACTCATAAAAAGACAAATACACAGAAATTAAGATAAAGGGGCATTTGCTGTCCTACAATACATACAACTACTTTGGCAGAGAATTAATACTGCACATAAATGTGCAAGGTGGAGCATCTAGTCAAGCCAGGGAAAATTTGTCTTATATTCAAGATTGAAATAATCAATCAAACCACTAGGGAGGTGGGTACACCACCTCCCTAAAAAGGAACCTTCAAATTACCTTATCCAAAACTGACTTACGGTCAGAACATATAGCTCTGTTACTTTAGAATGTGCCAACTTGCTCTTAAGCCCATACCTGAATCATTTTTCTGAACAGACTCATTAACCTTTGCTCAAACATATGCATATGTTCTTAGCAGGTGGCAGCATTCTTTAATCCCTGGTAATATCAAGATAATTCTAGCACAAACACAGAAATGTCAGTGTTGCTAACCTTTTTAATTACACAGTCATATTTTCTTTATGTGACATAGGAAATGACACACTGTAAAATTCTATTTCAAATATCCTGTGCTGAAAGCAAATGCATATGAGGAAGATTAAATGGTGAATTCAACAACAAAGTCCATGATGGTAAAATGGTAAGATAATTGACTTGGTGACTCCATGAGAATGAAGGTAATAGGAAAGAGCCAACCCAGTGACAAGCGTTGAATTCTCCACCAAAGTAGCACAAGAAGAGCATCTGGTTTCCCACACTATACCAAGCAAGAAAGTATGACACCAGCCACCAGGAATAAAAGGCATGGAACACATTTTTATAATCTTTCCTTTAAAGAATTAGTAGGAGACCTGCTGGCTTACCTATTTTTCTCAGTGAGAAATAATGCATTCTCAATAATATTTATGTTTGGTTATTAGTTTTTAAACTCCCTAGCATTAAGCAGCCCAAAAGTGCTTAATCCCTCAAACCCTACTTCCCTTCCAGCGCATTCTCAGCCTCCTGATGCAGACAGAAATTCAAATAGTAACCATAATCTTAGGACCTAGGTTTAAATGGCACCTTGACACAGGTACTTAAATTGGGAGCCTGAGGCTGCCTGGTTTGATTTCCAGTCCCATCCCATCACTTCCATGTCAGGGAATTGTGGTCATGCTTGTTCCCTCCACTGAAATTTAATCAATGTGGTGGATGGAGTAGGAGTCATTGATCTAAGTCTGGGCTGTACCCTTTCATTGAGCCTCAGATGTCTCCTCTGTAGGATGGGGCTAACAGTGCCGACATACTAGAATTGTTAAAAAAAAAACACTAAATAAAATGTTTGGTTCAATATTTGCCACATAACAGTTATTTAACAAATGGTGGTCTGCTGCCCTCCATTTGAATGTGAGGCAGATGATTTACCATCTTTGTATCAACAACACAGAACTTTATATATTGGAAGGTCCTCTTTATTTTTGTTTTAATTAAAAAAATACTCAAACTATCCCCCAACCATTTCTGCCTTCAACATGACAGACGATAACACAGAAAATGTACCAGAGTGCTGCTAAACAGCTAAGTGACACTGGAGGATAATAATAAAAGAAAAACATAGATAACTTTGTCCTTGACATTTGAAGATGGTGATACTGATGGTATAATGTCAGGTGAGTAAAAATATCAAATTTCATGGGATGCTTATACCTATCAGGATACCCAAAAATAAAGCCCGTTCTCCACATTGTGGCTTAGCTATTCTCTGCAATGCTCACTGACTCTGTATCATGACTTGTGGTTTTAAAAAGGCCAGCCTATTACCTATAGTTATTCCCCAGCACTCTACAGTTATGTCCATGTATAAGCAGGTGGGGACATCAAGATGGTGTGAAACCATGTGCAAATACTATGCCACATATAATGTCAAAGCACCTGCTTCACTGTCCCTAATGCGACCATACAATCACAGCAACGTAGCTATCTTTAAAGAGAATTAGAAACATATCCCTAGCTGTGTGACATAGATGCCCAGACTTTGGGTGTGAGAGAAAGAAGCCAGAATTTAAAACATGAAACCAAAGGTGAAATTATGTAAGTTTTCCCACATCTTCTTCCCATGTCTTCAATTGTTCATAAGTGTGTGGGTGAAACAGTTTATTTTTATTTTTTTAATAATAATTTTTTTATTATGTTAGTCACCATACAGTACATCCCTAGTTTTTGATGTAAAGTTCCATGATTCATTACTTGCATATAACACCCAGTGTGCCAGGCAATACATGCCCTCCTTTTTTTTTTTTTTTGGAGGAGTAAAATATTTTATTTTCTGCTTTGTTCCCACTCTGTTTTTTTTTTATTATGTTATGTTAGTCACCATACAGTACAACCCTGGTTTCTGATGTAAAGTTCGATGATTCATTAGTTCATGCCCTCCTTAATACCCATCACTGGCCTATCCCATTTCCCCCAGTTTATTTTTAAAACTGAAGATCTGCTTCACTTTGTCCCTGACCTGTACTTCTGAAGGACTAGTGTGACCATCCTATTTTAAAATTAAATCAGAATTCTAGTATAAATACTTCTGTAAATCTTACAAACGAATTAATTAAATTACACAAATTCTATTTTCAGGGCAATCAGGGCACATATAATCTGTAGACTCCAAAATTTTTGAAAGGGCTCCCAAAAGCAGCCAAGACGAGGCACAGGCTGCCTAAGAAGTAACAAGAAGCAGCATGAGGGATAGACAAAGGCCCAGCTGAGAGATCTCAGGAATTGCCAATAAAGGGTACCCTTCCTGAAGATGAGGAGCTCATCTTACAATAAACTGTTTCTCTTGTTTGTCACAATGAGTGCAGGAACTGGGATAAACAAGACTGGAGGGAAAAGGCCTCCAGGAATCAATTTGATTTGGAAAAACAGAGGAAATGATGTTACACTCAAAAAAAAAAAGTAAAGCAGAGATGACCTATAATTTCAGGAAGCAGTGTGTCTCTGTGGCAGTAAAAACAAGGAAGCCCTTTGAATGTAAAATCTGGAAGACTAGTCTGGGCATCCTGCCCCCTTCCCACCATCACCAAAGAACAGCCCATAAGTAGCTCATCCAGGAGAATAAAATGGATTAAAATATAAATAATAAAAAGATACAGGAAAATATTGATACAAATTTAATATAAGAAAAAGAGAAATCCTTACCAGAAAAATGATGCCAGGGAGCAGATTGAAATTGAGACCAGGCATTTTTCCAGGATTTATTTTTCAATATTAATTGAATAAATACCTCCCTGAATGAGGACGATAATGTAGAAATGCAGACATTCAAGGAAAAGATGGTGAAGCAACAGAAATATTGCTGTTCCCCAGAGTTCTTATTAAGGACATTAATAAGATACAAACCATGTACTAGAAGTAGAGACACATTTAGCAACACAAACAAAGCACTTTCTTAATTTTATTGACTAGTAGCAGGTAATAGAGAAAAGTTTTAGGAAATAAAATCATATCAATTTATTTTTAGCTCATGTTTGGGAATTAATAGATGACTAAAAATGTAAAAGGACACAGAACGGTACAATTATGGAAGTAACCAAAACAAAAATTCAAACCTTAATAAATTATAGAACTATGAACAAACAAAAAGAAAACAAAGAGTCAACCACATACTTTTATAAAAACAGAAAAGCAAAAACAGACCATAAAATATAATTCAAACCAAATGTATCTGCTAACATCAAAAAGTGTAAATGTGTTTAACTTACATACGAAAATAAAAAGATTTTCAGATTGCTTCACAAGGCAAAGTCAAATTCTGTCCCAAAATCAAAGAGACACATCTTTAAAAAGTGACTCAGAGAAACAGAAAAAAAGACTGAACAGGGTAATTGCTAAGACATAAAAAAAAGAAGGGATTGCAATATTAATATTAGACAAGTTAGAATGGTCTAATATTAAATGAAACAAAGAAGGGCCCTTGGTAATACTAAATTTCCTGTTCAAACTGAAGATTTTCAATTTATGAACATCTATGCACCAGATAACTTAGTAACAATATTCATAAAACAGAAATCTTGTAAGCTTTTGTGAGAAATAGAGACGCCTTAGTGGTAGGAGATAAAGCTATTTTTCTTAGTCCTTGAAAGCAGTCATTAGACAAAACAAACAAAAAACAGAGCAAGAGCAAGGATACAGAAGATCTAAATAACAAAGCTGATGAAGCGGAAGTGGCCCTGGTCCTGACTGATATATATCAAATTTATTACCCTGAAATAAAGAATGAATTTTATTTCAGTTCTCATGAAATAGTCATAAAAATTGGCCATTTATTAGGCCACAAATAAAACCTCAATCAATTTCAAAAATAAAAATAGAACAGATAGCTTTTTCCCATCACAGTGGAATTAAACTAGAATCTAATTACAAAAGAAGAAGACAAAATGGCCATTTCACCCCTAAATATTATTTTTTTAAACCATTATGGAGTCAAAGAGAACTAAACTGAAGTGACAAAATTTCTAGAATGCATGGATGAGGAAAACTATACAGTCATCAGAACTTTAAAAAATCATCTGAAACAGTTTCAGAGAATAAATTAATAACCTTAACCACCTACTTAACTAAAAATAGTATAAAATAATTAATTATATATTCTATTTTAAAATTATGGTAAAATAAACCAAAGGAAAAATAATAAAGATAACAACAGAAATCAATGAATTAAAAACTAAGAAAAATTTTGAACCAATAAAGTAAAAATCATTCTTTGGCGGGGACAAGAGTATGGTAAAAATATATGAATCATTCTTTATCTTACATTTTTTAAAAGAGGTATAAATATTAAAAGGAAAAATGACAAGATGCACAGAAAATTAAAGAATGACAGAGATTGCTTTGTTAAATTCCATACAAACAAACTTGAAAATTTAAATGAAATAATATTCTCGGGAAATAGAATTTACCCAAACTGACCCCAGAAAAAAATTAAAAATTTAAATATTGATTTCCATAAAGGAAATAGAAAAGTTAAACTCACTATATGGGCAAAAATTCAGAAGTTTACTAGAATGCTCTATTAAGAAATTTATACAGAGGGGCGCCTGGGTGGCACAGCGGTTGAGCGTCTGCCTTCGGCTCAGGGCGTGATCCCGGCGTTATGGGATCGAGCCCCCACATCAGGCTCTTCCGCTATGAGCCTGCTTCTTCCTCTCCCACTCCCCTGCTTGTGTTCCCTCTCTCGCTGGCTGTCTCTATCTCTGTCGAATAAATAAATAAAAAATCTTAAAAAAAAAATTTATACAGAGACAGACACTGTTGTGCATTACTAGTGGGAATATAACCCCTGTGTTGAACAATGTTAAAATATATTTCAAACATAAAAATACATATACACTTTGACCCTCCTATTCCTCTTCTCAAAAATTATCTCACAGATATACCTATGCAATGTTTGAATTAGTATATGTGTAAGGTTAATAATATAGGTTTGGACCGGTGTTGGGTAGTAAGGAGGGCACGTATTATGGTGCACTGGGTGTTATACGCAACTAATGAATCATCGAGCTTTACATCGGAAACCGGGGATGTACTGTATGGTGACTAACGTAATATAATAAAAAATATATAGGTTTGGAGACAACAAATGTCTTTTAATAGAGATTGGTTAAGTACATGACAGCTCACGCTAACAATGGAATATCCTATAGTAGTGAAAACAGTTGGAAAGTTCTCTATGTACTAATATGGAAACATTACTGAGATATGTTGTTAAATGAGAAAATCAGATGAAAAGCAGTATAAGTAAAGAGCGGTGTAAGTAGTACAAATCTACATGTAAAAAAGGCAAAGCATGTTTTTATTTCCTTGCATATGAATAAGAAAATTCCTGAAGAAAACAGGAGAAGCTAGTAACAGTAATAATAGTAATAAAGGATGAGGAACTAGAAAGAGAAATTGGGGAGTAAATTTCACTTAGTCTTTTTTTTTTTTTAAGATTTATCTATCTACTTGAGAGAGCGCGCCCACCAGCAGGCGCACGTGCATGGACCGGCCAGAGGGGCAGAGGGTGAGAGAGAATCCCCAGCGAACTCCCAGCACAGCACAGAGCCCAGTGTGGGCTTGATCTCAAGCCCCTGAGATCATGACCTGAGCCGAAACCAAGAGTCGGGCACTCAACTGACTGAGCCACCCACGCGCCCTTGTCTTTGTTATTTTTAATAAACAAAAAATGTTTTAAATGAAGCAATAAATTTGGATCATAAACAAATAAATTTGGGTCATCTAACAAAACTGGATTGTATACTTAAAACCCCAGATCTTTACAACAAATCACTCCAATAAAATAATTTTCCCAGTATTATATAAATCTGAGTTTTCTTTCTAGCATCACATATAGACCAAAATTTGTTCTAAAACAAAGAGCAATTTTTCCACCAACTTAATGAACTAAATCATATTTGAGACTGTTATATAGGCATTCACACATTTGCATAATTTTCTAAAAAGTAATTTTTTTTCAAAAATCATAGAAATTTGAGATTTAGTACTTTAACCTTGATGTATCTTCATTAAAACTTTTCATTTTCTAAAGTGTTTGTCACTAACACTTGTTTATATTTTTAAACTCCATTTTGAGCTGTCTAACAAAAGTTCTCTGCAAAAGAAATCTGAAATTTTGCAGAATACTTGCCAAGTTAAGACGGCGAAACTATGGAAATCACTAGATTTTGAATCAGAAAATATGGGCTTGAATCTCAAAGCTCAATATAAATTCTTAACTTTTCCTTTAGGAGCCAACAACATAAGTGAACTGAGCTATTGCAGCTTTCCCAGAGTCCTTCCTGCCCCTCCCTCCAGCCAAATCTCACCTTCTCACATGCTATTGTCTCCCAGACCTAGAGAACAAGAGGTGTGCTGTCCATTGGTCTGTTTACCTAAAGCGAGATGTCTCAGTCTTGTCGCTAACAATATTTTGAGTCTGATCATTCTTTTGCTATGGGGACTGGCCTGTGCATCGTGCAATGGTTAGCAGAATTCCTGGCTTCTACTCACTAGATGCCAGTAGCACTCACTCCAGCTTAACAATAAAAAAAAATGTCACCAGATATCATCAAATGTCCCCTAGTGTAATAAAAGAGTGAGATTTTCATGAGATCTTTCCCTAAACCTCTCACTAACACAGAGGAAGAACTAGAATCAAGTTCTATCTCTGCTACTTACTGGCTAAATGACCTTGGACAAGTTATTTAATCTCTCTGAACCCCGGTTTCCTCAATGGTAAATACTTGTAGCAATGTCTGCTCCCAGGAGTAAGAAGTAAATGATTTATTTCCTGACAACACCTAGAAAGTACCTGTCCCTAAATAATCTATCAATACATGTAGCTACGCCTACCTTTGCCTCTTATTCTTTTTTCTTTATCTTAACACTATCTGAAAAATGAGCCCATAGTACAGCTCTCCCCACTCCAAGGAATTGCTGTTTGAACAACTGAGTTAGTTAAACTGCATAATGGGCATTTTATTTTCATTCTATTTGCTTAACTGTACAAATATATGTGGTTCACATTCAATCACTAGAGAGTAATGATATATGCAGCTTCATTGAGGATCACCCTAAATTTCTGCTCACTTTAAAGAGCAGAATGCCAAAATTTGAGAAGAGATGAAAATACAAAATGCAGCATCTTTAATGAGAAGGAGCTTGGAGACAATATAACCAAACCAAAGTAACTTGCTGTCCTACTTCACTCCCGTTACCCTTTGCCCCACACTTTAAAAAAGCAAATCAAAGACGCAAACAAAATCACCCCTACTGAAAGATGAGAAATCATTAGAAATGAAACAGCTGGACCATTGCTTAATATTCCAATAAAAATTAGAAGAGCTATAAGAGCAAAAAGCAGATATAATACAATTCAGAAAAAGAATTACTTTAGAAAACCTTTCAGACACATTGCTCTTTATTTTCAAATAAAGAGAACAAAAATTCCTCAAATAAAAAAATTTGAAGACGTGAAAGAAAATATAAGACAACAGAAAGAGATAGAGAGCTAACCATCAGTTCTCAGGAAAGAAAGAGATAATGGCTTAGCACTTGATAGAATGGAACATTCATGGTCCTTCCAGCAAGGTTGTTTTACTTTGACTCTCCACTCTACCATCTATTAGTTGTGTGAGCCCTGCACAAAGTGAAATCCCTCTCTGACCTGTTTCCTCAGCTAAAAAACCAAGATAAAATCTACTTCACTGGGTTATGATAAAAATTAAACAGAATAACCTAGCCTAGTAATAGGCTCACAGGGCACACTCAATAAATGTCCTTCCTTATATTCATCTGTTCATCTCTATTTGTCCCTTCCCTTGTCTGTCTCTCTCCATCTGTCTGTCAGACTCTTCCTTAATTTTTCTACTTTGTTGTTAAAGAAATATATACCTGTTTCTTCAGTCTCGTTATTCGTGTATAGAAATGCAACTGATTTCTGGGCATTGATTTTGTATCCTGCCACCTTACTTGAATTGTTCTATAACTTCTAATAGTTTGGGAGTGGATTCCTTTGGGTTTTCCATATAGAGTATCATGTCATCTGCAAAGAGAGACAGTTTGACTTCTTCTTTGCCGATTTGGATACCTTTGATCCCTTTTTGTCTTCTGATTGCTGTTGCAAGGACTTCTAGTACTATGTTGAATAATAGTGGCGAGAGTGGGCATCCTTGTCGTGTTCCTGATCTTAAGGGAAAGGCTTCCAGCTTTTCCCCATTGAGAATAATGCTTGCAGTAGGCTTTTCATAGATGGCTTTTATGAGATTGAGAAATGTACCCTCTATTCCTACACTCTGAAGGGTTTTAATCAGGAAAGGATGCTGTATTTTGTCAAATGCTTTTTCTGCATCAATTGAGAGGATCATATGGTTCTTGAGTCTTTTCTTGTTGATATGATGTATCACATTGATTGATTTGCGAGTGTTGAACCATGCTTGCATCCCAGGTATGAATCCCACTTGGTCATGATGGATAATCCTTTTAATGTACTGTTGGATTCTATTAGCAAGGATCTTGTTGAGGATTTTGGCATCCATATTCATTAGAGAAATCGGTCTGTAATTCTCCTTTTTGAGGGGGTCTTTGCCTGGTTTGGGGATCAAGGTAATATTAGCCTCATAGAATGAGTTTGGTAGCTTTCCTTCTGTTTCTATTTTTTGAAATAGCTTTAGGAGAATAGGTATTATTTCTTCTTTGAATGTTTGGTAGAATTCCCCAGGAAAACCGTCTGGGCCTGGAGTTTTATTATTTGGAAGGTTGTTTATCACTGACTCAATTTCTTCATAGTTAATTGGCCTATTTAAGAAATCTATTTCTTCCTGTTTCAGTCTTGGTAGTTTATAGGTTTCCAGGAAGGCCTCCATCTCTTCCAGATTGTTTAGTTTTTTGGCATATAGCTGTTGATAAAAGTTTCTAATAATCCTTGCAATTTCAATGGTGCTGGTCGTGACCTCTCCCTTTTCAGTCATAATTTTAATAATCTCAGTCCTTTCTCTTTGTTTTTGGACAAGTTTTGCCAGTGGTCTATCAATTTTATGGATTCTCTCAAAGAACCAGCTTCTAGTCCTGTTGATCTGCTCTACTGTGGTTCTGGTCTCTAATTCATTGATTTCTGCTCTAATCTTGGTCAACTCCTTCCTTGTCAGTGGGTTAGGCCTGTCCCTCTGTTGCTGTTCCAGTTTCTTGAGGTGAGAATATAGAAACTGCATTTTAGATTTTTCTATTCTTTTGAGTGAGGCTTGGATGGCTATGTATTTCCCCCTTAGGACTGCCTTTGCAGTATCCCATAGGTTTTGGACCGTTGTGTATTCATTCTCGTTGGTCTCCATAAATTGTTTAATTTGTTTTTTGATTTCCTGGTTTATCGAGTCATTCTTGAGCAGGATGGTTCTTAGCCTCCAAGTGTTTGAGTTTCTTCCAGGTTTTTCCTTGTGGTTGAGTTCCAATTTCAGAGCGTTGTGGTCTGAGAATATGCAGGGGATAATTTCAATCTTTTGGTATTGGCTGAGACCTGTTTTGTGTCCCAGAGCATGATCTATTCTTGAGAATGTTCCATGGGCATTTGAATAGAATGAGTATTCTTTGGTTCTGGGGTGTAGTGTTCTATATATATCTATGAGGTCCAACTCGTCGAGTATGGCATTCAAAGCCTTTGATTCTTTGCTTAGTTTTTGCCAGGGTGTTCTGTCTATTTCTGATAGTGGGGTGTTGAGGTCCCCTACTATTACTGTGTTCTTATCTATATGTCTCTTTATTTTGGTTAAGAGTTGGCTTGTGTATCTTGCTGCTCCCCTGTTGGGGGCATATATATTAATAATTGTCATATCCACTTGTTGAATACTTCCTTTAAGAATAATATAGTGCCCTTCTGTATCTCTCTCTATGGCCTCTAGTTTAAAATCCAGTCTATCTGATATGAGAATTGCTACTCCAGCTTTCTNGGCTCAGTCGTTAAGCGTCTGCCTTCGGCTCAGGGCGTGATCCCGGTGTTCTAGGATCGAGCCCCACATCAGGCTCCTCCGCTGGGAGCCTGTTTCTTCCTCTCCCACTCCCCCTGCTTGTGCTCCCTCTCTTGCCGGCTGTCTCTCTTTCTGGCAAATAAATAAATAAAATCTTCAAAAAAAAAAAAAAGAAATATATACCTAACTCTTGGTCATCTGTGATAATGAGAAGGTGAATAAGAAAAATTGAAATCTACAAATTATTCAAAGGACTCCCTAAACCATTAATTTCAGTCAACTTACCCAACCAGAATTTTTCCGCAGTCCATAATAGAATCTATACTAATGTACCAAATTCAGGTATTCTACAAAACCAATAAGAGGAAAGAGCAAAGTATATAATATAAAGTATATAATATACAAATGTGAGCCCATACATTTGGCTAATGGGGAAAACCTCCCTTATTCTAATATAACTACATAAACATGATCTATTTATACCAACTCAGTCAAAGCACTAATGATATAATGGAATGAACAAAGCAAGGAGATAGAAAACATCCTGATAACATTGCTCTGGAAAATAGACTGTTGACTTCATTGCCTGGGTCATTTTCTCTTTGTTATGCTCTAGACCAGTGCTATCCTGCAATATAGGAAATCCTCCTTCTTCTGCAATGAAGGAAATGTTCTATATCTGTGTTGTCCATTATGGTGGCCCAATAACCATGTGTGGTTACTGAGCACCAGAAATGTTACTAGTATAACTAAGGAACTAGTTTTTTTTTATTTAATTTTGATTAATTCATATATAAATGTAAGTAGCCTCGTGCGGCTAGTAGCTGCCACATTGAACAGGGCAAACCTGGGCTAATTAAGTCACGTAATCTGGTAAGTGGAAATAATTTCATTTAGACTCATTTTTTCCATCTTAACAAGTTTCTTCTCATTGATGGTGATTATGTCCCTCTCTGGATAGTGACCAAGTTGTAATAGTGGAAGATCTCACTTTCCATTGCTCTCCCTGCTCCTGCCTATACTACCACAGGGGGAGAAATAACACTGAAATGGCCGAAGATGGAGTTATTATCAATGAGCAAATCTAGGCTATTGACTGAGTAACTTGCCCAATAAATTTAAGTATCTCTTCACACTTTGCACTATATGATGGAAGATACTCTCAAACACATTCTCTCCACAGCCTCAATAGGGTGGGTCCTAAGGCTGTTTCTCATACTGCTCCTCCACATAGGTTCATGACTCACCCCAGAGTACAAATCTTGAGGGAGGCATTATTATTCCAACCAAGTTCACAGCTTTTTTGGGTCTGGAAAGAAATATTTGGATTTCAAAAGAAGGAATTAACTGCAATCATAAATCTTTAATATTGTTTTTTCTCAGCTATGATTTTAATAACTATTGGACAGCTGTAAATTCTAGTTTGTTCTCCTGGAAAATACTTGAACACATGTAACTGTGGAGCTGTGACCCCGAAAAGGTAGCCAAATAGAAAATAAGAACAATGACTTCTTGGGAATCTTGAGTTCCCTTCCAAAGGACTCATGCTTGAAGGCAACATCTTATCTCTTCTAGAAAGTAAATAGCACTGATGAACTTCCCTAACCTGAGTTAATGCTACCCTATACAGTTCCTGACCTCCAAGATATTATCACAATAATTCCCAATAGTAGAAGATGTGCCACCCGCTGGGCACAAACTACATATGGCTCTTGGTTGTAAATCATTATTTGTTAGAGTGTTTTATCATGGGATTTAAAACAAATGTCCCTTAAAGGAAGAGACCATCTTATTATGTTTATTCATAATGCCTAGCAGTCACGTCATACGTAGTTAGTGCTCATTAGGCATCTGTCAATTATATAAAGTTAAACACACCATAATTAGGATATACAGAACTCCAATTGTGCCATATTACCCTTGAATTATTTGAAAAAATTTTAAAATATTTTATGAAATAGTAATGCTCAATTTACATGAGCCCTTCAAATTGTTGTCATCCTTAAATGAAAATGATATTTCAGAACCATAGTTTCTCTCCCAGGGAATATTTCTTTTAGTGTGTTCTTTTGCTCAAAATAAAATGCAAAAGCCAATCCTTCCCATATACTTCATTTCTTCTTTAAATACTTCTTATTTACAGAAATCTTTCCCCAAATTCATCTAATATTAATTTTCTCTCCCTATAATCCAATCTCTAGCTAATGATTTCCTAATTCCATTTCATTGCTGAATGTCAGGTCAGAGTAAGTCAGCTCTTTTGAGAAGGGTTTTATGTGCTTGTGGTTAGTATATAGGGTGGCTACAGGAAGCTAACTTCAAACCTTGGAATAAGTGTGACATCTGAGACTTACCCTGATGGAAAAGATTGGCCTTGGGTTTTCCACTCAGAGCAGTGAAGTGAAGGGTATGTGAGGATCCAATTAAGGTGACGAGAGTACATATTTTTTAACTCTTGCTTAACAGTTGGATTAGTAAATCTAAAACAGGAATAAGATCCATATGGAGTCTAGGAAAAGTGGCACTAATGAACAAGAATCTAGCGGATGAGAATGTTCTAGACACTAAACATAGAACAGTCTCATCTGTGGCCTAGAGAAAATACCCCTCTATGGTCATTCAATTTCATTCCTTCTGTGTCTACTCACTAGTAAACATTCCAGTTGCAAAGTCTATATATTATCTTAGTGCCAAGAAAAATGTCCTTGGGTGACAGGCACCATTATATGGTCACAGGAAATGAACTCTTACTTTGTAAATTAATAAATAGTACACTCTAAACAGGAGTCATTTCCCTGAGCCTCATCAAATCTGAGACACTGACAAGTTTGGTTTCTAGGATTGTCCACTACAGTTCTGACTCTGCAAACCTTCTCTAAGAAGTCAGCCAGTCACTTTTAGAATCTTCAACTCATCATCTTTATCCTTAATGTTCTATCTGAAAACAACTTGACAAGTCCCCCTCTTTTCACTACATTTGTGAATGTTTTCTTGTCTAAGACTCTAGAGAAGCCATGGAAGATGGCCATTTGCCAACTGCCAACAAATATGAAGTTGAAACTCCTCATTTCTTGATTTTGTAGATTATTTTTCTATATTCATATAACCCTACATTTGGCTTTGAAGCAAAACATCTTCTGAATCAAATACATTAACCACATTAACCCTACAGAGACCTGACTGATGGAAAGTGGACACATTTGGGGGCTAAAGAGACATGGGTTGAATTCTAGACCCATTTGCATTCATTTGCTATATATGATTAGACAAATCCTTAATCTCTCCTACCCCCAATGTCCTTATCTATAAAAATAATAATACTTACATCATAAAATTATTATAAGAATCCAAGAAGAGAATATACATTTAAGTATCTAAAACTTAATGATTATTCAAAAGTATTCATTTCTTTTTCCTCAAGTAATCTTCTCTGGCTGATAGCTTCAGCATTCAGTAACATTTGCAGAACTTATAACATCTTACTGAAAGGAGTTCTAATCTAAAATTCGAGCAGGTTTTCTTGAAATTGCAAGCCATAAGTTTATTGTCCTTTGTCCACTATCAGTTACATCCTTATTATCAGCTATAACTCCAAAAACATGTGTTTTATTTTTATGTATAATTAAAACTTTTTCCTACACTCCTTTAAGGAGTCCTTGGATTTATTACATGCATAATCTATGTTTACACATCTAAAGCAGGGCCTGGCACAAAGCGAATTCTCCTCCTTTCCAATAATTACTATAATAAGGTTGTGAATATCAAGAGCAGTTGTAATTTGTTATACACACACACACACACACACAGTGAGATCCAAGAGAAAACAACAAATTTGACCATCCATTTATATTTATTAGAATACTTCCCCTATTGGTTTCTCCACCTGAAATCTGTTCTCTAGCTCTGATCCTGGATGGTCTATGTTCAAGTTTTAGAATCCAACTCTAGCTCTTGACTTACAGCTTGTGTCCTTGAACAGAAAAGATAACAGACTGTAAAATGCATAATAGTGAAGACTTGCAGATAAGCACAAGTCCAAGATCTGGAGAAAAATTGGGTTAGAATGGAAAGAAATTAAATTCTAGGCAAACAAGCACATTTCTTGCATTAAATTTAGATTTCATCCAGCCTTGAACTATCCTGATGCCAGCTATGTTATTTCTGAGCAAAGCACCAGGATTTGTGAGGAAAACCACTAAATATTTTATAAGGTAATAAAAATGTTAGCAGGCCAAAGTATTCTTTAACCCATCTGGGGGGCAGAAGAGTCAGACCTAAAGATTGTATTTCCCAGTGATTTGGTTAAATCAGTCTTGTTCCAACATCCAAAAAAGATTGTAAATAGAAACAATCACAAATGATGCACAATCTTAAAGGGAAAGCCAACCCAGAGGTCAGTATGCCACTGGGATACTCATTTGAACTTGTCTGGACTCCCAGTTCCATTGCCTATAAAAATAAACATCCCTCTCCACAACAGCTGCAAGCTTGAAAGTTAAATTTGTTCTGTTTCTATTGCCTCTGAATCCCTGGTTTTCTTGAAATCTATAGCACCCTCAGTTCCTTTACCAGTTTCTAAAGGAAAGCCACCATTCAAATCAAGTACTTTATGATATAGGAGACTTCCTGAAGATTCAGGGTACATATAGGGATGCATTGCGTCCCACAGCTCACTTATTGCTGGAATCTCCTGGTTTCACCCTCAAACACCTCTGGGACAACCAATGAAACAATGTCTTCCAGTAACCACATGAAATGGATTTAGAACATACCCTGGTACCCTGGCCCCTTGGGGCAGAGGAGGAGGGGATAACTAGTGCTACCCTAAACTCTTATAAAAATGCTTTCCCTCAAAGATACCTTTCATTTTCTCAGGAGAATTCCAGTGAATTTCATTTTCTCCAGTTCATTACACTAGGACATTCAAAATGGCAGTCTTGAATGGATTAGGAAGACATGGTCCATATATACAATGGAATATTACTCAGCCATCAGAAAGAACGATTACACAACATTTGCAACAACATGGACGGGACTGGAGGAGATTATGCTAAATGAAATAAGTCAAGCAGAGAAAGACAATTATTGTATGGTTTCACTCATTTATGGAACATGAGAAATAGCAGGGAGATCTGTAGGTGAAGGAAGGGAAGAACGAAGGGGGGATAAACAGAAGGGGGAATGAACCACGACAGACTATGGACTCTGGGAAACAAACTAAGGGCTTCAGAGGGGAGAGGGGTGGGGGACTGGGATAGGCCGGTGATGGGTATGAGGGAGGGCACGTATTGCATGGAGCACTGGGTGTTATATGCAAACAATGAATCATGGCACACTACATCAAAAACTAAGGAGGTGCTGTATGGTGACTAACATAACATATTAAAAATTAATTAAAAAATGGCAGTCTTGGGCAGAGTTGAAAACCACCATTTGTGAGCATTTTTTATGTGCCAATCACTTTGTATTTATCTTCTACACCCCTCACAAGGCCAACCCTGTGCAGTCTGCATCATATGAAATAGGAAACTGAGGTTCAAAAAGGTTCCATTATACTCCAGGTCTCAACACAAGTAAATGATGGAACTGAAACCTACTCAACTCAGACTGATGGCAAAATCCAAACTTGCCCCTAACCTCCAACTGCCCCTACACTTAACCTCTCATCAAAAACCATCCACTCGACCAGTTCCAGATTAATGCCTCAAGCTGTGGAATACACTGAGGAGCTAGAAAGGCACCAGAGGACGTCCAAAGCATATCAGAAGACAGCTCCACTCACTCTTCTTTTCTCTTCCCATAGAGAAATCCCAAATTTCAAGTGCTTCTTCTGAGCTATACTGCTACCGTCCTGTAAAAACTTTGCAAGTGACTCCGGCAAGGCATGTCAAGAAATGAAAAGCCTGTACTTCACTGATCTGCAGCTAACAAAAAGCCAGGGAGTCCTTTTGGACCTTTTGCTTAGAGACAAAGAAGAGGAAAAAGAGGAGGAGGAAGAAGGAGGAGGGGAAAGAAGGAGGAGGAGGAGGGAAAGAAGAAAAAGAGGAAGCAGGAAGGGGAGGAGAGCTTCATCCATGTACATACCATTTACAGTCTCCATTTCCTCCTTTTTAGAAAACCTAAACAACTAACTGCCCAGCCCATTTTTATTTCACATTTATATATGACATTTCCCAATTCCAAAAACCATAGAGGATATATTTACAAACACAACAGTGAGGGAAGGAAAAACCTTTCATGTTTGGCCTAACCTACTTCCCACAGCATATTTAAATAGTTCTTTCTTGGAGGAGCAGATGTTTGCTGCCACCTTGTACAATGACTGAGAAAGAAAACGCTTACTTCCTTTTGAAAGTATCTAATCTCAAGATTTCACAGCCATCTTCTGTGGAATTTCCCTGTGTGTTATGCATGTTCTCCCACTGAATTCGTGTGTGTGTGTGTGTGTGTGTGTGTGTGTGTGTGTGTGTGTGTTTATGAATTTGTTGGGGGCAAGGGGAAGTGACCTAGAGAATAAGGGAGAACTTGTTAAAAAGTCCCTGGGATATACAAAAGAACTAACATCAGCCAACAGCCAGCTTGAATCACTTCAGCACTATCTTGAGGCAATACAACATGATTTCTACAATAAAAGTATGGAAAAAGTATAAACATCCATCAACAGGGAAAGTAATAAATTACAGTGCAATCACACTGAATCTTGTGCAATCAGTACTAATAAATAAATTAGAGCTTAAATATAGGTGTGGAACAATGTCAATAACATTTTGGTATAAAGAAAAGTTAGAGAAAAATATATATAGTGAGAGAGTGTGATATATATAATATGTTTATGAGTTTTATTATAATTAAATCTATTCTATTCTATACAACTGGGTTGTGTGATTTATGCCAAGTAAAGGAGGTTTGGAAGGTGTTGACAGCAATCGTCTCTGAATGCCTGGGACTAAGGTGTCTTGGCTTCTTCTATTGGCTTGTCTGTATTTTCAGTTCCTGCTATAATGAATATGCATTGCTCCTTTAAAAATATGTTGTAAAGTTATTTTAAAATTAAATGATATGTACACATGAGGCACCTTTGGCATTCTAGCAGCATTCAGAACCCAATCAAGGGCACTTTCTTCAAGGGATGCTTCTGACAACCCAAGGGTCTACAGACTGCGATTCCCACAGTAGGCAGAAACCCTCTTCAGGGTTCTCAGACCATCAAGCCAATGAGGGGCAGTGTCACCTTGATACTCATGGCTTACGCTCCTGCACAGCCAATGGCAAGCATGAGGTTCAATGGGCAAGGGAGCAGCAGGCTGGAACTCGGATGACTTAGGGGCTCCAATGTAATCAGAATGAAGCCTGACTTCCTGGACAAGAAGTACACACTTTTCACATTGTTCTAGTGCTAAATAACAAACGCCTGCAAATTTAGTGACTTAAACAATGGACATTTTATTATGCTCATGATTGCTATAGGTCAGGAATTTGAGCAAAACATAGCAGGGATGGCTTGTCTCTGCTCCACAGTGTCCAGAGTCTCAGCTGGGAAGACTCAAATGGATGAGAACCAACACATCTGGAGGCTTCTTCACTTACATGTCTGGTACCTGAGCTAGAATGGATCAAAGTCTGGGCTCTACATGTGCACCCACATGGGGAAGCACCTACATGTGGCCTCTCCATTTGACTTGGGCTTCCCAAAGCATGGGACTGGGCTGCACAGGGAAGTGTCACAAGAATAAGCATTCCAAAAGAACCAAGAAAATCTGCATGGCCTTTTATGACCTAGCCTTGGGATTCACATAGTGTCACTTCCATCATACTGTTGGTCAAAATAATCACAAGACTATCTAGATTCAAGGGGTAAGGACATGGACTCCGCCTCTTGATGGGGAGAATACTAAAAATTTGTGGCCATTTTTCAAAACCCCCACATGAATTTATCAAGTTTCTGCTCTGTGACAGCCACTGGAACTGGAGCTGGAGAGAGGAAAAACAGACATATCACTGTACTGAGAACCAGAGGGGCTGTTTAGGTACTCCCTGCCCTGTCTCACCAATACCTCACCATCTTGGTAAGAAATTCCATTTCTCCCACAGCAAGATGGAAATAGTCATGTTAGGTCAAGCCATATAAAATTACCAATGCTCACCATTTCTGACCTAAAAAATATTTCATTTGGTTCAGGCTAATACTTGACCTAATGCTACGCTGAATATGAAATGTTCCTGGAGGGGAAATATTTAATGCTCCTTAGGTTTTTTTAGTTTTCTTGTATGGGATTTTGTAATATTTCTACTAAATTTAAAAAGAAATTGATATTCTCTGCTGGCTTATTTTCTAATTAAATAATTATTGTCTCGTCTATCACCAGAGTATATGTCCTGTGAATATGGTTCTACTGCAGTACATCCTGGTAAACATCTTTTCTAAAACTTTCTTAGGGTTTCATCTATGGTACTCTAATGATGCTTACTTTTTATTAACAAAATTTTGGATCCTTACCAATTTTACATCATATTTGAATAACGTGTCAAATGTTACACTATGCTAATATGTAGTGTCCTCAGTATTCAGCAGGTGAATTTCTCTGGTTACACCATGAAATAATGGTGGCCATGAAACACCATCTGTACTTAACAATCGACCATATTTTCTGCTGTTACAGATATATAATCACTGAAAAAAAGTTAGTATAAGAATATAACATAGTATAAATAGAGGTAGGCAAGAAAATATTTTCTGGGCAAAACTAAAAAATCAAGAGCCGTAAAACAATAGGCAAATTACTAAAAGGTAATTTTGCTGCAAAATATAACTGCAAGATAATAACATACTGTCTCTTGAATGGCCCTAAAAATTGGGTCTAATGACAAATTGCAAGATTGGGAATTTCCAAATATGTTTTGAACAACGGACTATTGAAGTATGCAGCCTCTCAAAGGCAATTTTTCAAAAAGTACAAGCCAGTATCAACAACATTCTCTTGTACAGAACTAGATCAGCCAGATTATTTCACTGGTAGGGTAGTTAGTATCCATGCTCAAAATAATAAAAGCCTAAATAAAGCCAATTAAAACAGTGCATATGCCAGGGCCAGCTGTAAGGACAAGTCCTTGGATCTGAAGACCCAGAACTGAATTAATTAGTAGGGTGACCAACTCATCCCACTTTGCCCAGGACCAACTTTACTTTTTTTTTTTTATTATGTTATGTTAGCCACTATACAGTACTTCATTAGTCTTTGATGTAGTGTTCCATGATTCAGTGTTTGCATATAACACACAGTGCCCATTGCAGTATGTGCCCTCCTTAATACCCATCACCGGGCTAACCCATCCCCCAACCCCCTCCCCTCTGAAACCCTCAGCTGGGATTGAGGGAGTTCAGGGGACATGGGACTTTCAGTTTTAAAATGAAGATAGTCCCAGAGATTTTGGACTCCGGGACCATCTTCATTTTAAAACTGAAAGTCCCATGTCCCCTGAACTCCCTCAACCCCAAGAAAATAGGGCCAGTTCATCAGCCTACTTACTAGTCAACCTTGAGTGAATCCTTTCTTCTTTATAAAATTCAATTTCTCCAACTGCAAAATGATTTTTTTAAAAAAGTGATTTGTGTAATTGCTAGGAGAACAAAAGGAACAGTGTTTCAAAGCATACTTTTTCATTTCTATAAACGTTTTGTTACCTGACCCAAGGACATCCAGACAGCAGCCCAGCCCTCTAGAAACCTTACTGTGTAGGTCAGTAGCCTTTGTTATAAAAATTCCGTAAATAATTCCATAAGAGAGGTGCTGTTGTCCTTCTTTCCAAAAGGGCTGTGTGCTGCCTAAAGTCAGAGGAGACCAGAAGACCCATATCCCAGGAAAGGTGAAGTAGAAAAGGTGACCTGGAGGAGCCCCATATTTAAAAAATGTTTCCAAGGAAGATTTGCTTTGCATTTCTCTTGCCAAACAAGAGTCTCATTAACCACCCTTCACATTTAAACTGAATCCCCCTTTCCTCCCACCCCAAACAAAAAAGCAATAGCTGGAGGGGCAGAAGGAAAAAAGTTTGAAAGCTCTGTTTTCAGCAAATTTTGAAAATATTTTCCTTCCAAAAGCTACCAGACACGTTTCCTTTTCCTAATGCAAATTAGTAATCAGAGAAAAAAGAAAATGCTTTCAGACTATTACACTAATAAAGAAGACATCAAGCCTCTACAGTCAGAAAGCCGAGCAGGAATAATAATGAAATTTTTCAGCCTATCGTCTAATTAAAAGTTGCCAAAATTAACATATGTGTCCCTTCTGTGCTCAGTAGTGGCTGAGCCCCTCCCTCACTGTCCCCCACCGCACATCCTCCCCTGCCCTCCCCTCCCACTGCGCCCCTTTCCTTCCTCCGCCCGCAGGCTCCCCCATCTTCTCTCCTGCGCCTCTCTCGCACCTGGAAACAGTAACAATACGCGGCTCCCAATGAACGGAGAAAATGAAAATCACCTTCCTAGAGAAAGGAAAGTGCATTTGACATCCCCCTTGTTCCAGGACTTGAGACTCTGATATAATTACCTCAGAGAGGCTGCAGGCAGATGGCAAGCTCGGCAGCCCCATGTCCTCAGTCAGCAGGACACTGCCGAGATGCTCTCCGTGACATTTTGTTCAAGATGTTTCCCGCACACAAAGCCGAGAGCTGGCAACCAGCAAAGGAGCCTGCGGAGCATTCGTTAGCCTGAAATTATGGCCATCTCACACTTCTGCTCCACAGGGCCGTGCTTCCTCACTCTGCCCAGGGCCGCAGGCAGAGATCAGGGATGTGATCAATGGCCATGTACCTTATGGAGAAGCTGAAGAGTGAGCATATGGTGGGAGGGGGCACAGAGGAGACATCGGTGAATAGTGTGCAGTGCCTGACTCTGGCCCTGGCGGGACATCATTCTCCTCCACTTCTTGTCTGTGGGAGCCGTCTAAGGAAGTCAGTTCAAGCTGGTAACTGCTAGACAGGAGCTGGGATTATTTTGAAAGGATAATGGAAGACCCAAGACAGTGTGGCCCCACCAACACTCTCCCCCTTGAATTCCCATCTCCTCAACACCCACTTTCCAGGAATTTCTCTGTCGGTGTTTATGGCTGTCAGGGTAACATACAAGCTGCTGTAACAAATAGCTCCAAATCCCAGTGCCCTCAGGTAATAGGAGTCCATTTCTCTCTCCTGTGCCTATTTCAGTGTCATGGGGTGGTCAGCTCCCCTTGGTGCCTCTCCTTCCAGAGGATCTAGGCTCCTTCTCTCAAACACATGGCCTCTGAGGGAGAAGCAAGAGCATGGACAGTTGCACAGAAGAATTTGCAGCCAGCCCTGGAAGCATCCTTTGAATATGAGGACACTGGGAAGTTGTTGGCCTTGAGGAGAGTAAACGAGGTCAGGCATGAGAAGCCAGATAGCAGTATGCTAAGTCTTCATGATTAGTGCTTTAAAAAGACAACTAAGACTGCATTAATGTATCCCTACTAATGAGGAATTTCCAATAATTGAGACAAAACTGAGCTTACTTTGTCAGCACATCTCCTCCTAGATCCAATTAGAGAGTGAATTATGCAGAACAGGGGTGCTAGAATATCTAAGAGACCCTGCCATTTTTAGCCAACCTCAGGATCCCCCCAAGAAGAGATCCTCTGAGCCCAGGCCCAAGTCACAGTGTATGATGCTTGCATGTGGGGAAAGTTAAGTTAGATGGAGCCTGGGCTCAGGAATTGCCTTGAAGGGACACCAAGCTCCTTAAGATATAGCTCACCCAGAAGGAAGGAAAGAGGAAGGATGGGCAAGGGCATGGTCTGAGGGCTAACTATCCGTGTCAGGCATTAGTGAGCCATCTTCACACACATGTCCATCTGTTTGAGTGACTACACCCAAGAGACTTCAGTCTCCCCCACAAGCTGCCCCCATGGGTCCCCACCCAGCACTGGGGGAGCCGAGGGAAGTAAAGGAGTCAGAGACCTTGGGTGGCAGTTGACTAGGGCAGAGGGCAGATTAGATCTGACTTTGGGCATCTCAGAAGCTTGTTTATGTACTAGAAATTAATAAATCTACTTAAAATCTCTTCTAGATATAAATTATATAAGTTATATATAAATTATATAAAGCGATCTCCTTTAGTATCTACACATTCAAGCAACATTCATTAAGCACAAACCAACCATGAGCCACACTCTGTGCCAGGTGCCAGAGTAAATATTCACCTGGTTTCTTCCAAGAGTTCACAGCCTGGGACCTTATTGCAGGCTTCATCGTGTTATATAATTAAACTAAAGAGGGAGTAAAACAGGAAAATATGTGCTGCCTTTCAATGCACTAGGAGAATAAAGCGCTAGCAATCACTGTGCTGAGAGAAGCAAAGCCAATTTCTCAAGGTCACACAGCTAGGAAATGGCAGAGGCGAAATTCACATCGAAAGTAGAATAGAACTTCCTGAAGTCTGTTTCATTTTAGACTTCATACCAGATCAGATACACGTCCCCACTGTTAATTTTGCTGCATTTTGGTTTTGGTTTCTAGAGTTTTTCAGTCCGTACTTACTCCAACACAAAGGGCCATAATTTGAAACATCCACTCCCTTTGCCAAAATGCCATGAAAGCTAACAAGATCGTGTCTTTCAGTGCTTTGATCATATAGAAGACAAACTCAAGCAGAAGTTCATATTGTTATAGTGATTATAGTGATTATAATTAATATGAGACAACATAATGATAAGAACATGATGTATTTATAATGCCTAATTAGAGTCATTTTATCATTATTTTCTTCCTATGCCTAATGATTATGATCATCATTATTAATAATGATCCTAACCACAGGAAGACAATAACAACAATGATGACAAACGGCTCAGTGCCAGCTCGGTGTTCTCAGAGAAGAGCACTCCTCCAACAGTCTCCTGCCGGTCAGAATGACTTTGCTAGTTAGGAAGTGACAGTTTAATTATAAATGAAAAGCAGCATTACTCTACAGAAGGAAGAAAAGGCAACTCGAGCCACCAACACAGTACTAGGACTGTGCCTCCCCCTTCTCCACCACAATTGATATGCAAACGTGTGCTCAGCCATAACTCCCAGCCCAGCCTCCAAGCCAGCACAAGGTTCATCCACTAAGAAGTTGTGCAATAGGAACACCCATGTCCGAGGTCCCTGCTCTCCCACTGGCTCTGGTTCCTGGGACCATGAAGAAGGTGCTATTCTATTTTCATACAGACTTGTGATAAGACCCGGTTTGGTGGTTAATTTTTAGTTTGTAGGCTTAAGTGTGAACTTGACAGTGCTAACAGATGTCCAGTATGTATGTATATATACACATATATATGAGATATATATATATATGAGATATATATGAGATATATATATATCTCATATATATGTGTATATGTATATATATAACGTATATATATATATGTGTATATGTATATATATAACGTATATATATATATATACACACACATATATCATTGGTTCTGTTTCTCTGAAAAATGCTAATATACCTGGTGTACATTAGATACTCAAAGGAAGATACTTCAGGTTTCAATCCACATATGCCTGAGATGTGTCCAAACACATTAGGGCCTAGAGAATGCTAGCTAAGGCTTGGACCCCACAATGGAAGTTCACAGCACACCTCAAAAGAGAAAGATGGTGCTTCTTTCACTTGGCAGATGCTACATACATTGTCCACTCTGAGCAACACTAAGGCCACAGTGCTCTAGCTGAAGAACTCCCTAGCACTTGTCACTTCAGAAACGTGGGCATCCCTTCTATTCCCACCCTCCTTCACAGCTGCCCCACTTGTGCTGCTGGAAGTCCTTTCTCCCTGTGCTGAACAGCCATCCCCACCCCTGCATCTCTCACCAAAGAGGCAAAACTGGTGTGAACATTAAAATAATCACCAGCCTCTAGCTCTCCAATGACACTTTCACCCAAAAGCAGGCTACAGAGAAGGACAATAAGACCATCTGTGAAAGGACGAGGGGAATAGAAGGTAGAGAGAGAGAGAAGAGAAAAAATGACAGCCATGTCCAGCAAGAGGAGGAACACCAACACAAACACCCAAAGAACCTTTATTCCTGTAGTCTGGAACATAATAAACACAAAACAGTGACCTTACAAATCCTGGAGGTACACAGACATGTAACAATACATACTCATGGACTGAGAAAAGTGTCACTGAAATTCATTCATTCATTCGACAAATATGCATTGAAAGTACCAGGCCCTGGGCTAGACTGTGAGTATAAAGCAGTAGACAAGACATACAGCCCAGTCCCCAGGAAACTCACAGCCTAGATAAGACAGGCAAAAAACAAGCAAGTTACAAATTGTGGTAAGCACTCTAAGGGAAGAGGTTGAAACCCAATTCTGTAGAACAACAAGCAATCTAATTGTTGACAGTTTAACGAGTCTGGGTCCACTGTGCATCGTGATAGACATTTGAGGCTCATATTCTGAGTCTTGTGTGGTTGTTTCCAAATAGCAGGACTCATAAGTATAATTTTTGGAGCAAATACCAAGTAACATTCAAAGTACAAAACCAGCAACAGTATCAGCCACGGTGAGCACCAAGCTGACTCTAACATCTTGGACTTTGTGGTGAGTTTGCCAGTGCTTTCCAGCACTAAGACTTGGGACAGAACTGGCTTGAAGAACTGGGAAGCTGTCATATTTCCCATTCACCCAAGAATATTCTTAGTCTGGGGCGCGTGGGTGGCTCAGTCATTAAGCGTCTGCCTTCGCCTCAGGGCGTGATCCCAGAGTTCTGGGATCGAGCCCCACATCAGGCTCCTCTGCTGGGAGCCTGCTTCTCCCTCTCCCACTCCCCCTGCTTGTGTTCCCTCTCTCGCTGGCTGTCTCTCTATCTGTCAAATGGATAAATAAAATCTTTAAAAAAAAAAGAATATTCTTAGGCTATGAAGAGGCCAAAAATGTGTGACATGCAACAGTATCATGCAATTTTAACACCTACCTCCCAAATTAACCCCAGAGCTTTGTCAGCAATGCAGAAGAGATGCACAGGTAGAGGCCATAATGGGAAGTAAGTAGACAGTCATAAACAACCCCAGGATTCAGGAGATGGGCAGGCATGGCTCTATTTTACCATCAATTTGCCCTTCATGCCGCACACAATTCACCTTCTATGAATACCCAAGATGTCCTGTCTCTAATGTCCCTTCTCCTTCCTGCTTCCATTTCTACCCTCCAGCCCTCTATTCTCACCCCAGGGTCTGGGGTCTACTTTCGTTAACCACACGGAAATGTATACTGCCATTTGTAAGAGGCTCTAAAGCTTGCAGAATCTTCAAACTGGAGCACCTTCAAGTTCTTTCTCATGATAATGTTGACTCTCCTTCAATATATAACTTGGATGTATTCCTATGAGTCTCTGCCTCTTTGCCAAGAGTGAGGTGAAAAAGAAACATACCCTGCCACACTTGGTTTTGTGGTGCTACCTAAGATTGTTTTTTTAATGAAATTAATCACTAATGGGCCCTTTCACTGTACACCTTCCCATTCCCCAAAGGCTGGGGTAGCTAAAGGCACATATTCTTTAGTTTGCTTCCTAAATAGGCCCTGCCCAGGGCTAAAGCTGTGACACTCTGAAAAGCATGGACCAGCCATATACTGTCCTTATTCTCCTGAGTGTAAAGGTTCAAATCCCAGTTACAGTCAGAGAGAAAAGTAAACTTAATGGGGACTTGGAAGCCAACATCTATGCCATTCTAAAATCCAAGCTCTAGTCTGAAAAAACAAACTGTTGAGTTCTTTGGAAGGAACGAAAGAATATGTGATAGAAAGACTGCAGGAAGCCATGGTCCATCCAACTCACCATTTGCTTTCCACCTCTGGGTCTTTCATCAATAGCTCCTCTACCTGGAATCTTCCCATACTCCCCTGATTAAACACATAGCAATACTTTAGGCTTAGTTAAAAGGTTGTTTTGTACAGGAAGGTTTCCCTTATTTATTTCCCTTATAAACAATAATATTATAATAGTAACATATATTGAGTGTTTACTATAATGCCAGTACTGTATTTGTTCCCACACAATTCTCAAAACCATATTATCAATATTATTATCTTTATCATTGTCCTTATTTATTATTATTATTGTCATTATTATTAAGCTCATTTTTCAGATGAAGCCTATAAAGGTAATTTTTGTAATCAGAAAATCATGGAGCCACAACCCTTTGTTATCTTTTTTTTTTAATGTTTTTTTATTATATTATGTTAGTCACCATACAGTACATCCCCGGTTTCCGATGTAAAGTTCGGATGATTCATTAGTTGCGTAAAACACCCAGTGCACCATGCAATATGCCCTCCTTACTACCCATCACCAGTCTATCCCATTCCCCCACCCCCCTCCCCTCTGAGGCCCTCAGTTTGTTATCTGTTTTAACACTTGACCATTTATAATAGCTACTAGAGTAGATGGCTATTGAAATTTCTATAAGACTGTATACTCTTGATTTTGATTCTACCCCCTAATCTATTATCATTAATAACACCTCCCCTTCCTGTTCCCACCCTAAAGGAAGCCTGTAATACAGTAAATGCTCAATAAATGTTTTTACTTCAACTGACCTAATTCAGTAACAAGAGATAGATAAGAAAGAGATAGGAGAGGAAAGGGATAAAGAAAGGGGGGTAATCAGAAGGGGGAATGAAGCATGAGAGACTATGGACTCTGAGAAACAGAGGGCTTCAGAGGGGAGAGGGGTGGGGGAATGGGATAGGCTGGTAATGGGTGGTGGGGAGGGCGCGTATTGCATGGTGCACTGGGTGTTATATGCAACTAATGAATCATCGAACTTTACATCAAAAACCAGGGTTGTACTGTATGGTGACTAACATAATATAATAAAGAAAAAAAAAGAGATAGATACAACCCTAACATAAGCTTAGCCATTACTTTGAAATTGTGGTCTTGGGTGAGTCACACCATTTCAATTGTTCCACTGAAAAGGCAAAGAAGGTTGGCTAGCTAAACAGGTGGTAATTTCAGGATCAAAAACAAGGCCATCCATACTAGCCATCCATCCCAAAAGAGGCATCCTCAAACAGATAAAAAGAGCCTAGAATGGCACCTAACTGGCTGCAGAGATGTGTATGTGACACCAGTGATGTCAATCCCATTGCCCCGCTTGCCCACTAGAAAGGTTAATGTGCATTACAGAGCTCCAATTCACTTATTTAAGAATAAATTTCTGTATTTGTTTTCTATTGTTATGCAACAAATTACCACAAACTCAGTGGCTTTAAACAACACTTATTTTATTATCTCAGTTTCTGTGGGTCAGGAGTCCATGCATGGCTTAGCTGGATTCTCTGATCAAGGTCTCAAGGTTGAAATTAAGATGTTGACCAGGAAGTTCTGGGAAGGATCTCTAGGAGCTCAACAAGGGAAGAACCTGCTTCCAGATTCCCTTGGGTTGCTGACAGAAGTCATTTCCTTGAGGTTTTCACAGTGGTTTCTTCAAAGTCAGCAATGGAGAAAGAGAACTCTGTTGCTTGGAATCTCTGACTTCAAAGAAAGCCTAAGCTCTCTTTTGAGAGGCCCATCCAGTTAGGTCAGGCTCACCCATAAAAATCTCCCCTATGATAAACTCAGTCAATTGATGGACCTTAATTACCTCTGCAAAGTCCCTTTACCTTTGCTATATAACGTAGCACAATCATGGGAGTGATCTCATTAGAAGCAAGATACAAGTTCTGCCCACATTCAAAAGGAAGAAATCATGTAGGGCGTAGCACCAGGAGATCATAAGAGCTATCTTAGAATTTCGCCTACTACAACTTGCCTCCATTTTCTCCCAGAACAACTTCTGCTACCTCAAAATAAAACAATTCAGGCTCAAATTTGGGTCAGGCTAATATAACCTTATTTCCCTCAGGAAATTAAATTTTCAAGTTGAGGTGTCTTCTAAATGACTGATTCTATCACCCAGATACTAATTCTCTCCTATGTTAACCATCAAGACACAAAAATGTTTTATTTGGAGTACTTATTTTTTTCCTTGACTTTTCTTTTTAGATGTTCCCATTATTTCTAAATAATGATTTGGGTCATACTCCAGATTTCCTTTCCCTCCCTCCTGTTGTTTCCAACACAATAACAGTAATGACAATGACAGCAGTGGTAATGATGATGTCAGACAGTTCTGACAGAAGGGAATAGCCCCCCCCCCCCGCCTTAAAGACTTCCACAATCTCACATCTGTCAGGGGCTGATGGGAAAACAAACCAAATTAAGTTTAATGTCAAGTTGTATCACCTCCTACTTGTGAACTCTCTCTTTCTTTGTCTCAGAATCTGTTGAACGTGATGGACAGCAGTGAACGTCTGATTAGCATATTTCCCATTGCCATTTCAGGTAAATGAATCTTCCCTCACCAGGATTTGAGATTCCAGTCAGATTCTCAATTCCATCTGGCGAGTGATTCTCATTATTATGCAAATGTCAGCTTTACCTGAAGGCAAGAGCTTTCTTCTTAATATTTAAATTCCATCTCATTTTCATTGATCTCTAAACAACAGCTCATCTTTAAACTTTCCTTGGAGAACTTTTTAGGGATGAAATGTCCCCTGAGATTGTTCAGTTCTCTCTTTAACATAGATTGGCATGATTTGGAGAGAGGTGGATAGGACTATTGGAGAGAGGCAGGGAGGACTATTGCCCCATCTCTGCTTCCAGAACAGGGTTTTTGAGAGGCTTTGGCTGAAGTTTGATACAGGGTGCCCTTCTGCTAGGTCAAGGGGCTCAGGGAAAAATCAACTGGCAGAGATAAGACAAAGTCGACATGCCATGCAAGCCTCTATTTTAAAGGCGGCACACGAACCAACAAGAGACAACAATTGTCAAGGCAGTCTATATCAGACAAGTAAAAGGAACTAAGGGTCTGGCAGCAAATGAACTAAACACTGGGAATTCAGGCCAGTAGGCTTGGGGACTGGGTTGAGAACTAGAGGCAAGATGATAGAACCTGGTTTCCACAGGCTCTGAGGCTCTGGAGTTCAGAGTTCATTGCCACATCAGGGTACCAGTTACCAGATTGGGACTTGATGTGGCAAATGAGTGGCCAAGAGATACCAATCATTCTCTCCACCGATCATTTTCTCCTTTGTCCAAGTCCTCCTCAGAAGGGTTGTATCCTCAGCAAGTATGTCATCAACGTAGTAACTTTTAATTGTACCCAGGTGGACACCTGACCAAAGCCAAACCAATCAGATTCTCTAGCAGGAAATGCAGAATTAGAGTTCAGCCACTAGTTGGTCTCCCTCCCTCCATCTATCTATCTATCTATCTATCTATCTATCTATCTATCATCTATCATCTGTCACTTCTTCCCCCTTTCTTCTCTTTCTCCATGTTTAAAAGAAAAGTTAGTACAGAAGCAGACCAATGAGCCCATTTTCTTATCTGTGCCCCCTTCTTCTCTAAGAAAAAATCTGCAAAGTGAAGCAAACACATGGAGAAAAACATGAAGAATGGGAAGGATGACTTATAAACATTGGTCACAACTCTCCACTTTATGACCTATCCTAATATTTGAAACCTAGAAGCAGAAACCAGGATGAAGTAAGTAGCTCTCACCATTGTAGAGGATAACCAGGACACCCAACCCCACTTTCCTCTTTTCACTTAGCAACTGCCTCAGGGGATCATGTTCCAGTGCCTCAGAGAGATTCAGTGGCTGTTTCCCAAAGTCATTAGTGATAGGTTCCTTCCTTTCTACCTCATCTATAGCTCCTGAAAACATTGAGATATTTTCGAAAACTGGCCCAAAGACTAAAAGATAAAACTTCCTTATCATTTTCTCATTTATTTCCAATACAAAGGTCAGTATTTTAAACTTTTCTTCAGAAGAAAATAAGTGTTTTCAAATGCTTGGGCTATTTGGGACATTTTTGTCGAACAAGCTGTCAAACAATTATTTTCTCCTACCATATCACTAAAGGGTATGAATACAGGAAGAACTAGAAAAACGAGAAAAAGGAAGATAAGGGGTAGAGAGGAAAAGGAGAAGCTTCTTACTTTCCATGTGCACTGTTCTTGGTACTTGATGTACATTATCATTTTAATCCTCTCAACAGCCTCATGAGGTAAGTACTGAACACCAGAGGGATTATTGTGTAGTGGACAAGCACAGGTTTATTTAACAACCTTTGCTTCAGTTTTCTCAGCTGTAAAATGGGAATGATGACAACAGGTGAGACTTAGATGAGTTAATACATGCAACAATGTCAGAACAGTGCCTCTCATAGAATGGACACCCTACAACACTCTGACTATCGCTATTACTACTATTTTACAAATGAAGTAAACAAAGGCACAGAAGAGTTAAATTACTTGTCCAGGATCACATAGCTAGTAAATGACAGAGTCAGAAGTCCACTATATAACAATTCTGTTCCATAACTTCCATGTAGTTTTTACTTTCCAAGCACTGTATTCTGTATTTTAGGAAAGTGAGAGTCCATTAACCCACTCAAAAAGAAAAAGAAGTAGAGAATTGAAGTAAATACAACCACCTGGACTCCTGTCTCATTTTCCAAGAAGTCAGCACAACATCAAAGAGAATGGGGAAACAGAAACCCAAATTCCACCCTCAACAAACTAGAATAGACTTCTGAAACTCTGAACCATGCTAAAAGAGAAGGAGCTGTCAAATCTAGTGAAGAAGTTCACAAGGACATAAGCAGATACAGACCTTGGACAAAACTGGCAGAGCACAGTTGTCAAAACAAGATGGTGCCTCCAGAGAGAAAAACAATATCTCATTTGGAGCAACGTGAGAGGATTGGTGAGCTGTCAGAGGAAGTTTTCAAGGACCAGTTTAGCACCAAGTGTTATACAGGAAAGGAGCTCAATGAGGAAACACACAGACTCTGCAGGAAGAAGACTGTGACCGATAATAGATAGAAGATAGACTCTCAATTGCAAACAACCATGCATTGGTTCTTTGGTCTGAGGATAACTAAGAGCTAAAATAACTTATCCACTCTCAGGTACATGTAACCCTGTATCATAAGGTCCTTCCTCACCCAAACCTAATGAAAAAAATAGATCCATAATTAATTTGTTTTATTCAAAGATGACCTAATAAAAAAGAATCAACACAGATTTATATTAAAAGACAATATGAAAATAAAAAGAAGTCATAAATTTAAAAAAAACAGGAAATGAAACATTGACTAAAAAAAATACAAAAATTATTGACAAAAAACAGGGGAAAAAATGACTAATATAACGAAGCATCTAAATATTAGGGGGGAAAAGCAACTTTAAAGTAGAAGAAAACATAGGGGGAAATCTTCATGACACTGAATTTGGCAAGGATTTCTTGACTAAGACACCAAATAGCACAGGCAACAAAGGAAAAGTAGATAAATTGGACTACATCAAAATTTAAAACTTCTGCGCATCAAAGAAAACAAGTCAAAAGACAACCCACAGAATGGGAGAAATATTTGCAAATCATATATCTGATAATGTGTTAATATCCAGAATATATAAAGAATTCCTACAGCCTTTTGGTGGGAATTGCCATCTTACAGAAATTCACTGAAATGACCAACACAAAGGGAAAGAGGAGATGTACCCACTCTATATTCCCTAGACCTTTTAGAAAATATGGAGTTGTTCCTTTGGCCACATACATGTGAATCTACAATAAAAATGATATTGCAGACATCAAGGGAATAGGCACCATTCAAGAAGGAATGTCCCACAAATGTCATCATAGCAAAACTGGAAAAGTCTACAATGTCACTCAGCATGCCGTTGGCATTGTTGTAAACAGAAAAGTTGCAGGCAAGATTCTCGCCAAGAGAATTAATATATGTGTTAAGCATATTAAGCACTCTAAGAGCCAAGATAGCTTCCTGAAGTGTGTGAAGAAAAATGATCCAAAAAAGAGGAAGTCAAAGAAGGAAAGGTACTTGGGTTCAACTGAAGTGCCAGTCTGCTCCACCCAGAGAAGCACACTTGGTGAGAACAAATGGAAAAGAGCCTGAGCTACTGGAGCCCATCTCCTATGAATTCATGGCATAATAGGTGTTAAATAAGTGAATAAGTAAATAACCTCTGGACTTTTTAAAAAGAGAGAGAGATCTCCTATAATCCAACAACAAAGAAACAAACCAATTAAAAAATGGGCAAAAGGCTTGAATAGACATTTCTCCAAAGAAGATACACAAATGGGCAATAAACACATGAAAGATCAATATCACTAATCATAACGGGAAAGCAACTCAAAAGATACCATTTGCACCCATGAGATAACAATGAAGATAGCTGCAATTTAATTTTTAAAAAAAAGTGTTGACAAGGGTGTGGAGAAATTGGAACCTTGTTGGTAGGAATGTAAAATGGTGCAGTAGCTGTGGAAAACAATAGGGCAGTTTCTCAAAAAATTAAAAATAGAATTACCATATGATCCAGTGATTCAGTTTCCAGGTATATACCCATAAGAAATGAAAGCAGGGTCTCAATGACATATTCGCACAGCACACCCATGTCCAAGGCAACATTATTCACAACAGCCAAAAGGAAGAAGCAACTCAAGTGTCCATCAGTGGATGAATGGGTAAACAAAATGTGCTCTGTATGTGCAATGGAATGATGGTCCTTTAAAAGGAAGGAAATTCTGACACAGGCTACAACATGCATGAACCTTGAGGACATTACGTTTTGTGAAATAAGTTAGTCGCAAAAGGACAAACACTGTATGATTCCACTTAAATGAAGTACCAAAAGTAATGAAATTCAGAGATAGAATGTAGAACGGTAGTTGCCAGAGGCTGGGGAGTTGTTTAAATGGATATAGAGATTCAATTTTGTGAGATAACAAGAGTTCTGGAGATTGGTTGCACAACAATGTGAGTATACTTAATACTACCAAGCTGTATACTTAGAAATGATTAAAATGTTAAATTTTCTGTTATATGTATTTTACTACAACTAAAAATAATTTCATTTTAAAAATTTTTTATAATCTTACAAGAAAGATAGCTCAAAGCAGAGTTACAAAGTTTCTGCCAAGATATGTAATAGAAGATAAGAGGAAACAAAGCATGCAGTGACAAAGCTCAGGAAATACATGGAAAATCATCACAAATAGTAAATCATTAAAAATATGAAGTCTATATTGAAAGGGGCACAAAGGAGAAAAGACATTAGTGCAATACAGGAAGAGACAAGTAGGACAAGAGGACAGAAATGACTAAAACAAACAAAATTTTAAAGGATTCAAGGAAAAAATGATATGGAAGACATAATGACAATCCAACACATGCGTAATTGCAATATTTACTCTGATGGAGAGAAACATGTAATTAGAAACCAAAAAAATTAAAGATCTACTTTTAGAAAATTTTCCATCAATAAAAGAGAATGAACTTATAGATTGAAAGGGCCCACTTTATCCATGGAGAAAATTGTTACAGAATGGCCCATACCAAGATGTATCCTGATATAACTGCTACACTTGAAAAATATAGGGGCGCCTGGGTGGCACAGCAGTTAGGCTAGGCGTCTGCCTTTGGCTCAGGGCGTGAATCCCGGTGTTATGGGATCGAGCCCCGCGTCAGGCTCCTCTGCTATGAGCCTGCTTCTTCCTTTCCCACTCCCCCTGCTTGTGTTCCCTCTCTCACTGGCTGTCTCTATCTCTGTCGAATAAATAAATAAAATCTTTAAAAAAAAAAAAAAGAAAGAAAAATATAAGATACCTTGAGCAACTAGGCCAAAGTTCCAGTTACTTTAAAGTAAAGAAAAATTCTGATACTTCTGATAAAGAAAAAAACTACCCAGCAACACAAAATAAAGGAAGACCATGGGAAAATGCTAATCAAGTCTCAGAGAAAGAGCGACCCAAGAATGTTCTATCCAGCCTTACCATTGTTTAAGGATAGAGACAACAGGCAGATATTTTTCAAATTTACAAGAACTCAAGGAATGAATTCCCATGAGTCTCTTGGAGAAACTAGTAGAGGTCTGGGTTCAACCAGCCAAGACAGGACAAGAGAAACTACTATAAAAGGGCTGACAGTGGGCATTGATCCATTTTGCCATAAGAACTATGGGGGGGGGCGCCTGGGTGGCAGAGCGGTTGAGCGTCTGCCTTCGGCTCAGGGCGTGATCCCGGCGTTATGGGATCGAGCCCCACGTCAGGCTCCTCTGCTATGAGCCTTTCTTCCTCTCCCACTCCCCCTGCTTGTGTTCCCTCTCTCACTGGCTGTCTCTATCTCTGTCTTATAAATAAATAAACAAAAAATCTTAAAAAAAAAAAAACAGAGCTATCGTATTAAAAAAAAAAAGAACTATGGGGACTACATTTCGAAAATAGAATGTATATGTTATACAATAATGTAGAAATAATATTACTAACAAAAATGGGGAGGAGATGGGGAAAGACAAAGGTGGAAGATGATGTAGGGATGCTGATTTTGTCATCTTTTCTAGGTTGGGGTCAAAATATACAATTTTGATTCAGTAAAGCAACTAGGAGTAAGATAAATATATTGAGGGTATGAATGTGAACCCTAGAAATTTCATAAAAAACAGAACCAATAAAAACTGGATATAAGAGGGGGGAAGGATGGAGAGAGGAGAGATGGAAGCAGAAGTGATTGCAGCAAAGCCAACAGGGTCTAAACGAAGAGAAAATTGAAACACTAGAAGAAATTCAAAAGCAGATCACAAACTTTACAAATCATTAGAAAGTACACACAGACCATCCCACCGTCACACACATAAGCAAAACTGATCATATAATAAAGGATTATTTGGGAACAAAAATAGGAGGCATAACATCAAATATGATAACAGAAGTAACATGTGACTTTTTTTTTAAGATTTATTTATTTTGTTAATTTTAGAGAGAGAGAGAGAGCAGGGGGAGGGGCAGAGGAAGACAGAGGATCCCAAACAGGCCCCATGCTCGGTGCAGAGTCTGGAAGGGGGCTTGATCTCATGACATTGAGATCGCGACCTGAGCTGAAACCAAGAGTTGAACGCTTAACCAACTGAGCCATCCAGGTGCCCCTGCAACTTCTTTTTTTAATAACAAATATAAATTATCTAAAATCTATTAAAAGACCATATTCTTATATTGGGTCATGAAGCAAAAAACAGCTATGTGTACCCCAGAGACATATCTAAAACAATCTAACTCAGAAAAGTTGAAAATGAGAGGCTGCATAGATCTATGCAGGCAACTGCAAACTGGAAGAAAGTAGAGGCTCTGAAACTCTCAGACTGGGTTGAATTCAGGGCAAAACAGTAGTCGACGGGTGGTAGCATGAAACATCAAAAGCAAGGAAAAATAAGCAAATGCACGTTAATAGGAGACTTTAACCCACTTCTCTCAATGACGTAAAGTGAAAAAAATATAGGCAGGATATAAAAAAAACCTAAAGACACAAATTAATCACATAGGACTAATCAACAGGCCACACTCTATACTCTAAAAGATAAAAATACACACTTTTGCAGGTATTTGGTCGGCTCAAACCAAAAGCTTTGAGTCAACTAATCTTTGCAGACTTAGAACAGACTAAGGAGTTATGTCGGGAAGCTTCTGGCAGCAGACATCTGAATCCCCCCAAGTCCCTCATCAGAGAAGAAGAGTAGAAGAATCACCTACAGGGACATGTACCCTCTACCCTTCAACCTGCTGCTATTCTGTCTGGCAATAGTAGCCTCTCGACCCCATAGACACTACCAGTTCATATGTAGCCCCGGGCACTCCAGGCAGTGTCCAACTTAGTGGGTGCACCACAGACCTTTCCAGAATGGTTCATCTTGCTACTACACCACACCCTTGTGCCTATATAGATTCAGGTCAGAGCCAGACAGAATTCTATAGTCAGTTTGTTGTTTGCTTGCTTGTTTGCTTGCTTGTTTTTGGTAGGCAAAGCAGTTATGGCGGATAGACCACAGATTTTAGATTCAGACCACAAGCTTTGTGAGCTTCAATAAGTCACACAATCTCTCTGATCTTCAGTTTCATAAGTCTCCAGGCAAAGAGAGACACCATAAGATGGAGGAGGTACTTCTCAGGGCTGCTGTCAGGATTGACAATAATGAGCATAAAATATCTAGTACAGCACCTGACAAGTAGCACCTGGTCAGTGAATGGTGGCTGCTTAGTCACCACTATTCCCCTCAAAGCTTGCCCTGAGAGTCCTCCTGCTAGATGGAGGAAATCAATTCATGTCCTCTCAGATCATAATAAGGCCAGCTAGCATCAGAAAAGGATGGGAAGTGATAGAATGGCAAGTGTGCTCTGCTCCTCTATGATTTATATCACAGCATGAGCAACTAACAGAAGCTTTACACTCCTGCGTCTGCATGTACACAGAGATACATGTATGCACACACACCCCTTCCTAGAGCACTTTGGTCCAGAATCACTAAGACGTTTATGTGTTCATTTAATGTATGTGACCAGCGGCTGTCATGACTATGTGGATTCGCCTCTAAAAAGAGCACAAAATACAGGAAGCTCTCTCTTGGGAGTGTCTCCTCATTAAATCTCTACCCCTCCTTCTTCTTTGCCTTTTATCAGCCCAGCTCCACAGGTGTTATTTTCTCCACCTGCCCTTGCAAACTTCCATTTCAAGAAGTCTGTCTGATGGCTAGCCATTCAGCTTGGATGATAGCCTTGCAAATAAACATGAGCAGAAAATTTTACCCAACAAACTAGAGGTTGTTCAAATGCTCTCTATCTGCAAAACTAATTATCTTCTCTGACGGTTATTTAGCCTGTCTGCAAAGGGATAAAAATATGGGTGGATAATGACATTGTATTTGGGACATGGACAATAAGAGCAATTAACATTTAGTGATCACCTACTTTAAATTAAGTGCATTACATAATTTGTGCCAGCAGTTCCTCCCACTAACCCTACAGTATAAGAAATTTCATCCCAGCAAGTATGGGGAAACTGAGGCTCAGAGAAGTTAAATAATATGCCCAATTAAGTGTTAGGTAATGGGTGACAGAGCCTCCATTCTGTTGACAGAGCCCACCTCCTCAGTGTCAGGCTGTGGACACAGTAGTCATCTGTTGGAGGTTTAGGTGCTGTTATGGACTGCGTAAATGTGTGCCCTAAAAATTCACATTGAAATTCTAACCTCCAAAGTGATGGTACTAGGAGCTGGGGCTTTGGGGAAGTGTTTAGATTGAGAAGTCATGAGGTTAGAGTCCTCATGATAGGAATAGTGTCATAAGAAAAGAAATAGATTGTAACAATCTCTCTTGTCCACATGTGGATACAGTGAGAGGCAGCTATCCATAAGCCAGGAAGAGAGCTCTCATCAAAACCCAACCATGCAGCACCTTACTGTCAGACTTCCCAGCCTCTGAACTACAAGAGAAAAACATCTGTTGTTTAAACCACCCAGTCTCTGGTATTTTGTTAAAACAGCCTGAGGTGACTAAGACAGCAATCTCCTTAAGAGTCTGCCTGAAAACAACAAATGTTGGCAAGGAAGTGGAGAAAGGGGAACCCTCTTACACTGTTGGTGGGAATGCAAGCTGGTACAGCCACTCTGGAAAACAGTATGGAGGTTCCTCGAGACATTAAAAATGGAACTATCCTATGACCCAGAAATTGCACTACTAGGTATTTACCCCAAAGATACAGATGTAGTGAAAAGAAGGGGCACGTGCATCCCAATGTTCCTAGTAGCAATATCCACAATAGCCAAACTGTGGAAGGAGCCGAGATGCCCTTCAACAGATGAATGGATAAAGAAGATGTGGTCCATACATACAATGGAATATTACTCAGCCATCAGAAAAGATGAATACCAACCATTTACATCGACATGGATGGAACTGAAGGGGATTATGGTAAGTGAAATAAGTCAAGTAGAGAAAGACAATTATCATATGGTTTCACTCATATGTGGAACATAAGGAATAGCGCAGAGGACCACCAGGGAAGAGAGGGAAAACTGAAGGGGGAGACATCAGAGAGGGAGACAACCATGAGAGACTCTGGACTCCAGGAAACAAACTGAAGTTTACAGAAGGGAGGGGGTGGGGGGATGGGGTAACCAGGTGATGGGTATTAAGGAGGGCACGTGTTTTGATGAGCACTGAGTGTTATGCACAGCTAATGAATCATTGAACACTACATCAAAAACTAATGATGGGTAACTGAACAAAAAACAAACAAACAAAAAAGAGTCTGGCTGAAGACTCTCAACATTTCCAGGAGCAGAGTATGAGCTGTGTGCCTGGCTGCAAGCAAGGTTTGGGACAGGTAGGGAATGAACTCTAGGACAGAAGTGTGCATGCTCCTTCAAATTTGGGAGGGTTTCTCTAAAACAGAGGAAGAATAGGCAAGCCAATTCCAAAGAAAAGATAAAGTCATCTGCAAAACTCCAGGGAACTGAAACAAATGCCTAAGTGAATTTATAACGAAAGATACCTGTTCTTAATTCCTCTCCTCAAATGCAATTTCTTCCTTTCAACTTCCACTTAGGTAAGCTGTTTTCACACGCAGATCTTTCAATCCTCATTTCTACCCACCATCCTCTTTTTACCCTCTTTTACCCTCTTTTCTACCCACCACCATCCTCTTTTTAAAAATGCTTTAAAAGGGGTCATTTGCTAATGCCCATATTCCTACATTCAGTTCAATGCAGCTATGTAAGGAAACCTAAAGCCTGATCCACCCATGTTCACAGCTTGGGAGGAAGGCAGGCAGCCTGCTGGCACAGCCATCTGCTACATCTGGTACCTCTGAATCCCAATCTGGCCTGGCAGCCGAAGCCCTGGCTCAGCCCAGCCTGGGCCACCCTCTCTGACCCTCTGGTCCTCAGATTGAGTTCTCATCCTGCTCCTGCAGGCTACCAGGTAGTCCCTCTTCAAAAGCCAGTGATGTTAGTCACCATACAGTACTTCATTAGTTTTTGATATAGTGTTCCACAACTCATTACAAACATAACACAATTTTTAAAAAGTTATAATAGTATAAGTCTCAAGGCATTAAAATTCAAAATAAATTTAAAAAGTCAGTGATGTATAACAGCACCATTGTTTCCCTTTTCTTCTCCACAGACTCTGGGGAATTCCACCTCTGAAGTGCAGTTCAAAGGGCTTCCCTGCCCTCCAGACTTGATTGCACTCCAGGCCACAGGCCAGGGCATCCTGCCAGCCTGTGGTCTGAGGCTCTAAGCCCTCCCTCTGAAGTTCAGGGTTTCTCTGTGACCATGCCAGCTTTTGGTTTCTTGACTTTCCAAAACACTAAGATGACTTTACGTAACAGTTCCCACCACTGAATAATCACCCAACTGGATTGTCAGATTGACGTTCAAAATATCAGTTCTCTTTCTCACGTGGCTCTGATTTTCAAGCAGTAACCATAATAACAACAGCAATAATGGAGAGCTGATGTTTAAGTGCTAGACAAGTAGCTAAGATCACCATTGTGCATAGCTCAATGAATCTTCAGAGAAAATGAGATTCAGAGAGATTAAGAAGCTTCTCCAAGATCACAAATCTAGTAAGTAAGAAAGCTGGAATCCTAAGCTAAATCTGCCTGGCCCCAAATCTTTAAATACAAATAATAAAATAGTATAGTTATATAATGTTTAAAAAGAGAGAGAAAGAAATAAAATCCTTTCCCCCACTCTCCACTAAACCTTCAAAAGAGAATACCACACAAGTTGTGTTTTCCTAAACTTTGGGGCCTTTCTTAATCACTAGACTAACTGGCCTCCCAGAAATTAATTTCTCAACCCAGCAAGTCAACAGCAAGATATGTGCCCTATTGTTATCATTCTAGAATTAACTGTTTCTCTGACTGAATTCCAAACAAGATTCTGCACCCTTCAAGATGAACCCACAGGATCTGGTTTATAAAGGCTCTCAATAAAGGCTGTTGTCATTGCCATAACTGCAAATTCTGTCATGCTATCCATGCTACAACATGGTTCCCAGGACTTTAAGATTCATGGTCCGCTCCCTTGTTCAACCCAGGAAAGGGTTATGGGTGGTTAGGATGGCTCTGACAATAGCAACTTATAATCTTGATCAGAAGAAGTCAGCTTTCACCTCCAGTAGCAGTCTGGATGCTTCCCTACAAGAGACAAAGACAATTTCAGGTGTGCAGGAGGAAGGAAAACTCATATTTGAAGAAGGTTTAGTTTTGCTGGCCCTCCATGTGGGACTGGACCTCATCCACCAGGCTTTATGCAGGAAGCACTGATACTAAGTAGAAGATGGGCCACAAGCAGAATTTCAGTGAAAAGTACAGTGATCTGATCAGTTGGGGGCTGAGATTTTGCTTCTCCAAGCCATCCTCTGGATCCTGTTGGCTACTCCCTGCTCTCAGACATCAGAGTCCCTGACCTGCAGAGGAGGGAACAACAGCTGGTGAAGAGACAAAATAGCAAGACACGACAAAGCATAAAACAGAATGGGTGGGGATAATTTCAACAGGATCCCTAAAGGAGGATTTCCTGAACAAGCCAAATCATTGGACTTTACCTGGGTCCTAGAGACAAGCCTATGAGGTTTCTCCTCTTGGCCTTTCTCCTCTTGGATTCCTGTAGAACACGGCCAGGAAGATCAGTGTCAGAAGACTGATGTGTTTTGAAACCCATAAGCCTATCATTTGGAAGGGATGTCAGGGCCCACCGTCACCACTTTAAGAACTCCGAGACTGCTCAAGAGCTCATAGGCATGAGATGAGAATTAGCTCACAAGGTCAGAGAGGTTTCTAGAGTGAAGGGTCAAAAAGAACTTCTGCTTCTTAAGTGTTACCCCAGAGTCAAAATAGAGGGGGGAAGTGGAAACTGAAATGATTGGTGCTTTGTTCTTTCTTTGAATGGAATTTGCCTTCTTTCAAATCTCTATCAGTTTATAGGCTGACAGATCTACTCCAGCTCCTCATATTAGAAATAAGAGAACTGATCCCCTAAGGAATCACATCACCTCCTCACCACCATAGGCTCAATTCAGCTCTCCACTGAAGCTAGAACCAGACCTCCTGTTTCCCAATTCAAAGATCCTTCTTCTGCATTAGGAATCTCCTATATGAATATTAAACTCAGAAGGAAGTGGTCACAAACTTCAAACTGCCAAAGTAGAAATCAATCAATCATTTGGAGAGAAAGGCTGTGCAGGGTCCCTAAGCAAAGCCTTGCGTCTCCACCCCAGGCCCATATGTCACTTCCCTTTGCCAGGGCAGCTCCTGGACTGCTGAGTGTCCTTCTGCTCAGGACACTGAGCAAACTAGGTCAAATGTAGTATTCAGCAACCTTTCTTAAGCTTTGAAGGTCATCTCAATGCTCAGCATTTTTGCATCTTTTTAAATAAGTAGTGAAAATGGAGATTTCTCAATATGGCATAGCTGGGTTAATTTCCCTGGGAGCTGCATTCACACCACACCATGTATTGCCAGCATATGTTTCTCATTGTAGAGTGGATGCCAAATTAAGATTACATTAGGGAATAAATTTTCACGAAGAATTAAGGACATCAAGCAATAACTTGTTAGAAAAAATGTACTAGGGAGGAATATGGGTAAACAGAAGTTTTACTCACACAGCATCCCACAAACTAGGAGTTTAAAGAGGGCAGTTAAGGAGAAAGAGTCTTTAAAACCACTAAAGTAAGCCTCAACATGTCACTAGGTGATCACTTACTGATGGGAAAATGAAATTCTGCACAAATAGCAATTCTGCCAAAATCATTTAACATCTATTTAACAGAATACCCCCAAAATTCTGATGTTATTTTTTGTGGGCAAATTTAATGCCCCCCAAACACATCTACATCCTAATCTCAGTACCTATGAATATGTTACCTTACATGGTGAAAGAGACTTTGCAGATGTGACCAAGGGTGAAGACCCTGCAATGGGGAGATATTATCCTAGATTATCCAGAGACCAATCTATTCACCTGGGTCCTTAAAATTGGGGAATATTTTCTGGCTCTGCTCAGAGAGAAAAACAGTCAGGGAGATGCATCATTTTTGTCTTTGAAGATGGAGGAGAGCCCACCATCCAAGGAACACAGGCAACTCCTAGAAACTGGAAAGGGCAAGGAAGCGAATGGTCTCCTAAGAGCCTCCACAAAGGAACCACAGCCCTATTGACACTCGGATTTTAATCAGGTAAGACCAGCATCAGACTTCTTGTTTTTTTCTTTTTTTAAAGATTTTATTTATTTATTTGACAGAGAGAGAGACAGCCAGCGAGAGAGGGAACATAGGCAGTGGGAGTGGGAGTGGAAGAAGCAGGCTCCCAGTAGAGGAGCTCGATGTGGGGCTCGATGTGGGGCTCAATCCCAGGACTCCAGAATCATGCCCTGAGCTGAAGGCAGATGCTTAACAACTGAGCCACCCAGGTGCCCCCAGCATCAGACTTCTAACATGCAGAACTATAAGGTAATGAATCTGCAGGGCTTTAAGCCATTAAGTTTCTGGTGGTATTTTACAGCAGCAAAATAAAACCGATATACTGTTTTTTTTTATTATATTATGTTAGTCACCATACTGTACATCCCTAGTTTTTGATGTAAAGTTCCATGATTCCTTACTTGCATATAACACCCAGTTCTCCATGCAATACGTGCCCTCCTTAATACCCATCACCAACCTATCCCATTCCCCCACCCCCCTCCCCTCTGAAGCCCTCACTTTGTTTCCTAGAGTCCATAGTCTGTCGTGGTTCACTCCCCCTTCTGTTTACACCCCCCCNGTCCATAGTCTCTCATGTTTCATTCCCCCTTCTGATTACCCCCCTTTTCTTTATCCCTTTCTTCCCCTACCGATCTTCCTATTTCTTATGTTCCATAAATGAGTGAAACCATATGATAATTGTCTTTCTCTGCTTGACCTATTTCGTTTAGCATTATCTCCTCCAGTGCCGTCCATGTTGCAGCAAATGTTGAGAAATCGTTCTTTTGTTTTAATGTGATTTTGTATTTTTATTATTTTTATTTTTTTATTATAATAGTATTTTTTATTATATTATGTTAGTCACCATACAGTACATCCCTGGTTTTTTATGTAAAGCTCGAAGATTCATTAGTTGCGTATAACACCCAATGCACTATGCAATACGTGCCCTCCTTACTACCCATCACCAGTCTATCCCATTCCCCCACCCCCTCCCCTCTGAAGTCTTCAGTTTGTTTCTCATAGTCCATAGTCTCTCATGTTTCATTCCCCCTTCTGATTACCCCCCTTTTCTTTATCCCTTTCTTCCCCTACCGATCATCCTAGTTCTTATGTTCCATAGATGAGAGAAATCATATGATAATTGTCTTTCTCTGCTTGGCTTATTTCACTTAGCATAATCTCCTCCAGTGCCGTCCATGTTGAAGCAAATGTTGAGAAATTGTTCTTTTTGATAGCTGAGTAATATTCCATTGTATAAATGGACCACGTTCTTTTTAATGGCTGAGTATATGAAGGGCATCTCGGCTCCTTCCATGATTTGGCTATTGTGGACAATGCAGCTATGAACATTGGGGTGCATATGGCCCTTCTCTTTACTACGTCTGTATCTTTGGGGTAAACACCCAGTAGTGCAATGGCTGGGTCATAGGGTAGTTCAATTTTTAACTTTTTAAGGGACCTCCACACTGTTTTCCAGAGTGGCTGTACCAACTTGCATTCCCACCAACAATGTAGGAGGGATCCNGCTATGAACATTGGGGTGCAAATGGCCCTTCTCTTCACTATGTCTGTATCTTTGGGGTAAATACCCAGTAGTGCAATTGCTGGATCAAAAACTAAGAGGCAGCCTACAGAATGGGAGAAANTGGGAGAATATATTTGCAAAGGACACCACAGATAAAGGACTGGTATCCAAGATCTACAAAGAACTTCTCAAACTCAATACACGAGAAACAAATAAACAAATCATAAAATGGGCAGGAAGATATGAACAGACACTTTTCCAATGAAGACACACAAATGGCTAACAGACACATGAAAAAGTGTTCAAATCATTAGCCATCAGGGAAATTCAAATCTAAACCCACACTGAGATACCACCTTACGCCAGTTAGAATGGCAAAGATAGACAAGGCAAGAAACAACAATTGTTGGAGAGGATGTGGAGAAAGGGGATCCCTCCTACATTGTTGGTGGGAAGGCAAGTTGGTACAGCCACTCTGGAAAACAGTGTGGAGGTCCCTTAAAAAGTTAAAAATTGAGCTACCCGATATACTATTTTTAAATCTAACCAAATTATGAAATTGTAAAATATTATTTAATTGGCCTAATAAGAAAATGATGGGGCCAAAATGTGGTGGGGGAGATATTTTAAATGTTCTCAAATTTTAAAAATTGTAAATGAGTGGAAGAGACCATCCTGTCAGGTATTAAAATATCTAGCACCATAAAAAAAAATGTGAAACCAAATAAAGGCTCCAGAAATAGACTCTACCACATTAAATGTTTTTACACTCTTAGACTTTCTCTATACAACAGAAAAAGAAAAACATACTTAAGAAATAGTTTGGAGATATCTGATTAGCAAATTTAAAACAAAATTAGTTTATATCCTCAGCTTATACCATAAATCAAAATAAATTCTGCATCACTAAAAAGGTAAATATTTTGAAATTATATAAAATATGGCAAAGAATAAAATGAAATATACTGAAATATATGCAAGAATTAAAACTTGCTAAGATTGACAGGAAAAATTCAGATTTAATGCTATAAAAGATGTATTTTGTAACTTCTAAAATAATATGATGAAACTTAAGAGAAAAAGGCTTAAAATGTCTTTAAAAGAAGATGCAGGGTTACTATCTATCTTATATAAGATGCACAATGATCATATACAAATAAGATGCCCAATAGATGAATAAGCAAAGAATATGATCTGATCATCTATGCAGGAGGAATTGAAATCAGTAAACAAACGAGAAAATGCTCCAACTTGCTGTGATCAAAGACAAACAAATTAAAATATTCATTCATTTTACACCTATTATATTATCAGAAATAATAACAATACTCAAGGCTAAGTAGGTTCTGATGAAGTTAGTACATTTGTACACTGTTGATTGCAAATTAAAAAGATTCTGTCTATAGCATAATTTAACTATACGTTTTGAAAGCCATAAAATATTAATTTCCTTTAAACCAGTCATTTCCATCACTAGGAATTTATCCTGAGGAAATAACCCAGAGAGAGAAATATTTGTGTAGAATGATATTTGTTTACTATGGTAAAAAAAAAAAAACTCAGGATAATAAAAAAGAATAATTAAGTGAACTTATACTTTACGGAACATTGGATGTTGAGATGACAAGCAAGAAGACTACATACCAACATGGGAAGGTTAACACAAAGTGTTGAATTAAAGCTGAAAAAAATATTAGGTTGAACAATATCAATTACCATTTTCATAGGAAAACTGTAAAATACTGAAAATTCCACATGGTTCAACCTAATAGTTCTGTCATGGATATAGATAGGTAAAAATAATACTTTCTAGGGACAAGACCTACGAGGAAACACAAAAAGAAAAATAGTTGAAGGGATGGTAGTATCAAGGACTAACTTTACTCTTATTTGATAATCAATTTTCATGTTAAAACATTAAAGACCTGATTGCTGTACAAATGGAGATATCTCACGAAATATAAAAGATATAATTTCAGTATACCTTCCATTTCAAATTCTTTCATTCACCATACAAGAATCAATGAATTAAGTTTTCAACTAAGGCTAAGAATTTGTTTTGAACAGACCTAGTCAAAAAAATGTCAGCATTGGTTAATAAGGCAAAATAGCAGAGCACCAGGTTTTAAAGTCAAATCCCATTTATTACCTGTAAGGCATTGGAAAAATTACCACAGTTAACCTCAGTTCCCTTATCTGTCAAATGGGGACAGTGATAGTACTTATGTCAGGGTTGTCAAAAAGAGTGCTTGAATGACTGCTTCTTTGAGTATCTGGCAAGTAGTGAGCATTCAACAAGTATGAGCAAGTACATCATTATTAATAAACCAGTATAAATCTTTAAGCAATGACCGGTTAGAAAATAATATTCACAGGAGAGTACTTCTTTTTTTTTTCCAAAGTGGTTATGCCATTTTATACTCCCTCCAAGCAGTTCAGGGGGGTTCCAATTTTTCCATATTTTTTAAAACATTCATTATTATCTGTCCTTTCGGTCATAGCCATCTTTGTGGTTTTGAAGTGATATTCCATTGTGGGTTTGATTTTATATTTCTCTGATGACTAATGATGTGGAACATACTTTCATGTGCTTACTGGCCATTTGTATGTTTTCTTTGGAGAAATGTCTGTTCACATCCTTTGCCCATTTTTAAATTGGAGGATTTGTCTTTTTATGATTGAGTTTTGAGGGTTCTTTATAGCTTCTAAATAAAAGTCCCTTATCAGATATATGATTTGCAAAATATTTCTCTTATTCTAGTGGTTGTCTTTTTACTTTCTTGATGATATCCTTTGAAACTTTTTAATTTTGATGTATTTTAATTCATATGTATTTTGTTGTTGTTGTTGTTGGTTTCTTGTACTTTTGGTGCTGTTATCTATTTAATCACTGCCTATGTACACTGTCCGGTGTCACAAAGATTTACCCCTGTGTTTTCTTCTAAGAGTTTTATAATTTTAGCTCTTATGTTGAGGTCTTTGCTCCGTTTTGAGTTATATTTTTGTATATGGTATGGTTAAACCTGATTTTTTTACAATAATATTTTTATTATATTATGTTATTCACCACAGTACATCCCTGGTTTTTGATGTAAAGTTCGATGATTCATTAGTTGCGTATAACACCCAGTGCACCATGCGATACGAGACTACTTCTATATACGTTAGGTTGGAATCATTTTTTTCACTTGTCTTTTCTAAAAACATTCTTAATCAAAATGGACCAGCCCACATTATGCTATATGTAGTTATCTCCAAAATTAAAACGTAGAATATAGATTTAGTAGTGAGTGCAAATGTAAATTAGAAACAAGCTTTCCTTCTCTATCTTAACCTATATGTAAGACTAAGTGGTCCCAGGCCATAAAATCTTTAATCTAGTAATCATCATTTGTGTATGTGCTTTCTCGTTCTCTGGCTCAATAAGATTCTGAAAGTTATGGTTGACACTGGTTCCCTTTTTTGGTCTGTGCAGCACATATTCCTTTTGGGGACTGCCCCTCCCACAGATAGTGGATCTGTCAATCACATGACCTCCACCTCCTCCATCACAGAGACAGTAAGAACCCAAGCTCAATAGTGAAATTCCATCATTACAAACATCATCTAGAAAAAAAGTCTCTCTCCTTCTGAAACACTGAATAAGAAGGTTTGGGCTTGAGCTGGTGGGACCCCATTGGTTGACTGGTGGACTTGTGGTGATCTGTCCAGCTACCCTTTCCAGGGCCGACACACTCATTTCCCCAGCTGCCAGAAGTGTTGGTGGCTGATAGCTAAGAACTGGGTCTCTCACCAGGACTTGCTTTCTACCACAAGGAAATACATCAACAAGTTATGCTCCATCCAAGAGAGTGGCCCTAGCCACTACTATGGAGTGGGTGGTATGACCTCTGATGGAGGAACACAAAGGCATAGACTCTTTGCTTCCAAGGGGGGACAGCTCTGAAGGGCTCCAGAGCTTCTTGTAGAATTAGCTGAGGCTTCAACTGCAACCACTTCAGAGCTCAGCTTCTTCTGCTGCCCAGTCATGCCCTTCTCACTTCCTCATAGGTGTAATGCCCAAGAGCTCTTACCACTAAATCTTCATGCAACTCTCCATTCAAGAGTCTGTTTCCTGGGAACCCAATCTAAGACATTTGCAACATGAATAGAGCCCGTCCCATAATGATACCAAGAAGAGACTAGAAATAGAGAAACTCAACAATGTCATTCAACAATGAACACCTTGCTTGTGTCACACCTAAAACTAGCCCACTTCTTGGTCTTCCAAGATACATGAGTCAATATATTTCATGTTTCATTTGAACTAGCTAAACTGGGTCTTAATCTCACACAACTAAAGGAGTCCTGATTGTACACAAATGATGAGACTGTCGTCTCATCACCTGCAATACTTAATACAGTCCCATGTACATGAGCAGTGCTACAGTATTTGTTGCATTAACTGCTGCATGGTTATATCGATGTTTCATATAATGACAGCCTCATAAGATGTTCTACTAAAAGAGAAAGAGGTAAAAGGGATTGTATCATAAAACAAGCTTGGCAGGCATGCTACATATTATATGTACCTTTATATGTATTAGCATATTAAAAATTCTGACTGATATTGCAGAATTTTTTAAGTTATAAATAAAACCTGTTTAACTTCCTTTTAGGCAGAGTTTAGTCTACCTATTTAGCCACAGAATTTTGTGAAAACTGGTAGAGCACCCAAATGGGCTTAGTTTGGCTTACAGTTTGGATACCACCAAATTTCAAACTTCTCCTTTAGTTTGTTCACTGGCCCTCTTATGTAGTGGGAAATAGCACAGCTTGCACAATATTTATTACCAGGGACAGAGGACTAGAGTAGCCTTCACCTTCTTCAACTGATTATTTATTCCAACTATCATGTCCAAGACTCTGACAAGCCTTACTTCCTCTACATGATATTCCTTACAGTCCACAATTCATGAAAGAAAGAAAGAAAGAAGAAAGAAAGAAAGAAAGAAAGAAAGAAAGAAAGAAAGAAAGAAGAAAGAAAGGAAAGAAAGAAAGAAAGAAAGAAAGAAAGAAAGAAAGAAAGAAAGAAAGAAAGAAACTGAGCCTGGAGGTTAAATAATTTTCCCCAAAAAGTCTTCTTTTAAGCTTAATTCTCCTCTTCTAGATGCCCAAATAATATTTAAAAATGCCATTCCTTAACAATTCCTTAAAGCCCTATATCCAGATGTCCAAATAGCAATATCAATCTTGACAACATCAATCTCACCACACCTGAACTTCAAACACAAATCATTTTTTTTCTTATCTGATAGCCCAGTGATTCAGGGCACCCTGAGTTAAAAGACACACTAGTTTACTGGTTGGAGGCAAAAAATGAGGTATCCCTGGACTTGTTTGCCTCACAAGCCCAAAATGAGCATAGGACACTCAACTCCATAAATGTGTTCCCTAGGAAATTACTTTGGGTAATCAGAGAAGAAAAAATAGAAGCATGCAAAGATTATGGATAAAAACAAAACAGAAGCCTGTCTGACTTCACAATTGCACAATTCTTTCTACTCCACACCACTTTTGGATACTTGCAAATCCATGAAAGCAATTTCCTTGGGAAGAGTTGAAGGATAGAAGACAGCCAGAGTCTAAGTAAACCTGTTTGAACCACCTGGAAGTTGAGCCATCCCCTTGCTGAGTTACCAGTTGGTTTCTATTTGATATCCTATGTGTGAGGCTGCTTTGCTGGATTCAAAGACACTAAGGCTGGAGATGAGACGAAGAAGCTGAAGTTGGTACAGGACCAAGGTGGACATCAGACTCCCTGGGGCACGGAAGGCTTGGAGAACTGACTGTCCATGGCTTCAGCTATTCACATCACTCCCAGCTGCAGTGGTCCTGATAAACAAATCACAAAACTATGATTTTGTCCCTTCTTTAGTAGTCAGTCAATTTATCTGCCCTTCCCATATCCATTTTCAGATACTACATTCCAACCTACAGCCTCAGGCCAAGTGACTTTTTCCCCTTAGCAACAGTGAATTGAATCAATTCAAAGCTAGCCATTCCATTGGCTGGCCAAGAACCAATAAATTTCTTAGATAATTTGAACTGAGACCAGGGACTGTTGAAAGTCAGGAGAAGAAAGGGATAAAGAAAGGGGGGTAATCAGAAGGGGGAATGAAGCATGAGAGACTATGGACTCTGAGAAACAAACTGAGGGCTTCAGAGGGGAGGGAGGTAGGGGAATGGGATAGGCTGGTGATGGGTAGTAAGGAGGGCATGTATTGCATGGTGCACTGGGTGTTATACGCAACTAACGAATCATCGAACTTTACATCAAAAACCAGGGATGTACTGTATGGTGACTAACATAATATAATTTAAAAACATGATTATTTAAAAAAAAAAGAAAGTCAGACATTGACACTGCAGCATGTGCCGAGGACAGATGCATGACCCAAAGCTGGGTACCAGCCAAAACTACGGAGCTTCAGAGACCAAGAGCCTCTCAGAGAAAGATAGTATACAAAAGAATGGAGAAGATAAGCAGATAGGAGCAGACAAGAAAGAATGAAGCTCCAGAGAAAGACAAAGAGAACAACTGCCTGACAATTTTCTAATACTCTGCAAAACCTAGCTGTATTGCGTGCAGTTGGGTTTCCTGAGATTTCCCAGGAGCCTCAACATAAATTCTGTTTACATAAATTAGCCTAAGTGGGCGGGTCCCTGTGGCTGACAAACAATTACCTCATTTGTTGAAAATGTATCCATATATTTAAAAATCATTTATTGAGTGCCAGCCAGGCATGACCGTGCTAAGTATTGCAGATACCCAGGTGAAGCAATGGACCCCCTCTCCTGGGAATCCAAACTCAAAAATAGGTCCTTACTTTAGAACAAGTGTATAAAATGTGTTCTGAGGACCTAAAAGAAGCAGTGTGTATTCTGCCTAAAGGGAGGGGAAGAAGAAAGGCTTCCTAGAAAAAGGAGGTGGTGTCAGGCTGCTGAGCTGGAAGGACAGGAAAACAGTTGCTAGGTGGGCCAGGAGAGCATGCAGGGAAGAATGAAGAACATGAACAAAAATGTGGTCATAAGCAACCCTGGCAACACGTGAGCACTACGGGAAGAGCATTCGATGTGTCAGGAACAAAGAGACAAGGAGAGGGGACAAAGAGGAAGAGGGGACTGAACTTGTTAGCAACAATCAGCATGAAAGGAATACAAAGGAGTTTACATTTTATCTTTCAATCCAAATACGAAACCATTGAAACTTTGAGAAGGAAACATTATGCTTCTGAGTATTTTAGAACTATGACTCCAACAGTGAAAGGGAAAGGGAATTAGGAGACAATGTTGGTGGCAGAAACACAAATTAGAAGCTGTTGCAGTATGAGATTGTTTTTATGAGATTGTTGGTGGGAATGCAAAGTTGGTACAGCCGCTTTGGAAAACAGCATGGAGGTCCCTCAAAAAGTTAAAAATTGAGCTACCCTATGACCCAGCAATTGCACTATTGGGTATTTACCCCAAAGATACAGGCGTAGTGAAAAGAAGGGCCATATGCACCCCAATGTTCATAGCAGCATTGTCCACAATAGCTAAATTGTGGAAGGAGCTGAGATGCCCCTTCAACAGATGACTGGATTAAGAAGATGTGGTCCATATATACAATGGAATATTACTCAGCTATCAAAAAGAATGATTTCTCAACATTTGCTGCAACAAGGATGGCACTGGAGGAGATTATGCTAAGTGAAATAAGTCAAGTAGAGAAAGACAATTATCATATGGTTTCTCTCATCTATGGAACATAAGAACTAGGAAGATCAGTAGGAGAAGAAAGGGATAAAGAAAGGGGGGGTAATCAGAAGGGGGAATGAAGCATGAGAGACTATGGACTCTGAGAAACAAACTGAGGGCTTCGGAGGGGAGGGGGGTATGGGAATGGGATAGACCGGTGATGGGTAGTAAGGAGGGCACTTATTGCATGGTGCACTGGGTGTTATACGCAACTAATGAATCATGGAACTTTACATCAAAAACCAGGGATGTACTGTATGGTGACTAACAAAAGATAATAAAAAATATTATTATAATAAAAAAAGAAGCTGTTGCAGAGAAAGAAAGAAAGAAAGAAAGAAAGAAAGAAAGAAAGAAAGAAAGAAAAAGAAAGAAAGAAGCTGTTGCAGTATTTCAAGCAAAAGAATTTCTTTACTAAGACAGGTAAGGTTCCAGAGAAGGGTGCACATATAAGCAATATTGAGATAGAATCTACAGGACTTAGTGACTAAGTGTGGTGGGAAATGAAATAATCAAGTATAATTCTTAGATTTCTAGTGGACTGACAGGGTAGATAACTAGGTTCATTCACCTCAATGGGAAATTCCAGAGTAAGGAGGGGAAGGGCACAGGTTAAGGGAGAAAAAATGAGTTCAGTTTGAGGCATGCCTTCAAGATATTCATTCATGTGAAGAAGACCAATAGCCACCTGTATGTATTTCATGTCAACAAACATTTGTCAAGTGCCTATAATGCATCAGGCACTCTGTTAGGTCCCAGGAGCCAACATAAGTAAAAACAGTCACCAGCCCTTACTCTTAAATGGAGCATCTGGTCAAATAGGAAGGATATTATTAATCAGACAATCACATAAACATAGAATTTCAAACCGTGAAAAGGGCTACAAAGGGAACAAAGCTGGAATTATGAAGGCCTGTGAATGGGGGATCATATATGGTAGGGCAGGGAGGCACCTCTGTGAGAGCCCCCTGTGAGCTGGGTGTGCAAAGATAAGGAAGAGGTAAATGCATATAGACTAGATATGTAAATGTGAGAGTTGCCTCTATATAGGTGGTCACTGAAGATTTGGATGTAGGCGATTATGTATGGAGTGAGGAGAGAAGGCATGAGTAAAGCCATTTAATCATTTTGTATTGGAGGATGAGCAAAGGAAAAAGAGAAAGGCTTCCACAAAGGTTGAAGGAAAACCAAGAGTATTGTGTCATAGAAGTCAAGGTAAGAGTATTCCAAGAAAAATGGAGTGGTTCGTCATGTTGGCTTCTGCTGAGAAGACCCATAAGGTGAGCACAGAAAGTGTCACTAGGTTTAGTGATATGGAGGTCCCTAGGGATCCTAGCCAGACTTATTAGGGTGGGGGCCAGATTACTGAGCTGAGAATTGTGGGTGGGGGGTGGAAATTGGGGACAGCAAGCACACGAGATGCTCTGGAAAAGTTTGCACATGTAGGAGCAAGGAGAAAGAGGGCTGTGGTTGCAGAGGGAAATGGATTCAAAGATAATTTGAAAAAAGTGTTTCTTGTTTTAATTTTTTTAGTCAGAGGAATTTGAGCATTTTCAATGTTACTGAAAAGGATTCACGGGAAAGGGAGAATTTAGGGTTCAGGAGCAGGAAGGAACAAAGGCTGGTGTGTAATTCCAGAGACAAAGAAAGAGAAAGGGTGAGAGTTGTGAGTCAAGAGAGTGTCCTTAAGTGGATCTTGATCTGGAGAGTGAGTGTGGCTGCAGATGTGAATTTGGAATTGACTACAAAAGCCATGGTGGAAACGGACAGGTATCACGATAGAGCGTAAGGAGTGAGAAGAGAATAGAGCCCATGGCCAAACACAGGGAGATGTCAGTGTTTATGGAGTGCATCAAAGAAAGGAGGTCCCACAGGAGACGGAGAAACAATGCCCAGAGGGGTCCTAAAAGAGGGAGAGGGTCTAGAATCATGCAGTCCTTACTCCCCTCACGTCTGGGTCACCAAAATAGCCTTCCAACTAGTTTCCCAAATACTTAATCCCTAACCCAGTGTCTTGGAATACAGGACCAGGACAGGGGTGAGCAGAGCAAGAGTCAGGAACAGTAGACGCAGAAGAGAGTTTGATGGGTAAAAACATAATAAGCCACCTGAGTCTCCACTTACCCCACCATTTGCTTGCTGTGTGACTTTCGGCAAGCCTTCTTTTTCTTTCCATTTCAGCTCTCTCATGCATAAAATAAGGACAACAACATTTTCTTTAACAACCTCATAGGGTTGTCCTAAAAATTACATGAGTTACTGGCTGTGAGAGTGTTCTAAACTCTGCTAAATCACAACAGAGGCATGAGGAGTAATTATTAATCTTGAATCACTGTTGCTTCATGGCTCATCTTTTCTCAAATAGTTCTACTGGCTCCCTCTCTTGGCTCCCACAAGGTAATGGATGGTTCTGTCACCACCCAAACACTATTGCCCTTTCCTTTTCAGGTCGTTCCAAATCTGAGTCACAGTTAAGAAAATGCAATGCATTTTGCAGGTAGAGTTGGCAAGATGTGCTCCATTTGCTTTTTGGCCCAGTCCTTTAATTGCACTTGGAAGTAAACAGCACACTGTAGAATGAAGAGGAGAGTGTGATTTGGAAAAAGAGAGGAAAGGGGAAAATTAAGTGAAGCTGGGGCGGGGGGGAGGAGTTACATCACACAAACTTAAAATAATTAGGAATATGTGCAGTTTCCCAAAGGCATTCAGAGCTTAAGACTCTTTTCTCAGGACACTCCTGTGTCTGGGTTTTGTCACCTTCCATGATGTGACCCCAGTACTGGTCAACATGTCTTCCATGCACATCATTTAAGTCTCCCCACTGCCCCTCAAAGTACCTATTTCCACCTCCATGTGTTCCCTCATAAGATGTCTCCCAAGAACAGCCTCTCAGCCCCTTCTCCCTGCCCCAGCTACAGTCCAAGTCTCCCCTTATTCTGGAAGCCCAAGCTCCTCTTCTAAATTTCTCCAGAACCCAGAGTCCAAAGCACAGTTTAGCAGACCACTGAAGTCTCCCTCACTGCCATTAGTTCATGTGCAGTGGTCTTTTCTAATATCATTGACATTAAACAACTGTTATGTTCTGGCTGCTTTATACCCACTATCTTACTCAAGGTTCAGACATTTCCTAGTTCACACATGAGGAAATTAAGTCTCACAGAGCTAAACTGTTTGCCCACAGTTAGCAAGTATTGAGGCCTCATGGGTATGATGGTAAAGTTCAGCCTCATATTTCCCCTGACTGATAGGGTCCATCTCTTTGTCTTCCCTGGGTTGCTTCCCACAGCACCAGTTACTGAGGAGGTGTCTGGGCATCCGAGAAAGAAGATGCCAATGTAAAGAAAGCTGCTGAAAGGGAGACAAGAGGACCTCAAAAATCGATACTCTATTTCCAGTGTCTCTCAATTACAGAGCATACCAACCACATTCCAGTCCCTCATACCATAATACTAAATCAGAGTCTCAAATAGCTTTGGGCGAAATAAGGATTTTCTTCTCCTATTCACCATTAAATAATATTTAATTGGCTAATATTTCTAATGTTATTTTAATTAGAGCAGACTGTGATTTTCACATTTTAAACAGTACAATACTTTCTGTATCTTAGCACTTTAGCCTACCAGAGTGTTATTTGTGTTACTGTGAACTAATATATGCAGATTCACCACAATTAGCCATCACCATGGTAATTTTATGCCTTTTGTGTTCAATTTCTGTTGCATATGCTCATCAAGGAGATTGAAGATTTACTGATGAAGCAAAATTCATTACCTGCCTTTGGATTTAAGTGCATCAAATTTAAAGAAATGTTTTCAAATCCTGATAGCATTCCATTTCTGGCTTACTTCTCAGAGAGAAATAAATGTTCTGTCTTTTACTTCTTCTTCCTTGAACTGGGACTGGCAGATTCTCTGGCCAAAAAGTCATGGTTTCAGTGGGAACATAAGCCCCTGAGAGCTGACAGAGTCTTCATAACCTCGAGGGGATCCATTCTATTTGCTTGAATGAACTCAACTGCTGCATGGTTCACCTGAATCTTGTTTTTTCATCAAGCATGAGGACAAGTATGTAGCTGTGGTAGATTGTCTGCAGTGATGGCATCCCAGTATACACATGCTACTCCTCCTAGCAAGCAGTCTACTTCCCCTAACCTTGAATCTGGCCCTGGTACTTGTTTCAACTAATATAATATGACAAACATGGTGTTGTACAAATTCCAGAGTCAAGGCCTTAAGAGACCTGACAATTTCCATTTTTACTCTTTGAGAATCCAGCAGCTATGTAGAAATATGATGAGGACCCATCTGGAGATTGAGGCCTAACCAGCTCCCAGCCATTCTAGACACCTGAACTGAGGCACCAGGCATGTCAGCAAAACCATCTTGGACATTCTAGCTCCAGCCAAACTCTCAGCTAAGAGCATACACAGGAGTGACCCCAGCCAACATCATGTAGAGCAGGAGAACCTCCCAGCTGAGCTCAGCCAGTCCACAAAATCATAAGAAAATAAATGGTTAAATAGCACGGTGGTTGCCAGGGGATGGGGGAAGGGGAAAATGGGAACTTGCTGTTCGATGGGTATAAAGTTAAAGTTATGCAAGATGAATAAATTCTAAAGACTTGCCATGCAACATAGGGCCTATGGTTAATAACACAGTGTTGTGCACTTAAAAGTTTGTTAAGAGGATAGATGTCATGTTAAGTGTTCTCACAACAACAGCAACAGCAGCAAAGCAAAGAGATACAAGGAAACTAAACTTTTGGATATGTTTACTACCTTGATTGTGGTAGTGATTGTATCATGGGTACATGATATGTTCAAACTCATCAAATTGTAGACTTTCCATATGTTTTTTATATATCAATCACACCTCCATAAAGCTGAGGAAAGAAAAGAAGAAAAGAAAAGAAAAGAAAAAAGAAAAGAAAAGAAAGAAAAGAAAGAAAAGAAAGAAAAGAAAAGAAAAGAAAAGAAAAGAAAAGAAAAGAAAAGAAAAGAAAAAGAAAAGAAAAGGCAATGGTGGTGTTTTAAGTCACTTCATCTGGAGCTGCTTTGTTACACAGCAGTAGTTAACCGATACAGCAGCTAAGGGAAGGCAGATGCAACCAGATCCCTGATCATCTCTATTAGTGGGTACAGCATGTACAGTGCCTGCTTCTTCCTTGCACAAAACTTTCCCCTACAACCAAACCTCATCCATTGCCTCCAAAATCTCCTTTGTTTGACCTGCAAGACACATCATGGATCCCACTCACATGGTCTTCTCTGTGGTGTTGTTTTTGTTTACTCCTTTCCTCCCTCCTTCCTCTCTCCAGTGGGATTAACCCCTCTACTCCTTTAGGCTACTTCTTTTTTTTTTTTAAGATTTCATTTATTTGACAAAGAGAGACACAGCGAGAGAGGGAACACAAGCAGGGGGAGTGGGAGAGGGAGAAGCAGGCCTCCTGCTGAGCAGGGAGTCCGATGAGGGGTTTGATCCCAGGACTCTGGGATCATGACCTGAGCCGAAGGCATACGCTTAATGCCTGAGCCACCTACGCGCCCCTCCTTTAGTCTACTTCTGAATTCTGTACCTACCTTAATTACTTCTTGGGTCACTGTATAGTTAAGCTATGTGCGCACCCATCTTCCTCTTCCATTTGTCCACACTATTATTTTTAGTTCCGCACTTTCAGTTTAAGAGTGGGCATATAGTTAGCTCTCAATTCATGATTGTTGAATAAATAAATCAATGCATCCTACCTCTGTACCTTTTCCCTCACCTGGCCTCCCTCTTCTTATCAGCATCTTATATTTAATTTTCTCACAAGATTTTTCCTGGCTCCTCTGACCACAGTTACCTCTTATCCTGGAGCTTATTTTGTGTATATGTATGACTCACTTAAAAATTAAATATTAAAATACTGCTTACCATACCTGGTCCAGTCACATAAACTCTCTCATTTAGCCTTTACAGCTGCCAGTCAACAAGGCTCAGTACTTCTTCCTATAAGACACCTCTGTTCTTCCCACTGCTGGCAACCCTATCATGTAAGGGAGTTGCTAATCTAATTGATTAGAGCCCACATCATTCATTTGGCATGTTACTGTGTTGCAAATGTGGGATCCCAGGCCCCGTCCTTTCCTCCTGCCTCCTGTCTTAGCCTGGTCCCTGGGGTAGACCTGCCCCATCCACCTCTTTCTTCCGCCAAATATGCCATAGATGGATGAGTGGACATCTTGAAGGCTTACACCTCCCTCTACAGGGACCCTCACCCTCAGTGAATGGGTCCCGAGATTTAGATCTTACAGAGTAGGTGAGGGAAGGATATGTGGAAGTCCCCACATATCCCAGCCCAAGTCCCAGCCATATTCTTTATCCAGCTTATATCAAAGCCCTATTGTGGTAAGCAACTTCTAAGATGGCCCCAAATGATCTGCACTGCTTAGCATTTACACTATGATATAATCCCATCCCAATGAGGATGGTCTGCCCTAATGATGACTTGTCTCTAGCCAGCAGCAAATGGCAAAGGTAATAAGATGTTACTTCCATGATTAGGCTACATAAAAGTGTTACATCCATCTTGCTAACGGACTCTCCCTTTGGTGGCTTTGATGAAGTAAGCTGCCATACAGAAGAAGTCCATGTGACAAGGAACTGAGGGTGACCTTGTGCCAGCAGCCAGCAAGGAACTGAGGCTCTCAGTCTAGTAACATATAAGAAGCTAAATCCTGCCATCAGCCATGTCAGTGAGCCAAGCAGACCCCTGCCAGCCAAACCTTCAGATGAGAACCCAGCCTTGGTCGACCCTTTGATTATAGCTCATGAAAGACCATGAAACAGGGAACCCAGCTAAACCAAAGCCCAAATTTCCAACCCACAGAAACTGTGAAATAATAGATGTGTGCTATATTAGGCCACTGAACAATATACAATCAATGCAACTACATTGAGGGTTTGAATTACCTGCTTAGAAATCAATAAAGTACTACTTTCTGATGGCTGAGTAATATTCCATTGTATATATGGACCACATCTTCTTAATCCAGTCATCTGTTGAAGGGCATCTCGACTCCTTCCACAATTTAGCTATTGTGGACAATGTTGTTCTGAACATTGGGGTGCATATGGCCCTTCTTTTCACTATGTCTGTATCTTTGGGGTAAATACCCAATAGTGCAATTGCTGGATCATAGGGTAGCTCAATTTTTAAATTTTTAAGGGACCTCCACACTGTTTTCCAAAGTGGCTGTACCAACTTGCATTCCCACCGACAATGTAGGAGGGATCCCCTTTCTCCACATCCTCTCCAACAGTTGTTATTACTCAGCCATCAAAAAGAACGATTTCTCAACATTTGCTGCAACATGGACAGCACTGGAGGAGATAATGCTAAGCGAAATAAGTCAAGCAGAGAAAGACAATTATCATATGGTTTCACTCATTTATGGAACATAAGAAGTAGGAAGATCAGTAGGAGAAGAAAGGGAAGAAGAAAGGGGGGGTAAACAGAAGGGGGAATGAACCACAAAAGACTATGGACTCTGGGAAACAAACTGAGGGCTTCAGAGGGGAGGGGAGTGGGGGAATGGGATAGGCTGGTGATGGGTATTAAAGAGGGCACGTATTGCATGGTGCACTGGGTGTTATACGCAAGTAAGGAATCATAGAACTTTACATCAAAAACTAGGGATGTACAGTATGGTGACTAACATAATATAATAAAAAATATTATTTAAAAAAAGAAGTCAGTAAAGTACTACTTTGATTCCCATTGTGTTATTTCGGGTATACCTTCCTTGAGATGGTATGAGGGATACCCCCAATGGATATGGTTTGATAGGAAAGGTAGGATTTGGCCAAGCATGGATCCTAATATTTTCAAAATCACCCCCTGATCTATGACAGTATTATTAGTATCCTCATTTTAAAGCTAAGCAAACTGAGGATCACAGAGGTTGGTATTTGCTCAAATTTCTCACTTCTACCAGTCTTCTAACTCCAAATACAGTGCTCCTTCCCCTCTAATATGGTTGCAGCATTGTACTGTTGCTGCAGAATCTTTAAGCAAAGCTCTGGTTTCATTAATTGTGCTTTAAGCAGTCTGAGAGCAGGGACTCCATCAGGCATGTTTCTGTTCTCAGGAGCAACACACAGGTGGCTTGGGTTGACGCTAAGATTGATGCCTGCAGTTGCCTTCTAGCACCCCGCAACCCAGGCAAACCTCTCCAGTGCCACCTAGCAATACCTTTTACGGGAATACTTCAGTCGCCATCCAAATAAAGTAGTTCAGGTTGGAGATGTTTTGTGAATACACAATGATCCCGCTATTTAACCGAGGCTGTTTTATGGTATTAATAAAATTGAGTGTTCTGGGAAATGCCTTTTAAGTGAACCAGGTCTAAGTCCAAGGTTCTAGAAAGCTTTTAGTTTAAATGCAAACTCTCTGGAAATGTGAGACATGCCAGCATTAAGGAGACACCCAGCAGAATACAGAGGATCTGGAAAGCCAAGTTTCCCTCGGTGCCTCCCTGTGGTCCATTTAGCCATTAGAGATAGACAAAGTTCAAAGCCTAAGGGCCAGGTGCACGGGCAGGCATGGTGGAAAGCAAATGAGAAAATGGAAGGTAACCACTCCTTACCCACTGTTGGATTCAACTCAAGAAAGGATGCAAGATGAAAAGAGGAAGAACTGGGATAAAAACAATGAGTTTGGGTGGTGCAGTCTGTTGATCAGTGGACTCTTGGATTCAGTTCAGGTCATGATCTCATGGGTTGTGAGGTCAAGACCTGCATCAGGCTCTGCACTCAGTGTGGTCTGCCTGGGATTCTCTCTCTGCCCCTCCCCCCACTTGTGTGCTCATGCTCTCTCGTGCGTGCTTTCTCTCTTTCTCTCTCAAATAAATAAATATTTGAAAAAATGAGTTTGAAACTTAGCAATCTGTGACTAGCTATGACCGTGGACAAGACGCTCTTCCTCCCTGAATTCCGTGGCATTGCTTGTACTTGCCCCACAGAACTGCTGTGGAAAACAAGCGAGGAGAGGTGGCCAGCGTGTCTGGAGACTGGTGAGATGCTATACATATGTGAGGTAGTATTATCACCCAGAGGGGCAGCTGCAGCTGTTGCTGTAGTGATCAAAATAGCAGCAATAAAACAAGGTAATACTCCTTAGTGGGACACTTTGGATTTTCCCCACAAGTAACGGACACTCTCTGATTTAACACCGCTTCTGAAGCATTAGACATGAGGTTGCATCAAGTTCCAGTCAGGATATGGAAATCACACCAGTATTCTAACTGGGAAATATTACTGTAAAGAACTGCTATCTTAATATAAAGTTGGTAATGAGGTAACTGAGGTAACAAGTGCAGGAAGCAAGTGACTCACCTTCCTCATTGGCCTGGGACTGCACCGGTAGCTGGGAAATGCCATTTTTAGTACTCCAAAACACAGGAACACCAGGGCCAGGTGGTCAGCCTGTTCAAACCCAAGGGTTAGGGCAATGCTGGAGAAATGTTGGAATTGTTAAAACTCAGAAGTTTGTGGAGGAGCCCCACAGAGATGGGGCTCAGGCCCCTGAGGAGGGAATGTCCCCTGGCTGGCACTGGTGTCTCCAAGGGGGTACAGTGATGCTGGCTGTGAGCACTGGCAAACCTACTCTTGGCATTCAACTGATCCTACAGGGAGGAACTGGCACTGCTGGGGTGGGAGGCATTGCTGGCTGCTGCTCGCCCCACTGCAGGGAAACAACAGAACAAACCCTTTCTCCCTCTTATGCCCCCTCTGGCAAAGCTTAGCAGGGAGCCAACTGGCAAGGCAGAAATGGGGTTTGCCCAGTCCCCAGCATCACCAAGCAGAGTGCAGAATATCAGCTTCAAAGCTGAGAGTCAATAGCTTAATAACTGGCACAGAGGCTAGCAAGCATATGTAAGAAAGAAAATGTCTCTGGTAAAGGATTTCATCAAAGAACTTGCCTTTTTCAGAATTCTCACCAAGCTCCTGAGTCCAGTCTACATGGGAGCTCAGGAGGAAGGGAATTCCTGCAAGGCCCTACTCTCTAGACTCCTGCATTGTGACCCAAGAGAAGGGTGGAACCATATCTGTCCCCTCCCAGCACAGTGACACCCCCCAGGAACAGTCCAGGGTGCCAGCTGCCACCGCAGCCCACCTGACACGGGGTCGAGTCTTGTGGCCTTCTCCTGGGGAGCCATGTTGCCTGCTTTGCAAACTTTTAGACAGCTGGGCTGTGAGGAGCATTAAGCAGCTTTAAAAATTGATGTGGGTCATTATTCTTTCATGAGCCACCACAACCCAACAGCACAAGGCCAAAGGCATGCACGTGGGAATAGCTGCATCACTTGGCTCCATTCATAGTGGATTTGAGGCTCTAAAAGAAGGTTTAGAGAGGGCCCCGCAAACATTACACACTGCTCTCACCACCAAAGGAGGCACCACGCGACAACGGCAGCAAATGTGTGCCTGGTCATGTGGCTCAAGATGGCCAGCAGCAGGTCCGTGACCTCCTCATCTGACACCCCTGCAAACACCTGTGCCCATCACCGTGGCCACAAAGAGGGTGACCCAGCTCACGGCTGCAGCTCCAGCTCTGTCTCTGCTGTCCTATTTCTCCTTTCTCTATCTCTTCTTTCTCCTTGTCCTCCATTCCTGCCCCTGTCAGTCCACTTTTCCCTTTCTTATGGGTCCAATCCCTTTCTGTCTGTCTGTTGCACTCCCTCTCTCTTTTCCCCATCTGTATGTGGACCTGTCTGTCCACATTTCTCTGTGCGTGCATGCACGAGTGTGTGTGTGTGTGTGTGTGTGTGTGTGTGTGTATTTCCCTAATGCTTTCTACTCTTACGGCTTCTCTGCCTCCCGTTGGCCACAACTTTCAGCTCCAGTCTCAGTGGATAGAAGAATGAAGTCCCCGTTTCCCCTGGCGTAAGAGGAACTCAGTTTTATTCCCTTCTTACCTCTGCCAATGAAAAGAGAAAATGGGGCAAAAATGAGTTCAGTTCAGGACCCAAGTATAGAGTCCCAGCCATGTGCTAAACAATTAAACACAGATGCATAATTCAGTCCAACACATATTTACTATGCACCAGGCCCCATGCTCACTCATCACTAGGGACTCGAAGAGGAATCACATGGGGAGAATGTGCCACAGATCCCATGGTCTGGTGCGGGAAGCAGTTCTGTGAAAGATGCTGCAGAAGGCATCTACATCAGGCTGGGGAAGGGGTTAATCAAGAAAGGCTTCCTGGGGGAGGTGATGATGAATTGTGAAAATACGTAGGTGGTAACCAGATGGAGCAATGAGAGAAGGGCATCCAAGACAGAAGGCATATCACAAGCAGCAGCATGGAGGCAAAAACCAAACAAACAAACAATGCAGCTAGGGTGTGCAGGGGCAGGCAGGCAGCATGGGACTACTTGAGTACAGGGACTGGGGCAGGTGGAAGAGCCGGAGAGTTGGGCAGTGGCTGGTCATGCAAGGCCTCATGAACCAGGCTGTGGGGATCCTGCCAGGGCCCTCAGCACTCCCTTCTCTACAGACAGCTTCTTCCTGCATGCACCTGCACTCTCTTGCCTGGAAGCAGCCTCTGGCCAGTGGAGCTTGCTGGGCCCCTGTGCAGGGCAGACCACAGCGTCAGATAATTAACACTCCTGGGAACAAACTCCACCACTGACCAATGGGTGTTTTTGGAGAAAACCTGGGTTTATAACCCCATCTGTGGGTAATTCTGAGGCACGTTCTACAGTCTCTCAAGGACTCTGTGGGATTGAGCTCCGATCATCCATGGTGGTCATCTGCTCCCTGGCACACCCTGTATTGGCTGCCTTCCTTTACCCATCTAAAGTCCCCACCCCATCTCCTGTTCCCTTCATCTTTCAAATAAAGTCCTGAGTCAGACCGATGCAATCTCCTATGGGCATGAGGAAACCCACAAAAACCTCTAAGAGGAGTAGCACAGTCAGATTTGCATTCCAGAAGGACACCCTCGTGACTGGTTTGGAGAGTAGATAATAGGCTGCTACAGTAACCTATCCTAGAGATGAGGAGGACTGCCCTGGGATGCCCATGGCAGAGAGGAGAGTAAGGGTCAGGTGCAGAACACAAAGAAGAGCTAGGTTTGACAAGTCACAAGCCCTTTAGGAATTCAGCACACTTTCATAATGTGTGATGAAAAACCTAGTAAGGAAAACCAGAAAAGGTGAGATCGGCACCACAGAGACTCAAAGCAAGCTGCCTCACAGAGAGGGGGCCGGGAAGGAGGAAGCAAAACCATCCCAGAGAAGATAATGCCCAGATAAGCTGTAAAGAATGAGCTAGATCCTAGCAGGATAGGGGGGTGGGAGGGATCTGGGGCAAGGTGGGTGTGACTGCTCAGGATCCACAAGTAGTCAGGATGGTTGGGGCATAGAACAAAGAGTGGGGAGCCCTTGGTGAGGGCAGAATGCATATGCCACAGGATCCCCTCCCTAGCTGTTCCGTTCATCTGAGTCCAAGCCTGTCCTGGACTCTATCTGGACACAGGCAGGGTTGAATGAGGGCTGGGTGCCAGGAAGCCACAGGCCAGACCACCAGAAAGGCCTAAGAGACTCCACCGCCTCTGTGTGGGGAGGTATGTACATGGCTGCCATGCCAAATCCTCCCCACATGAGAGCCTGCCACCCAGCCAGTGGAGATGGCTCCATTCCCCAGTTTGTGGGGACAAGGCTTGTCAACAGATGTCAGGGAGGTTCCCAGAGCTCTTGACAGAGGTGAGGACAGGGGTCCAAAGGGGAAACCCATATAGTCTAAAATGTTCAGGCAAACATACAAAACTCCTGTCCACCAAACCTTCCCTCAGTGTGGCTAAAATAGAGCAACATTGATATATTGAATTGTTTCTCATCATCTCTCTACTCAACTTCTATTGAGGTGATATAATGGACTGAGATGGCCAGGAAAGGGGAAAGCAAAGAGAAATCTAGCTATCAGTCATGTCAAGGGTACAGAAACCATCATCCCGTAAAGGAAATTCCACGAGTTCATTGTCTGTCCTCCATTGGTGTTCTAGCAAATGGCTCCTCACACTCTCACCAGACTTAGAAAAATTGCTCCTGAGAAGCAAGGAATTCTGAGAAAGGAAGGAACTAGCATCTGTTGACACCTTACTACACCAACAAAATGGGGCTTATTCTTTTGGGTTTACAGATGAAGAAAATGCCCCGGAGAGGTTCAAGAACTTGTCTTAGGTCAGTACCAACAGAATTCACTCACGCCTGGTTGATAAAATTATTCGATATTATTTTTGACCTATAAGAATAAATTTGACTTGCTTTGGGTTTGGAAAATTATTAACTATCTTTCCCACTGTGTTTAAAATTGCTTGTGTAAACCAGCTAATTGTTGAGTGGATTTTACAATTTTTTAAAAAGTTTTTTTTTCTAAAAATAAGTTTTAAGGACCTCAAGTCGTATTCCCTGCTTTGAAAAGAAAACCCGTAGAGAGATATTTAGGTATATAGTGGTATCTCCTAATGTTCTCCAACAGTAGAATCCTCTAGGAACTTGTTGTAAACTCCTCACTCTCCTTCCTGGAATATTCTAGGACAATTGTGGGCTTTGGAATAAGACTTGGATAAGATACTGGCTCTGGTACTTAATAACTGTGAGAGACATGGGACAAGGCACTTACCCACTCATGTGTAATTCTAATACTTTAGAAGGTTTGTTGCAAGAATTAACTACAATGGCATAAGTATGGTGCCTGGCACATAGGTGACAATCCACCAATCCCTTTCTTCCTCCTTCTTCCTAGACAACTTTGCCCTCCCTGGACAATATTAACACTTCCATGAGATGGCAGCCTCCAAGCAAAGAAGACACACATCTTCATTGACTTGTCCATGAATTTAAGATCTTGGCTCAATCCCCTGTTCCACTCTCTGCCTAAATGTGTCTAGAAGGTATTAAATTCTATTTGAATGACCTAATATTGGTTGGGTGGCAGAAAAGAAAAGCAGACATCTGCCTGGGTGAGTGGGTGGGAAGGAGAATATCCCTTTGCAGAGAATTGTTGTGCATCCCTGGGGCCACATGAAAAAAGTCCAAGATCAGGTAATAAGCTTGCTTTGGCTTCAAAGAGAAAATGAATCACATAATTTTGTACCAAGCAGTAAAACCTAATAGAGAAAGCTTAATTTATGTAATTGGTTAAATAGTGTTTGGTTAAGTAATATAAATAAGTTGGGTCAAAGAAAATGAAGTTGTCCACAGAGGTGCACTAGCCTTGGGATAGGGGGGATGGATGCTGGTCGTGCCCTGGTGAGCTGGAGAGTTGGGCTGTACTCCAGAGGACTGAGCCCTGTCGGGATGGGGCTGTTCATGCACACCACAGACTTGGCGCGGGAAGCTTTGGGACCCATTTGAACCCAGATAACTTCTCCCCAAAACTAGACAAAAATTAGGACTCTAGCAGCTTGCAGGCCATAGTCAAACAGGTCACTATGTCACATGCATTGCTGGCTATCCCACTTTCTCAGACCTCACGAACTGAAAGATTGACTCAAGATCAGGAAGATGAGGAAGAGCAGTGATTGCAAGTACTTCTACCACTGTCTTTTCATCAGCAGTACCTAAATAAATAGGCTTTCCTGTTCTCAGCCTAAATCAGTGGACAGTGCAGGCAGGTTGGGGGGGCGCATCTGAGGCTGTCTGCAAATCAAGCTAACCTCAAGACTGTTCCCCATCATCCTCTGCATCCCCTGTGCCCCTCTCAGAGGCAGCTCTGGCACACATGTCTTAGGCCTCCAAGCAATCCTTCAAAGTACCTTCTAAATCATTTTATTAATACATGTATTTTTTAGAGAGGGAGAGAAAGGTGGCGAGGGGGCCACACCCAGCATGGAGCCCAACATGGGGCTCAATCTCACCACCCTGAGATACTCTGAGCTGAAATCAAGAGTCAAATGCTTAACCAACTGGGCCTCCCAGGCGCCCCCCTTCTAAATCATCTTAAACTAACACCTAGGAAAAGTCAACATCAGAGAGCCAGAACCAGAGAGACATGAGTTCAAATCTCAACCCTGGAATTACCTAGCTTATAACCTGAGGCAAGTCATTTAACCTTCAGGTGACCAACTGTCCCTGTTTGCCCAGGACGGATGGGGCTCCCGGGATCCAGGACTTGGCGTTCTAAAACTGGAAGAATCCTAGGAAAACCAGATGAGTTATTCACCTTACTTAAATTCAGAGCTTCTGTTTGCTCATCTGTAAATGTGTAATGAGGAGAGCTAATCTGCACGTCGACCCTGATGACTAGGGGCCTTGTTTGTGCCAACAGCACTCTGTAAATCCTGTTACCTTTTCCAAAAGACTAGTCCTTGCTTTGAAAAGCAAATCAAGAATAAAGAGAGAAAAGAAAAATGAGCAGGAAGGCAATAGAGATAATGGGGGAAAGGGAGGAACAATGAGGACAAGAGAAGAGCAGAGGGGGCAACCACAGCCCGCAGAGCCCATTATCAGTGGGCCTTCCTCAGCCCTGCAGGAATCCATCACAGCACGGCCAGGATCTGCAAAGCATGTGGCAGAGTGACAGGATGAAAGCGGCTCCTTCTCTGGGCACTCAGCTCAGAAATCACCAGAAGCGATGCTCAGGGCACCTTCTGTTCTGAAGCCTTCTTTTCATCGTTCTCCCTAAATCCTGACACCTTCCCCCCACCAGTGCCTGCTCCTGAGAGCTGGCAGGAGGGTGAGGGCTGCATCCTGTCGATTTTGCCAAACCTCCTGGAGTGGGGACCATTGCACTGACAACATCTAAGCCCAGGTGTCTTTACAGGTGACATCCACACCACATGTTCTTGCTCCCTGCCCATGCCTGACAGGCATAAGTTTTTGCTATAACTGCTTAGTTGCCAGGCAGTGTCAAGTGGGGATTTCACCTGCTTCCTTTTGAAAGAGACTTAATTGTTGCTGCTACCCGAGTGTCGAGTGCTCTCTCTATGCTGAAGGGCTACTGGGGAAACTGCACTTGTTCAAACATGAACGGGTTCCAGCTAAAGGAGGTGCTTCAGCAGGGTCTCAGCAATCAGGAGGGCAGTTTTTGTTACCAGCCCAGGGGTGGAGAGGTCCCCTGACTTGGGCTCTGCATGTCAAGAATTTCAACGGCAATGCTAGCAGGGATCTGGGGAAAGTCACTGGACCAGCAGTGGAGAGACCAAAGTTCTAGTCCTAGCTCTGTCCCCACATGGCTGTGAGACCTTAGCTAAGTCCCTGAAACTCCCTCTGAAGTTTCCTTGTCTATATAATGAAGGTAAGGATACAAAACCCTATCCTGTATAGTGTGCAGGCTTTCTGTGGGATATTAAATAAGTTGATAGACACTAAGACAATTTTGATAACATAAGGTAGCCTAAAATAAGAAGCAATCCATTAGGACAAAAATAGATAAATTGTGGAACATGCACACAGAAATTTTTAAAGAACAAGCTACTGCATCATACAACTTACATGGATGAATTTTACTGACAAAATAATAGATCAAGGAAGTCAGATGCCGAAGACTACAGAGTTATGATTCCATTTATATAAAGTCCAAGAACAGGAAAGTAATCTACAGTGATAGAAATGAGAATAGTGGTCATTTAGGGTAGGGACAAGGACTGACAGGGAAGTAGCAAAACAGAACATTCTACACTGTTGAAAATGCTCTATATCCTCATCTGGATAGCGGCCACATGGATGTCCACAAACATAAAAATACCTACAGTTGTCTCCTTCATATCACAGCACTTCAGTGTATGTCTGTAATACTTCAATTTGAAAGAAAAGTAGAAAAGATCAAACAGGCACCTGAATTACTCTGCTGGGTAGAAGTCATAGAATTTTGTTCAATGCTGATTCATCCTTCTCCCTGACCTCAATTATCCTTGAAAATTAAAAGTGCAAAATACACAGCATTTCAAAATAGGAGGCAGTGCCATCTACTATTTAAAAGCAAAATGCACACGTGTATTCACACACAAATACAAAAGATGCTGCCAACCCTTGGCTACTAATAGAGATGAAAATCTCTAAATGAGCTACTGCCAGGTTTGATCATGCTGATTTGTTTCTGATCCGAGTGGAAGGAAAGCAGAGACTCTGCAGTAAGATGGAAAGTGCTGCTCAGTTTGACAGAGGGAAATATGATTAGAATGCACCAAGGCGGAAATAATGACTCGCCTCCCCCCAGGACCAGCCCGCCCTCCTGCCTGTACCCACAACAAGCCTCGCATTGCTAACGACAGGGTGTTGGGAGGCCGATGGCATCTCAAATGCATCCTGACTCATCATGCAATCAGATAATATGCAACCTGAAAAGCCCAGACACTTCCAGAAGAATGGCTTGCACGGGCACGGAGCGCAAATATCCCCACGCTCCAGGAACTTAAAGGAATTCTCTCCTTAGATGAAGTTCCCTAGAAAAGCCTAGGAGAGAGACTTGGGGGCTGTAGTTATTGAGAGGGTGCTCTGGAGAGAAACCTATAGGGAGTGAGGAGCAGAGGGGTCAGGGGAAGAAAGGGTGTCTGTAGTCTCAGCTTGAGACAAGCTCCAGCCTGACCCCATGGAAAACTCTAGAGCATGAATTGTGTTGCAGCTGGCCAATCGTTCACTGCAGACTATTCCCTGGTGGGACTGGGGTGGTTGGGTTCCTTCTCTACCAAGTGAGGTGGACACACCAGCAGAGGCAGTTTTCCAGGAGAGGGGGCAGCTGTGAGCCATTAGCAACAACACTCACAGAAATTTGGGAGGTGTTCCCCTGTCCAGCGAGGGGACCTAGGCGGGGTGTCAGCCTACTCTATGCTGACAACCCCAACTTCACATCTCTAGCCAGGTCTGTCCCCCAGCTCCAGACTCATACATCCAATTGCCTGCCCAACATTTCCACGTAATGTCTAATTGGCAGCGCAGATGCCATTTGTCCCATGCTGAGCTCCTGAGATTCACTCTGAAGCCAGCTCCCTTGGCAGGCTCTCCTTGGCCATAAATGCCTGACTCTAGTCTTCCAGCTTCTTGCTCTTGATTTCTCTCTTCCTCTCATTCTCTGGTCCAGCAGCAAATCCTTCGGGATCTACCTTCAAAATATAATCTGGAATTGGACGACTTCTCATTATTCCCATCATCACCATCCTGGTCCAAACCACTACTGTACCTTCCCTAGAATAATGTGGTAGCTTCCTGACTGGTCTCCTTAATCTAACTTTGTCCCCTTAAGGTCTACTCTCAACACAGCTGCTAGAGTGGTTCTTGTTAAAGAAATCGAATAATGCAATGGTACTTCTCCTCTATTCCACTGGTCCCCACCTCATGCAGAGAAAAGCCAAAGCCCCCACTTAGACCAATATGGGCCTGTGTGATCTGATGCCTTACCCCTCAGCTTGCTCCCCCGCCACTGTCCAGCCAGCCTCCCTGCCCTCCTGCTGTTCCCCAGACACTCCACGCATAGTCTCTCCTCAAAGCCTTTGCCTAGAATCCTCTCTGACCTGATGGTCTCACCTCCTACAGGTGTCAGCTTAAAAATCACCTTCTCAGAAACAAATTCCCTCATCATCCTAAGCTTTCCCTCCTGACATTTCATATCCTCCATCCTGATTCAATTTTTTTATCCTTAGTATTTATCTCTATCTAAAATATTACATATTTTGGGGCGCCTGGGTGGCGCAGTCATTAAGCATCTGCCTTCGTCTCAGGGCGTGATCCCAGTGTTCTGGGATTGAGCCCCACGTCAGGCTCCTCCGCCTGCCAACCCTTGGCTACTAATAGAGATGAAAATCTCTAAATGAGCTACTGCCAGGTTTGATCATGCTGATTTGTTTCTGATCCGAGTGGAAGGAAAGCAGAGACTCTGCAGTAAGATGGAAAGTGCTGCCCCACTCCCCCTGCCTGTGTTCCCTCTCTCGCTGGCTGTCTCTCTCTCTGTTAGATAAATAAATAAAATCTTTTAAAAATAATTAAATAAAATATTACATATTTTATTTATATTCTTGCATAGGGTCTGTTGCTGCTATGAGGGTGGGGATCTTTGGGGCTTTCCCTCCATTACATAACCCTAGTGCCAGGGCAGTGCCTGGCACAGACAAAGCACCCAATAAATGTTGGTCGAGCAAATGCATGAATGAATAAATGAATGAAATATAGAAATACATTGATATGTAAGTATACAAAATATTTGAAGGAACTATACCAATAGAATTAAGAATAATTTTTAGCTTAGTTTTCTACATGTTCCACAATCAACTTTTATAACATATGTACTTTTAATGTTTATTTATAAGATTTTTAAAAATTTCCCTTCCCAGAAAGACTTCCTTTCTAATACTTCCACTGGTTAACCAGGAAATCCTACTCCCAAAAGAGCTCCTGGGAGCCGCCAAATATCAGAATAGCCTCTTTCACCCTCAGCTCTAGGGAATCCAGAGGGAGAGACATGAGGTTGACAGGCCAGAGACATCCCTAGGGCAGAGAGAGTGATTCCTCTCCCAGGACCTTGTAGGAACCCCAACATCTAAGATCCTTGTTCTCACCATTGGCCTCATCTATGAACATGTTAGAAAAGCAAATTCTTGGTCCCCACCCCAAACCATGGTTTAGCAAACCCTCCGGGTGATTCTGATATACCCCTGGCTTTGAGATCAATGCATTGAAGCCATTCAAAACAGGATTGCCGGCAGGAGCAGGGCAGTGGGAAAAAATCTGGGGGCAGTAAGAGTAGAGGAAGATGAGGAGAGAGAAGGTAAGTGTCCTCCTTGGTTCAGGCAGGGAAAATAGGACAACTGCCAGAAATGTGATAGATCTGTCAAAAGTATGTGCAAACATCTTAAGAATCACCCCAATTCTGTGTTTGCTCACATTGTATATGCTGTGCCTGGCCTGGAGCCCAGAGGCGTATTCAATATTTGTTGACTGAATTAAGGGGGAATATATGAATGAATTAGCCATATAAATTGTGTAACATAGCATGGTTTCATGTGTGCTATAAGAGTAAAAATTGCAAATTTTCCTTCAGGATTAGCAGTAAGAACCTCAGAAAACCTGAGTACTTATCTTGCCATGTAGCTCACCACAGGGACATCCCAGCCCTTAGGACCTCCTCAAACTCCTTAGTCCTAAATGCCTGTAGTCTAGGCTGCCAGATAAAATACAGGGCACTCAGTTTAATTTGAATTTCAGTTAAGCAACGAATTTTTTTATTGTATATCTCAAATATTGCATAGGACATACTTACACTAAAAAAATTATTTGTAGTTCATCTAAAATTCAAATTTAACTGGGCATTTTGCATTTTGATTTGCTAGATCTGGCAACTGTATTGTGGACTTACCTCTGTCTTTGGAGCAGGCCAAGAAAAGCCTCCTTATCCCTGTTCCTCTCATAGGAACAGTGAAGCATTACCGGCTCCTGCTGCTCCTCCTTTACTCCCAGAAATGCATAAGATCATCTTCAAAGGCTCAAGACTTTGCTCATTTGGATAACATGCTCTTGTGCTGCCATTCATATTTGCTCTATTCTCTTTGCTTTGGCTCTTCGTTCTATTCCTACCTTCAGTCTCCCATCCTCCTTTTAACTCCATCTTGCCCTTTGAGACTCTTTACCTCTCTGTGGAAAACTTTCATGGAAAACACACAGACACAGAGTCTGAATTAAATTCTTCTCTTCACGTGTGCAAATACCTATCCTAGGAATTAGCAGCCTCAGGTGGGAAGCATCTACAGATGTGCCTGTCCCCCCAACCAGGCACCGAAGCCCTCGGCGGGGCTGTGTTTGTTCGTGCCTCTATTGCCAGCACTCTGTCCAGTACCTGGCTTCCAAACAGCCTTTGATAAAAAAATAACAAGTGAATGCATAGCAACTTCTCAGGAAACAAAAAGACGTCCAGCTCTTTGGAAAGCAATCAAGAGCTAGTGGGGGAAGAGGGGAGCCCTTGCATGTGTCTGCCTTAGAAATATCTGTCCCTCAGGACCAGCCAGTGTCCTCGTAGCTAGGGAGAGAACACATGTCCCTACATGGCAGCCCAGGGTCTAGCAAAGCAGTTGGCAGACAGGTATGACTTGGGCCATTCTCCCTGGCCAGTCAGACTCTGGACCAAGGCCTGACAACCAACCTTGGCCACACCCATTGGCCAGCAGCTTTGCCAGGGCACTCTCAGAAATGGTCTAGAAGTACATGTGGCTTTTCTCCTCCATTTCATATGTTCTCCAATTCACTCTACTAAAATTAACCTAACTTGGTGCCTGTAAAACTAGTAACCAAGTTCTCTTCACTCCGCCTCTTCTCAATCCCCAGTCAGAGAGGCCATCTCTTTGTTGGATGGTAACTTTGGATTTCCCTCCTCATTGCTGCATGGGTCCTGAACACCTGCACTTCACGCTATTCCATGAAATATTCCCCCAACGAAAGCTGAGGAGAACAATGAAAAACAAAGCCCATCTGCAAATAGAGAATTATACGCTCAATAGCAACAGCAATACTAGGTCATGGGCTGGGTTGTTACATCACTGAATATATACATCTAGGGCAGAAACACACACACACACATGCACGCACTTCTGAAACATTTATGCTGAGATCTAAAATGACTGGAGTTGAGTCATCCAGGGCAAGTGTCCCAGGATGGCTTTCAGCCTGGCTCCAATGTGTCAGCTCAGAGCCAAGGAAGGCAGCTTTCAGCACTCTCCAGGTAATACCCAGGACTGAAATATATCTCGGGAGATAATAGAACAATCTGTGTGACTTCAATATGAGGCTAGAGAATGCAGAGGAAATTTGCTTCCTCTTCAAAACTTTGAGTATTAATTAAGCCCACAGGGAAGAGGAAGGCCTGGTTATCAGCAAACAGAATTGGGCTTACTTTCTTTTGCATCTACCCCATGCTTAGAAGGGGGTGTCTGTGAGATGGTCTCGCTGCCAAGGGTGACTCCCATTGGGACTGAGGGAACTATTCTGCACTCTCTTTAGATGACAAGTTGGCCCTGAGATTAAACAACATGACAGCCACTTCCTAGTCACATCTCTTTATCACCAGAACCACGTGCTAATGTTCCACTGTCTCTTCTGCCCTGGCATCGTCTGCCTTTGTCTTTTCACCAGCTGATGTGTGGAAACCATGTAAGTCCAAAAGTCACTTGCTCTAAGATGCAGGACAAGAGGAGGTAAACCCAAGTGACACCATTAATGGCAAGATGTCTAGCACAGCCCTCACAGCTTGAGGGTGCCAAAGATAGATGAACTCAGGGAGGGGGACCAAAAGGACCGCAGACCTCAGGCCTTGGCTGCAAGTCAACAGCTTCTGCTTCTCATAGCCATCCCATAGACTCTCAAGGGTGGGCAGGGCCTAAAATGAGTAGGGAACTGACAGAGGAACGTACAGAAGACTCCTTCTCTTCCTTACCCAACTCTTGTTCAGAATGTGCAGTGGGTCAGCCTGGGTAAGAGCCGTGCATGCCCTGGCTCCTCATATTGGTCAGTCAAGAGAACCACCCACAGATCCCCTAAGGATCCTTCAGTTGTAGGAGTCCTCCTTTTTCTCTTCTCCATATGGCTTTAATTCTCTAAAAGTCCGTGGCTGCTAAACAGCATTGCTGGCCACACTCATCCTTATTTGTGTGTCTTGGGAGTAAAATCTCTCAAGTCACACCCTGCTCTAAAATCGGGAATCTGCTGCCACTCTGGAGTTCTCCAAACCAGACACAGACCAAGGGCCTTCTCACAGATTTTTCCTCTTCCAGTAAGAACCAAAAGGAAGATTGGTATAACTGGCTGAGAAATGTAAACCTCCATAAATGATTCAACCCGCCAAAGACAATTGAGGCAGAGATATTTTTTTCATTCCTAATTAACTATAAAATTGCTTCAAATCTCTATTTCACTTTCATTCAGGGATGCAGTCTCCTTTTGTTCCAGATGTGGAGGACGGAAGGTTAGTCTTCTCACAAAACCAGGTTGTAGACTTTGGATATCAGAGTTTCTAGAAAAGAGAAATGGTCACTCTCCCCTCATTCCCAGACAACCTCCAGTATCCTTAATCTTTGTCACACTCAGCAGAGTACAAGACACACAGCTCGCCACCCCTCTCCCACCAGCCCACCACGACATTATCCTATGGCTCCCTAAGGAGGGTGGACGGGAGGAGGGGGCAAAATTCACTAAGCACTAAAGATGGGCCAAGCGGTACATTGTCTCCTTTACCACTTTACCTTACTAAATACCGCAACAACACCAGGAAGTAGGATTTTTTGTCCCATTTTACAATGACGATGGTGAGCCACTGGGGTCCAACTACCCCCATCTCACAGTGGCACCAACCAGTAATCTGAGGAGGCATAAAGAGACCACTTTCTGGATGGCTCAACACTTATTTTGTGATTTTCTAAAACTCACTTAAACTCCCTGTTGGAGCTATTAATATTATCAGTTCTCCTAAATTGAAATAATCTTGTCTGTGCATCTTCTCCCTGTCTCCTGTTCCCTCGTCCTGTGGTGCTGCTGAATTAGATAATGTCTACAAAGCTCCCCAAGTTCCTTGAAGGCGAGTTTTGATAAACAGGAGTTATTAACCTTCAAAGCACCCAGAGTTTTGAATGAAGAAGTTATAAAAATTATCATAAAGTCCTGCTGGTGTTTGATAATGAACAGAAGCTTTATTGAGACTTCAAATACTTCCTTTTCTTCCCAAGAGCAGAGGTGAACCCCTCTAGCTAGGTTGGGCACTCATTCCAATACTAGTCCCTAGCTTTTCTCTCTTCTGAACTTAGGGAAGGTCAAGTGCCTCTTCCACAGCCTTCTGCCGGGGATTCATAGAGATTCTGAGCAGCAGGTGCCCAAGGCTCCTGAGCAACACAGCTCCATCACTCTCTGGCTCTGATTCCCCAGGTGCAGCTGAAATGATGCTGTGACTGCCCGACAGGAAAGAGGATGCCACCGCTGAGAAGTCAAGACCCAGAAATTCAGTATTCTAATGAATCATCGAACTTTGCATTGGAAACCAGGGATGTGCTGTATGGTGACTAACATAATATAATAAAAAAATCATTGGGAAAAAAAAGAAATTCAGTATTCAAAAGGTGTCTCATTTCTCACCTCTCTGCCCTCCTCACACTGACAGCGTGATTATCATGAGCAAGCAGGACTCAAGCTGTGCCTCTCCTCTGAGACTATGCTGTGCCTGGAAGAAGCAGAAAAGAAGGGAGGAGGAAACTAATGGGGACACCCCACCTCCTCCGCTGGATCTACACAGCATGGCTGTTCTGGTTATTCAAATGCTGATCCAGGAGCAGGAATGGAGGGAAGGGTGTGAGGCTCAATGGCAATGTAGTCATCTCACTATTGATGACCTCCTACCACACTGCATACCTCAGCCTTCAGCTTTGCTCTGCGTTCACAGTGCACCTACATGGACAGTGGTTACTGACATCTCCATGCATAGCCCAGCGCTCAGGTCCATGGTGGCTACAAAAAAGCCTGGCTACTTCCCCCACTTTCAAGATTCTATCAAGCCAAAGAAGACAATAAACTTGAGGTGAGGGTATAACAGAAAGCACCTAATCATCATAGGTCTTCAAAATCTTCAGAAGGTGTCTAGTTAGATTTCATAGGTTTGACCTACTTACACTAACCGCCAAAAATCTTATTTGCATAAAACCTATCTGTCCTCCCAGGAAAAACAGCAAACGGCAATTTTGGGGACTGGTGTGTGAACTCCAGGACTCCAGAATGAAGACTTTTAAATAAAAGAGAGAAAGAACAAACCTGTCTCCTGTCTTTGAGAGAAATATAAATAAAAGAAGGAATTTGTCTAGAGGGAAGAGAAACCTGAATTGAGGGGCCTGAGGTCTTTCCAAGACACTGGTTTAGGGTTGGCAGACAGGACCACTATTAAGGGCAGTATTTGTAAATGTTCCCTGATCCCATCCCAGAGCAATTTGACCCAAGTTCCTTGAGAAAGGGAAAGCTATAAGAAAATCTAATGATCCAAGACTTTCCCTTTAAAGTTACAACACGGAAGGGGAGTCAATTCTTTGCCAAACATAGCCCAACTAGGCCTTCTCTGGTCCCTACCAAATGAGGTCCCCAGGCCCTGTCCCAGAGATCTGTGCTCACAGTACCTACAGGATTGCTGTGCTGGTCTCCAATGAATGTGCTGGTGGTTTAGAGACAGAAAGAAATGGGTGCCCAAGTCATTCCACCTGAAGGTCCCAGGGTCAAAGGTCATGGCTGCTAAGCTGTACGTTGTACTAACTGGACTATGCCATGTGGCTGCAAAAACAGTTTATATTCATTACCATCATGATTACTACTCATCTTTGACTATGCTAAAACCTAAGAATTCTATAGTCATACACGTGTGGATCCAAATACCTTTGCGCCTTGAGCAAGGTGCTTAGCCTCATTTCCTCATCAGTAAAACGGTGTGGTCATAGCACCAACTTCATAGTAACATTGTGAGGTTTGACTTCGTTAATTGCTGGTGCACGGTGCCTGGTGAGCCTTCCATAAAGGCTAGTAGCTCTAATCAGTGACTAAGAGATAAGTAAGACAATACTGACAGTACAGGAATCTAGAGGAAAGGAAAAGATGGTAGCTGAAAAGTCTGCCTTTCCTTGGCTGATGGCAGCTTTTTAAAGTAAGAAGAAAAGGAGGGCCAAAAATCAGAAAGCGTGGTGGCCCAGCTATGTAGAAGATGAGCCAGGTTGGAAAAGAAAGTGTTAAGAGGCAGGAGAAATGGAGCTGCCTTGCAAAAACCACCTTGAACTTCAGGCAGAAGGTTTGGACCAGCTACAATGGCCATGGGGGGCCCCTGCTGATGTTCAGGCTTTGGGCCGTCTCTATCCATCAATGGAGGGTGGTGCACTTCCTGGGATGGAAGGTTTCCCCTCTGGGGCACCACCCCTCTGACCCCACTCCAGCCTTCCTGATAGGGGGGAGAGCCTTCAGAACAGTATGCTACCCAAGCTCTGACTCATCCAGCGACAGGAGGACCCCCCCCATCCCACCCCACCCAGAGATCTGAAAATCCTCGAGTCATTGCTTGACCCAAAAATAATTGCCAAACTGCCTTTTCTAAAACATCAGTCCAGACAGTGGGCCATGCATCTTCTCCATTAACCACACAGCTCACCTTGAAACCCCACTCCTGGAGAAGCAGCTCATTTTTCTCAAACCTCCAATAAAGAAAGCCTCCACATATTAAGAGAAGTGTCCTGCAGACGAAGGTGCTCGGGAGGGGGCCGTCTTGATTAAAGCAGGTTGTTCTGCCAAGAAGTCTTGAATATGCTCTGTTGGTTTGGGGCTGTTAGTGCAGTGCGGAGGCAGCAGGCGACATGAATTGCCTTTTATCTAATTGGAAAACTCCCACCGAGTTTAGAAGTACTCATTTAGACAGGCAGATCAATAAAAGAAATGGGGAGAGGATGGCTGTGGAGATGTTATGGAGACAAGCCGGTCCTCCATACATCTGCTTAATAAAGATTAACTCAGCCTGGTTGCAGCAGAAACCGGAATACCCTCTTGGCTCCAGACTGCAGCAGGTTCCATCTATTTTCAATGAACAGATATTTCTCACAAGTGATGGGCAAGAGACCCCTTCCCTTTTCTCTTTATCTGGATTCAAGAGCTCTGGCAGGAGGGAAGGGAGAGGCAACAAGAGGGAACTTGACTAGGATTTTTGTAGCACCTACCCAAAATGGTATTTCCCCGACCCAGACTAAAGTAGAATAGAACAAAAAGCAGAGATTCAAGGATCGAAAAAGAGAGAAACTAGTGAGGAAAGGTATCAGGCCCCCAGGCCATCTCATATCATTTCATCGTGTATAAGTCACACTGCCCAATAATGTGCACTTATAAGCTGTTTCAGGAAGTCCCCATTTGAAAGAAACCTCTGGTCTCCCTCTCTCTCTCCCGTTAATCGTTGGGTCAGAGGCTCTGAGATTTCTCCCTCATTCCCACATCACCGACCTCATAACCTTTAATCTGTCCCTGTCTTTGCTCTTGTCCCCACTCTCTCCCCCACCCCCATCCCATACAGCTGCTGAGGCCACCTCTCATTTCAAACAACAGCCTTTGTTTCAGGCCACAGCATTGGAACTGATTCCCCTTCAAAGGAAAAACTGCTTCGTGGCTGAGGGCCAGAAAGAGAAGTGGGGTGTATGTGTGTGTGTGTGCATGTGTGTGTGTGCACACATGAATGTGTGATGCTACAGACATTTCATTTACACTGGGGAAATTTGAGCAAGCTGGGAACCCCACTTTTGATTCATGTGTCTCTCCTTTGACTCCTGCAGAAGTTCCTCTCTGGGCAAGGGCTGTGGGAGGAAACCTGCTGACACTCCACTTTAATAATGGCCTTTTCTCTTGCACAGTCCTATGGTGAAGGCACAGACTCATACCTGGGCCATGGGTCGGTTGCCATGGAAATCACTGCAGAGTCACAAATAAGGCGGTATTATGTTCTCTCAGCAGGACCAGAGGAGAGCTAGAAGCTAAAGAGAGAAAAAGGAAGAGGGAGACAGAGCTAGAGAGAGAGCGAGAAAGAGAGAGAGCGAGAGAGAATAGAAATGCTTGCTATCAATAGCAAACCAGAAAGGAAACAAATAAAGCAATGGGGTGCTGTTTGGGAGAAAGCAGGTTTCAGACAGGATGGGACCGGAGTAGGGGGATGGCATTGTTTTCTTTAAGGGAAGTCTTTCATTTTCAAAGAGAGGGAGGGAAACACATTCGAAATGAGCCTCCAGTACCTCCCTCTCTTCTGCTGGCTTTATGCTCTCCCTTCTCATCCAGTAATGGTGCAAAAAGCCTGCAAAGGCCTGGTTGGGAGGATAAGAAAGAGCAGGAGGCAGAAAGGAGGAGAAGGTGAATCAAACCATTTCTCTTTCCCTCTCTGCCCCAAGAGACAGAGAGACCCTCCTCTAGTGTAGCCTCTCAGCCCCTGGGTCTCTAACAAATTCCAGGCCAAGCTTCCACCCTTTCCAAAACCTTGAGCCTTCCAGAATATCAGCACCATTATTAAGATGTTTCTCCCATGATGAGTGCCTCTGGAGGGAGAGTGTCCGCATTGTCTTCCTAAGGTCACTCTTCTTTCAAAGCTTCATTGCTTTCCTCACTGTTGACAAAAGACTGAGAATCAAGACCTTGATCCAGATTCAACAAGTGAGTAAAAAGCACCAAGCTTATTTCGACTAAGCCATGAGACTTTATATAGGGCAAGGAATTCTAAAATTCTGCCTTTTTCATGCTTGTTTTTTTTAACAGATGCATATATAGAGATTTCAATGAACACAATGCTTTTGGAAAACACATAAAAAGTTTTCTATGATCTACCAGTCCATTATCAAGATAACCAGATTTTCAAAATCATTACAACTTTCCCTGCTTCCTCTGAGCCTCACACCCTGTATGGTGACCACCATAGCTAGCTCTTCCTGGTCTACAGTCTATGCAAACTGAGCAGCTTCCTGGAGGGCCTGGGTGACTCAGTCAGTTAAGATTCTAACACTTGATTTCAGCTCAGATCGTGATCTCTGGGTCGTGGGATTAAGCCCCGTGCCAGGCTCCACGTTCAGAGGGGAGTCTGCTTGAGATTCTCTCTCTCTGCCCCTTTCTCTGCTTATGCTCTCTCTCTCTCAAATAAATAAATAAATCTTTAAAAAGAAACTGAGCAGCTTCCTCCTAATATGGTTTGAGTAGCATTAAAAGTCTTACCAACCTAAAATTTTCTTTCCCATCAACTAACATCAATGCCTAAAATCCCATATTCATGTTATCTCTTTCAACAAAATGTTAGGACAATCTTCCCTAAGTTTTCAGTATGAATGTGTTTTCAGATTAGCTGAGTAAGTGAAACTTGGGATGAATACATATTGGTGCATACAGTGGAGGACAAGATAGCCATGCCTATCTCCTTGGTAGTGGGAAATATTTGATATGGAATCCAGATGCATGATTTATTGTATACATGACCCAATTACATGACCTCCAAACACTTGAGGGTTACCACAGGTGCTTGAGAGAAAGAGGAAAAGAAAATAATATTCTGAGTGAATGCATTACCACAGGTTTTCAGCCTTGAACTCCCATCTAAAGGGAGCCTTGGTGCTTTGAGCTAGACCACATGTCCCCATGACACTCAAAGAGCTTTTTCAGTGTTCTGGATGCAGATTCTTGGTTAGTCTTTCTCTAAATCTTCAACCACTGACTAATCTTGACCCTAAGAGACAAAGTCAAGGAAATTATACTATTCCTCCCTGACATATAAAGTTGCTCACTCCTAAATCTTCCCAGTATGGGCATAGACTCCCTCACATTATCAACATGGAAGTCCCAAGAGTTCAGACAAAAGAGTTTGGAGCTCTTCACTCATGTCTCTGAAGATTTCCTGACATGCACAATGGCTCCACACTAGCCATGGTCCTCACCCTGTACTTCTTTGCCTCCACTGTGGAGTGGGAGATAGTGGGGTGAGTCTTGAGCTAACTCAAGAGGCCAACTGCAAAGTCTGGGGGAGCACCCCAGGTATGCAGCCAGCAACCAGCCTATCCAAGGTCTCCCCAGGTGCCTAGAGTAATGAAAGAGCAAAGAAACCACTTTTTTTTATTGGAACTGATAATAATTTGCTTAATCAAAAGCTTGGTTACAGCAGGGAGTCATAAAAAAAATAAAAGTGATGCATAACATCATAAATAGTTTATTGTAATTTAAATTATAAACATGTTTTTTTTCTACTAACTTGTTATGTAGGGTCAAGATGTTTTCTTTGATATTAGAACATTGATAATAGTTCACGTTCATCTTTCTTCAAAAGCCACATTCATAACTCACCGTGTACAGTTTCTAGTTTCTATTTCTTTAAAGCAAAGTAAAAATTTAAGGGCAATTATGAGGTAATCTGAATGCAAAAATTCTTCCATATTTTCTATTTCTCTGCAGTCATTGATAGTCATCTCAGCCATCCCTAATTCAACAGCAATTTTTTAGCAACTCACATTTATTGAGTCTTTTCAAAGCACGAGATTTTGTTTTCACAGAAATAGCCCTCTTTTCAACTCAATGTTCATTGGTTTACATAATAATTAAATTGTACAATTACATCAGTTAGTGTAGTGAATTGATTTAGGAGGGGTTGGTTAAGAGAGATTCAACTACTATTTTTTCTCTGAAGGCAAACGATCAACCTAAGACATTTGCCTGGAATTGACCTTTAAAGCAAATCACATTTTAAATGTATGAGGTCAAATATCATAGATTGAAAAGTGTGTAATGAATAAGAAAATAATTTGTGAATAGAAAAACAATTAAGGTAAATTGGGACCTCTAGCATGACAGGAGGAGGAGGTCACCAAATCCCCTCCCTGGAAGCAACTGAAATACTGGACAATATTACCAAAACAGCTCTTTCAGGACTCTGGAAATCAACCAAAGGCATCCAACAAACTGAGAATACTTATTCATAAAAAATGACTAACTTTTGGTAAGAACAGTAGGAATTCCACAACCCATTCTGCTTGGGGCTGATTCCATCAACCTACCCTCACCTCTCAGATCAGTTAGTATAGGAGTTCTAACAGGTAGAGCAGGCTGTGTGTGACCAGCAGCTCCACTGCCAAAAAGGGGTGACTTGACTTGGAGCTAATAGGAAAATCTGATACTTAGTGTGTCATAAGTACTGAACAAACATGGAAAGCCAGTCATCACAACAGTCCAAGATAGGAGTCTTATTTGGAGCAAACATCAGACTGAAGAACTAGGCACAAATTTAAGAGGGAAATACAAGAAATGAAACACTCCTGGAGGCACCTGACAGCCTTTCCATATAGCTCTCCGGCTGACCTGGATTTGGTATGCATGTGCAGGAGAGACCAGAGACAGCCCTATGAAGAGTGTGTGTGTGTGTGTGTGTGTGCATTTGTGTTACTATTATATATTTTTATATAATACATATTACATACACACACATATATATACACTTTCATATATTGTTTTTATGTTTTTTTTAAGTTAGCAAAGACATTAGCAGTCACACACCACAAGGGAGACTGATCTCATAAGAAAGTTACTAAACAAACAAAAAACCTCTGGGGGTTAAAGTCAGAATCCAGACTTGCTACAATATATTATCTAAAATTTCAAGTTTTTGACAAAAAATTGTAAGATAGAAAAAGAAATAGAAAAGTGTGATCCATATGCAGGGAAACAGCAGATAAGAGACATTGCTTCTGAGTATCCCCAGATGTTGGATTTAGCAGACAAAAATTGCAAGGTAGTTATTATAAGTATATCAAAGAATGAAAGGAAATTGTGTTTAAAAAACTATAGAAAAATATGGCAATAATCCAAAAATAGAGAATCTCAATAAATGGATAGAAAATATTTTAAAAAATCAAATAAAAATTCTGGAGGTAAAAAATGCAATAATAAAAATAAAAATTTACCAGAAAGGTTAACAGCAGGTATGAGGTAGAAGAAGAAAGAATTGGTGAATTTGAAGAGGGAACAACAGTAATTATTCAATCTAAAGAAGACAGATAAAAAAGACTGAAGAAAAATTAAGTCTCAGAGACCTATGGGACATCAAGCACAATAGTACAGGTGTGATAGGAGTTGCTTAAAAAGAAAAAAGAGAAACAATAAAACTGCAAAATATAAAAATAAAAAAGGAGGAAGAAGAAGGAGAAAAGAGAGAAATAGGTAGAAAATTTTTTGATAAAATAATGACCAAAACTTCCCAAATTTAATTAAAAGCATTAACCTGCAGATCCAAGAACCTCAAAAAAATTAGGAGAAATCTTCATGACTTTCAGTTAGGCAATGAGTTCTTGGATATGACAGCAAATGCAGACTCAAAAAAGATAAAAAATTTTTGTAATTTTTTACTTTTATTTTTGTATAATAATTTTTATTTTGTCATGTTAGTCGCCATACAGTATATCCTTAGTTTTTGATGTAATGTTAGACTTTTTTTTAAATGTAAAACTTTCCCACTTCAAAAGACACCCCTAAGTGAATGACAAGACAAGCCGCAGCATGGGAAAAAAGCTCAATAACAAGACAATCTAGTTTGAAGACAGGAAAAAGAGGGATGCCTGGGTGTCTCAGTTGGTTAAGTGTCTGCCTTTGGCTTGGGTGGGTCATGATCCTGGAGTACTGGGATCAAGTCCTGCATCGGGCTCCTTGCTCAGCTCCTGCTTCTCCTTCTGCCTGCTACTCCCCCTGCTTGTGCTCTCTCTCTCTGACAAATAAATAAGATCTTTAAAAATAAATAAATAAATAAGAACAAAAAAGAATTGAAAATATGTCACAAAAATATGCAATGACTAATAATCACGTGAAAAGATGCTGCATATTTTTACTCATTGAGGAACTAATGAGTAAAAAAAATTAAAAAAACAATTAAATACCACTACACATTCACTAGGATTTCTACAATTTAAAAAAAAAGTGGTAGTGAGGATGTAGAGGGACAAGCACCTTCATATGTTGCTGATGGAGATGCAAAATGGGACAACAATTCTACTCCTAGGAATCTACCCAAGAGAAATAAAAACATATGTCCACATAAAGACTTGCACACAAATGTTCATAACAGCATTATTCATAACAGCTAAAAAGCCAGAAGCATTTCTTTTTTTAAGATTTTATTTATTTATTTGCGAGAAAGAGAATGAGCAAGAGAAAGCAGAAGCAGGGGGAGAGGGAGAGGGAGAAGCAGACTCCACACTCAGCAGGGAGCCCAATGCAGGGCTGGATCCCAGGACCCCAGGATTATGACCTGGGCTGAAGGAAGACGCTCAGCCAACCGAGCCACCCAGGTGCCCCTGGAAGCATTTCATATATCCATCAACCAGCAAATGAATAAACAAATTGTGATATATCCATTGCATTCAGAAATAAAATAGACCAAACTATTGATTCATCCTAACTTATGGATAAACCTCAAAATCATTATGCTGACTGAAAGAAGCTCAACACAAAAGAAATCATATTACATGTTTCCATTTGTATGAAATGTCCAGAAAAGACAAATGCATAGAGACAGACACACTAGACAACATGGTTGTCTGAGGCTGGAGCCAGGTGGAGAAACTGACTACAAACTGGCAAAAGAGAGAATTTTAGGGGGAAATGTTCTAAAATTGGTCTGTTGATGTTTGCATAAATTCTGTAAATTTACTAAAAACATTGAATTGTAAACTTACAACAGGTGATTTTTATGGTATGTAAATTACACCTTCAAAACACTATTTCAAAAGATGAGACCTGAGCTATTTCCCCACCATTAATGGTGTGAAGAGAGGAGCAGCAATGAGCAAGAGTACTGTAAGTCCATAGCAGTATTACAATAGGTCTGGGAAAACATAGGATAGGGGTGGGGGAGCAAGAAGATGTAGATCAGAAGGCATTACCAAATACACACACACACACACACACACACACACACACACACACACACACAGAAACATTACACAGCCATAAAAAAGAATGAAATCTTGCCATTTGCAATAACGTGGATGGAACTAGAATGTATTATGCTAAGCAAAATAAGTCATTCAGAGAAAGACAATTATCATATGATTTCAGTCATATGTGGAATTTAAAAAATAAAACATGAACATATGGGGGGGGAGAAGGAAACAATAAGAGATTCTTAAAGACAAAGAACAAGCCAAGGAGTGATGGAGGGAGGTGGGTGGGTGATGGCTGGATGGGGATGGGTATCAAGAAGGGCACTCAATGTGATGAGCACTTTTTTTTAGAGAAAAAAAAAAGCAAAGAAAGAAAGAAAGCTTTACCAAAAAAGTCATACAGAAGCTGAGGCTCCAAAGACACCTTTAGTTTTTAAAATATTACATCAACCTCAAGTAAAGTTTATTCCAGGAGTAAAAGGATAGTTCATCAACATCAGAAACACCAACAATGAAATTGACCTCATTAATAGACTAAAAGGGAAAGAAAAATATATGATCGTCTCAGCTGACATAGGAAAAGAACTTTATAGAGTTCAGTAACTATTTCTGGAAAGTTAAGTCTCTTAGCAAACCAGAAAGGGAAGAGAGCTATGAGTAGAGAGAAATGCATTTCCTTTAAGAGAGGAAAAAGAAAAGTCACAAGTATGCTCACTATCTCTATTATTGTTTCACATAATACTGGAAGCCTTGACACATAGTACTGAAAGTCAAGGTGGGGAGGGAGTAAGATGTTAAGCTCAGAAGGAAGGAGAAAAAAACTATCTGTGAATGATGTGATCACTGGCATAGAAAAAGCAACAGTAACACAGTTGACCAAGGTTGCTGGATATAAGATCAACTTATAAAAGTAAAAATTGGGGCACCTGGCTGGCTCAGTCAGCAGAGCAGGCAACTCTTGACCTCAGAGTTATAAGTTCAAGCCCCATGTTGGGGGTACAGTTTACTTAAAAAAGAAAAAAGTTAAAAAAATTTAAGTCAAATTAATTTCTTTCTAGAACAGTAATCAACTAAAAACTATAATAAAAAGTAAAATAACCTTCCAAAAGCAACAAAAAAATAAAATATCTAGAGATTTTTACTAACAATTCGCCATGGAGGAAATTTTCAAGTTTTCATAAAGGACAAAGAGTTATAGAAATGGAGTGACATTCCACAGTTTCGAATAGGCTCACATTTTAAGCATGTCAATTCTCTACCAAATAATCTATAAAATCTCTGTAATCACAATAAAAATTTCATTTGATTGTTTAAGTTACTTACTCATCCTGATCGACTCTATGAAAGAAGAGAAGTCCATGAGAAAACTGTATCAACTTTGAAAAAGAAGAAAAAAGAAAAAGACTGAGAATTTGCCAAAGCTGTAATTACAAAATACAATTCATGTTAGAGAAAAAGTAAACAGATAAAAATGGAGCAAGTGTATCTCTGGAACAAGTAAACACACACACACACTCTGTACTTAATAAAGGGGACACCATAAATCAGTGAGAAAAGAAGGGGTTGCTTGGGAGGTGGTATTGGTAAAACTGACTTATTATTTTAGAAAAGAAAACACATCTAAAGACGGATGCCATGTGGATGAGTACTGAATTGTGAAAAATAAAATTATGAAGTTGATAGATGGAAATTAGAATATCGTTGTCACCTAAAGGATAAGGCCTTCTTAAATAAACCCCAAGGGTACAAACCACAAGGCAAAAAAAAATTTTTTTTTAAATCATGAATTTGCTTGCTTTAAACATGAATTCTTTTTGGTCCACAAAGAATACTGTGGGTAAACTCGACAGCAGATTGGGAGAAGAAACTTGTACTCCAAGCTGATCAGGGACTAATACATACACAGGGAACATTTGTAAAGAAAAAGAAAAAGAAAGCAATCCCAGCAGAGAAATGGACAGAAATATGAATGAGGTGATTTATACAAAAGGAAACTCAAAATACTGTTGTTGAAGTTGTTGTGTGATGCTCAAACTCAATCATCAGAGAATACAAATTAAAACAACAATAAAATATCATTTCACCTCAATTAAGACTGGAAAAACTCAACATCTGGATAAATTTCTCACAAAGGTCCATAATATCAAAATATTCCAGGGAGCGGGAGGCCACCTGAGTATCCATCATTGCCACAGTGGGTAAGTACAACAAAGGGAAGAGTTCCATGCAGTAAAACACAGCATTAGCAGTGACAGATGCTAATTGGTAAGTGGCAGGTAGAGGTGCATCTTCTAAAAAGGACCTAGTGAAAAAAGTAAGGAACAGATGGAGATCTAGGCCGAAGCACCACTTACATAAACTCAAAATACAAGCACATAAAACAATACTACAGAAATAGAGGGCATGGCAACAGACAAAAGGACATACTGTAAAATCTTGGATTTTTTTTTTATGAACAGAGAACAGAAAAGTGAGACTAAAGAGAATAAATAAGTAAAATAAATAAATGCATGAATGGGAGAGGCAGAATGTCTTCAAATCATTTGGTGTTTTGCTAATTTTCCTTCTCATTATGTGAGGCCACAGGCCACTAATAATTTCCAAAGAAAAGTTTTACATCTTTAAGTTACTAAATCATGGATGATATGTCTGTGATGAGCGAGGTGTCACCAAATAACAAAACATAAACCTTTAATTGAAGTGTAATTTTCAGCTTCGTGTGAAATAGAATAATGTGTGGCCCTATAGTCTTCACTGTAACATGGGGGAATACTTTCAGATAGGCCTTAGGAATTCTACAAACTTTGCAAGAAAATTAAAAGGAAAAGCCAATACTTACTTTCCTCATGAGTTTGTTATCCTGATTTTTTTTCCAAGTATTTTTATCCCTATATTTTCAAACTCTGGACCTAGATTTTTTTTTTTATAACTTGACTGCAAGTCGAAGATACACATGTACTCCCTGCAGTGTGCCTCCCTTGGAATACGCAAAAAGATTAAACAGATTGCAAAATAAAAATCCCATGTGTGCCAAACACGTGGGTGTACCCACTTCTTAACTCTGCATAACCAACATGATTTTGTCTACGGCACAATTTCAATGTGGAGAAAATACAAATGAGAACTTCAAAGGCACTCCGTAAATGTTCATCAGTTTACTAATATTGAATATTTCTTATGCCTTCTGCTGCCTAGAATAGAAAGATTTTGACTTTCTTTGCAGTGCTTGTTGGTAAAGAAAATATACTCTTAACTGTATGTGTTGGAAGCTTTGTGACCAGAGATGGCTCTCCAGAGGGCACCAGGAGGTCCAGAGCAGAGCTCAGGCCATCCCACCCTGAGAGTCCCTCAAGACCCACAGCGGCAGGCTGACCTGCTTCTGTTTCCTGGCAGCCTCTGCCTGTGCCCTACCGGGCCTGACTCCCACTCTGTCTGCTTCCATGGGCATCCCTGAGGCGAACTGCTCCCACCAGAGCTCTGCACGCCCACAGGGGTCCCGAGCTGGGCGCAGTTCTGTGCTGATTTCCTTACGAGCATACCAGCCTCCACAAGTATTGATCATTCAACTGGAGTAGAGAAAGTTTCTCTTCTGTGATTTCTGATCACTTACAAAGAGTATTCTAAAACATAGAGTTGCCAGACAAATGTTTAAGAACATTCTCATTCGTAAGCAGATAAAGAACACTGTTTGAATTCTAAAGGTAACTATACTGGTGTCAAGTGAGTTCTATGTAATCATTAAAGGAAGCCCGGCAGCTCTTTGCCAACTATTAGAAATGCTCGTAGGTTCAAAATTTCAACTTTTTAAAATATGTCTCGTGGTTCAAAGTGTTCACCAAGGTGGGCCCTTCCCACAGCCTTCATTCTACCACACAGCCCCCAGAATTGTGTGAATTAACCACATCTGTGGGCGGAGAGCTGCCAGGGTTAAAACCTCAGCCTATGAGGTAGAGAGCCTTCCCCAGTCTCCCTCACAGATGCTCTGTCCAGTCGTACACCACCAACTTTGTGGAGCACTCATGTCAACTTTGCTCTCAGAATTCTCAGACCTTGGGAAAGCTGACAGCTCAGAAAGAATGAAAGCTGAATATGCAATCTAATTATGTGTTTTATTTAAATTCCAGTGTTCTGCTCTGCTCAGAGCCCTCCTGTCCCCCCTGGGCCCTCCAGAGCCGATCTAAACAAGCCCTAGGGCAACAATACCCTGGGCCACTTACTGGAGTTACTACCCCCTTCACAGCTTCCACAAACCATTGGGGTAAGGTGAATTTACCACGGCATTTTAAAAAACAGGTTTTTTTTACACTTTTTAGATGTCCTTGCAAATCTCATTCCAAATATTCTCCAAGAAGACTAATTCATTTACAAATGGACATTGGAAAAAGCTTGAACCCTTTAAGTTTACAGGGCTCTCAGGAAGGATGAGGCCTCCTGGGAGACAAATCCACAGGTCTGTCTCCCTACTCTGGTCACAGGACCACTGGCCTCTCCCACCTCTCTCAGTTTATGATTTATACAAATATGCATGGACATTGTTCAAAACTAAAGAAAGAAAAGCCACCAATATACCTACCATCTAACAATAACAATTATTAGTATTAATGATTAATTTAGCAAATAATATTAATATTTGTAATATTTCATTCCATGTGCATATATACATTTTCATATAATCCATTTATAGAAAGCTTACTGGGTGGTTTTTTTATTACTGTAAGTGTAGTCGCCACCTGTCAACATACAACATTATCACATTGTTGAGTATATTTCCTATGCTGTACTTTTCATCTCCATGATTTATTAATTGTATAATGAGAAATTTGTACCCCTTAATCCCCATCACCTATTCTTTGTATCCTGCTTTGCTTTATGTCAATATTATTTTCTAAGCATCACATATTCTTATCACATACTCTTCAGAATCACAGATTTTAATAGCCACAAAAAAATTCATTCTATGGATATACTATAATAATTAACTTCATTCAGTTATAGAAACAATATGTGAAGTACAGATTTTTAAAAAGAGAAAAGAGAAATAAGAATCACTCACCCTGTCAACCCCAAGTTAACATATTGGCACTTGCTTTTCTAAATTTTGTAAGAGTACATAAATACAAATAAATAAAGAAGAATGTGGATTCTACTAGATCTCTTACTTTGTCATCTAGTTTTAATCAAAAATTACATTAAATGTTTTTAATTTTAGCGAATATTTTTCTGTTATTATTTCAATTAAGTTTTAATTACTAGCCATTATTAATAATACTTCATCTTGTTACATGAAACTTCGTAAACATACCCAAGAAGCTCATTAATAAAAAGTCCTAGAAGTGACAGTGCCAAAGATCATTCTAAAAGTTGAGACTTTTCATTCATACTGACGAATTTTCCCTCCAAAAAATTACTCTCAGTACTGTCGTCAACAGTTTTTAAGAGTCCTCATACGTCACATTTTAAACAACTCTTGACATAATATATTTAGTTTTTTCAATCTCATGACCAAAATAAAGTATTTCATTATTTGAATTTGTTTAATAGCCACAAAGATTGAGTTTTTTCATACTTTTCTTATTATTAAAATCATCCAATTTGTTCTTGCATTATTCACCTTTTCTCATTGACTTATAGGTTTCTTTTTCCTATTAAAGATATTAATATCCTATAGCATGTATAATTATTTTCTTTAATTTATCATTTCCCCTCTAATTTTTTACTATTTCTCTTTTTTTAATGTTTCCATACTAAAAAATAAATTTCAGGACTTTGGGTTCTAGAAACACGGTAGCTGGGCTAACACAACCCTTCTCCCACCTCCAATCAATACAATCATACAGAATGGTAGAGCAAAGGAAAAAAATTAAATACATTGCTTATGTTAAAAGAAAGGAGAAATTCCTTGGTGCCGAAAACAAAGGGGCAAAATAAAGCCATGTGTCAATATCATGACACTTCAGAGGAATGTCAGAATGAACACAAGCACTATAGATCATGTGTCTTAATAGTTCCATAGGAATGGCAGATATGACTTTGGATCCAAAAAAGGTGGAGAGTAAAACAGAAATTGATCCCTAACACCAGACCATAGAAAAGCTATCGTCTTCATAAAAGAGAAGACTAGCTCGGTAGAAGACTAGAAGAAAACCCACTTGGTAGTAACTCTTTCACAATCCAGCTCACATGGATTTCCCACATGAAAAAAGAAAGAAAAAGTAAGAACAAAAAATCTCTGCTGAAGATGAGCTCACAATTCAAAACTACAAACCACACTCACTACTCACTGTGACAGTGACCCTTTGTATACCAAAAATGGGCATAATAGAGCTTGTGAAAAAAGAACAAAGTTAAAAGACTCCTAGATTATTGATTATCTTTAAAATGATTAAAGACATGAAAGAAATAAAATCATATGGAAAACAACAGAAGAATATGAACAAGAACTGACAAATGAGCTTCCAGAAATTAAAATTTCACTGTACAAGATCAACAAAACATTAAACATAACTGAAAATTTAATTAATTGGAGAAGAGAGATTAAATTAATGAGACAAAGAGGTGGAAAATGTAAACAGAACTTTTAAAAAAGAGAAAAGTAATATTCCAAGAGATAATGGATGAGACTCTTCCAGAATTAATGAAAGACATGAATCTTCAGTTAAAGTACCATGAGCTCTAAAAATTATAAATTTTTAAACCCTACCTCTAAACCCATTTAATAGAACTCCAGAACATTAAAGTCAAAAAGAAACACCAAAAAGGTACTTGAGAAAAAATAGATTATCTATAACATCAACAGTGAAACCGACAGCTAACTTCTCACCAGCGACAACAGAAGACAGAATACAATAGACCAATATCTTTAAAGGACTAAGGGAAAATAAATATTATCCCAGAGTTCTATCTGTAGCTAATACATGACTCAAGGAGGAGGGGGAAATAGTCATTATTAGACAAAAACCGAGGAAGTGAAAATTCACCTGTCATAACAGAAATATATATGAAAGGAAATAATGCAAGAAAAGAAAGAGTGAACCCTAAATCAGGAGTGGGATGTAAGAAGCAAGGGTTAGCAAACAAACTGCAAATATATGAGCAAAGCTATGCAAGCACTGAATGCAAAATAACATTGATAACAACAATGACTTATTTTGTTGGATCCAAGACAGGTAGAACTAAAATACTATAAAAAAGAAACATAGGTATGAGAACAGGAAAGATCAGAATTAAACTGTTCTAAAGATCTTGAATTATTTAAGATAAGGTTGTTGTTGCAGTTGTTGTTTTAATTAACCATGCATCTTAAAAATTAAAATCTAACCAATAAAAGAATAGAAATAGAGTGAATAAATTTCAAACACAGCTGAAGCTAAAAAAGGGCAATAAAGAATATTTTATTAACCTAAGAGAAAGTAGGAAAGAAAAAAAGGCAGAGAAAAAGCATGGTGAGATTAATTGGACCTAATGTATTAATTTAAAGAAAAACAGAAGTTCTCATGTTGAATATTTATAAATCTAGCCATATGCTATTTATCAAAGATTCACCTGAAACATAATGACATATAAATGTTAGAAGCACATGGATGACAAAAGATATTCTGGTCATATCCATCTAAGGGGGGGGAAGGCTGGTGCAGCAGCATGAGAATCATAAAAAGAAGACCTAACAAAAAACACAGATATAGAGATATATCCATGTAGATAGAGACATACAATCCTTATATAAGGATAAAAGGAGCAATTCACCAGTAAGAATAATAATTCATACTTGTGAAGCACTTACTATGTGTCAGACACTGTTCTCAGTGCTTTTTACAGGTATTAATTTATTTAATCTTCATGGTGATCTTCACAACATAGCCCATTTTACAGATGAGAATTCTGAATTATAGGAAATACATCACTTTCCCACGGTACAAAGCTAGTAAATGGCAACGCCATGATTCAAACACAGGCAGTCTGTCTCCAGTGTCTAACCTCTGTATTTTTTGCTAACAACACAACTTCCAAATATATGAAGCACACATTTACAGAATTGCAAAGAAAAATTAGCAAATCCACAGTCATAATAGGAGTTTTAATATGCATGTCTCAGTATCAAATTAAGCAAATAAAAAATTAGTGAAGATATAGAAACAATTAAAATACTTGATCTAATGACTCTATATAAATGCTATTTCCAACAATTAGAGAACACATATTCTTTTTAAGCAGCATGAAGCATTTATAAAAATAGATCACATAGAAGATTGTAAAGCAGTTTGGTACAAATCCCAGAGAATGAAAAGCATAGAGGCCATGATCTCTGACTACAATGTAATTAAATTAGAAATCAATGACACAAAGATAACCCCAAATAACACACATATTTGGATTTTTTAAAACATACTTTTAAGTATATTAAGGGTCAAAGGACAAATCATAATGTACATAATAAAATCTTGAGAAAAAATGATGACAAAATCCTGCATGTCAAAATACTGTTACAGCAGTTGGCTAATGTAGTATGTAAATGAGTTTTATATTCTTAAATGTGTATATTAGAAATGAAGGAAGATTCCAAATTTATGAGCTTCATTGTGCAATCAAAGAGAAGAACAACTCAAGAGGACGTCAGAAGGGAGAAAATGACCAAGTAAGAGTAACTAATAAAATAGAAAAACTCTGGTAAGTTGTCATTTCTAGAAGTTTTTATAAACTTAATACTCAGGAAGAAGAGTTCAAGCTACCCCACACACGAGGCTGGGAGATCAGGGGTCTTCATTCCCCACTGTGTGATCTTCAGCAGGGTTCTTAACCTCTCTGGGCTGCTGTTGGCTCATCTATAAAGTTAGTCAGTCAGATCAATTCAGTGTGTCCTCTTTCAGAAACCATTTACCATGAGGGATGTATATGGAATCATAAAGTACGTGACAGCTAAGGCATTGCTGATAGAAGAAATCTCTTTGGTCTTGATGCAATAATTCACTATATCACCAGGAAGTGAGGTGACACATTCTAAGGACAGCTCCTTTCTTGTGCCACCTGAGATTGGTCTAGGAAAATGCTAGAAAATTCCCAACTGAGCAAGGAGACCACTGCTATTCAAAAACCTATTCCTGGGGAATTTTTAACTAGCAGCTGTAAAGGTTCTAAGTCTACTGGATGCCATGTGAGCCTGAAGTCCCAAGTGTATGGCAAGTTCAAGGCATATACACGGGTCCCAGTAAATAGTAAATATTCAAAAATATTTTTTGAATAGTGAATTAAGATGAAAATGCAAGGTGATGCATGAAAGGAATTATTAATCTAGATTTTAGGATGAGGCTAGTTTAATCACTTAGTTCATTAAAAAAAAAGTTGAAATAAGCACCTAGAAGCGTAAATCTTTAAATTCTATTAAATCATGACTGACAATGATGGATATGCTGAGTAACTAGAAAAAAAGACTTTATCCTTCTCACGTGCCTATGAGTAATAAGGCAGGAAGGAGTCACAGAAATTACAGGTGGTATAGATGCAGTCCAAAGGTTTCCTATGCCCTCACTCCCTAGAAAATATCTAAAGCATGCTAGCACTAAAGATACCCGTGCCCCCGTTGTACAGATCAGTGCACAGGAGTGTAAAGAGCTCTAAAAAGCAAATCTATCATCTTAACCTCCTAAAGTAATAATAGCAAGAATCAAAAATGTTGCACTCTCCACAGACACAAAACTGGGCTTCCTGCCCCCTTCAAAAGCCTGAGGAAGCTCAAGTCAGCTGGAAAATCTTCAGCTAATGGGGCTCTTCCCCTGCATGGCTTACACATGTGTGTTTTTCCAGACAGACCACTCTCCAGCTGTCAGTATTAACCATGGAGGGTCAGAGACGCCAAGCTCCTTGTACCCTTAATGCCACTTCCCCGTGTCAGCTCAGCCCTCATGACGGGTGAACTAATATTATAATGGAACATTTGGGGTAGATGCCGAAGAATCAATCTGAGAAAGTTTTCAGTTTCCTGTCTCAGACCAAAACCAGAAAGTCAGAAAAACTCTCTCAGGAAAAGAAGGCTGTGTAATTGTTTTCAAGATAGCGTGGCAAGCATCCCAGGGACTTAACTGTTTAAAACATCCCAACAGGCCTTGGCTGTGCTGAGCTTTCCTGAGCACTCCAGGTACAAATAGGTCAACTCGTCTGGAATATCAAGCAAGGGTCAAAGCCTTTGCATGCTACCCATGCCGCACTGCCCTTTCCAGGAGCCCCAGGACCAGCTGCTGCTTGGTGACATGGGTCTTGGCTAAGAAACCTGAGAAAATCCTTCTTCCCTGTTCCCTTTTTCTTTATGAGCTTATCTCTGTCTTGCTGCCTGCCAGTTTTGCCATCTCCCCAAGAGAAGGGCTCCCCATAGCCAATGGTAAGCCATCTCTTAAACTCTGCCAAGTCAGCCAGAGAAAACAAGATCCAAGATCCAAAGGATGTGGAGAGGACAAGAAAACCCCTTATATTTTCTTCTCCAATAAAAGCCCAAGAGTCCCCCTCTACCTTCAATTCCCTCCATATCCCTTCAAAATGCCAGAAACTAACTGGAAATCATTTTTACAAGGCTCATGTTCTCATGCCAAGAAAAAAGTTAAGTGTGAAAACACAAAAGAAGAAAATTTCTTTGTGTCTCTTATTACTTCCTTTGAGGCGCTCTCTCTCTCTCTCTCTCTCTCTCTCTCTCTCTCTCTCCCCCTCCACCTCTTTTCAGATTCCATAATCATGTATTTTTAAAATGTCGGTCTTTAGCACCTCTGCGGATGGTTCAGTCACATTGCAAGGATTTAAAATGAAATACACTCAAAGAAACGCATGTTGGGGCTTTTTTCTTTCCACAACTTCACTTCAATTTGTATTTTTCCCCTTCTAATTGAAATTAATTTCCCTTGCTGTTTTGTGTTACAAAACACCTGAATGGGTTTATTATTCTGGAAAGATAATTATAAAATTAGAAGGCTAACCACGATGCAGATTTCCTAAATCGCTGGTGGCAATGGTTCCAAGCACCGACAACAGGGAAGATACAAATGCAGGTTAAATTCACTTGCAAAGAAACACCTACAGGCCTAGCGATAACCCAAACCAGGTGATGCCTAAAGTCTTCCATTGCCAAAGAGAAAGTGCTGTACACTGTGATACACTGTCCAGATTCCCACCTAGCACTAATCAATGCATTCCCCCACCTGCTTGGAGTGCTCTTGGCAGACTGCCCTCAGCTGTCAGCCGCCTGTGGCCATTGCCTTGCCGAAGGTCACACCTGCTTCTGTGAATAGCTAGCTCCATTGACTGATCCTCTAGGGCCTTTTCACCCCAATTTGGGACAACTTTGAAGGGCCAGCCTAGCTTCAGAGCTCCCTGTGGAACCATCTTGAGGACTCCATCAAGACTGCATCACAGCCCAGCTTCTCCCTCTGCCTGGTCCTGTCTCCTTCCCTTTCCTTCTACAGGTGTGGATACCAAGATCCTAAGAAGCATCTTGCACGCTATTTCAGGGTTGGCTTCCAAGGGAGTCCAACCTGCCATAGAGGGGAAAAGGAGTTGGATTTTTAAAAAAATGGTCTTCATTCATTGTGCCTTCCAATCAAGTGAACACTAACCCCCTTACTTCTTTGCTAAGAGTTTAAGTTCCACTAGTACCAGCTCACTGGTATTCAGTGGCTTTTCACATTAGTCCAGCCTAAAGTCCAAGAAAAAAATAGATGACAATCCTAGAAAGTAATGACAGAAAGCAAAGTTCATTTGTCAGCATGTATTAACACCCTCAAAAACATTCACATTTTTGACCCAGTAAATTACATTTTTCTTCATGAGATATGCTTATATCTCATCTAATTCCCAGAATTACTGGATGTAGCTTACAAAATTGGTTATTACTCAGCAAATCAAACTACATAAATAATGTGTGGCAAAATAAAGGCAATATAAAGGCAGAGCTAAGGTGAGTCCAAAAAAGTGGCCATAAGGTCAAGCCAGATTAAAGCCTTTAGAGGTCTCCATCCCCTTGTAAGCAATTTAACAAAAGGAATACTAGACCAAACACAAAATACACATCTGCACTGAAATTAAAATAGCTTTTTCCCTAGATTCCTTACTAGTAAAATTCTCCATAGGCATATTAAAATGAATAGGTAAATGTTTGAGGCAGCTAGCCATATGTTTGAACCCCTGCTGGGTGATCCAGACTGCAGAGGTTTTGCACTATTGCTGAAGATGGACTGATGGTTTGGCTTTGAGAAGAACTCTGACTAATTAAGCAGCACTGTCTATAATCAATGAAAAACAAGATGGCGCCTGAGAAGAAGTGAAGCTGCTCCTGGGACTGTGACTAGAAGAAACCCTGTGAAGAGCTCTGTGTGAGGTGGATAGAGACCTCAGGGAGCACACTCCTGCCTGCCAGTTTCTAGAGCATCCCCTCTCCCAGGGAGGCTGAGAACAATATTCCAAACCCAATTCATAAAAAGTCATTGTAAATGGCCCAGAATAAGTTGGTCTAAGCTCTGGTAGGTCTGGTCCAGCTGGATCCAAGGATAAAATGGAGGCCTAAGGAGTGAAAGTCTTGTATCTGTCATAGTCGGCTCAGACTGCTCTAACAAAATACCAAGACTGGGTGGCTTAACCAATAAACATTTATTTCTCACAGCTCTGGAGGCTGGGAAGTCTGAGAGCAAGGTGCTGACACATTTGGTTCTTGGAAAGGGCCCTTTTCCCTCTTCCTAGCCTGTAGATGGTTGCCTTTGCCCTCTGTCCCCACATGGCAGAGAAAAGGGGTTTGGTTTCTCTTTTTATATGGCACTAAAACCATCATGGAGACTCCACTCCCATAACCTCATCTAATTGTAATAACCTCCCAAAGGCCTCACCTCCAAATATCATTACATCGGGAGTAATGGTTTCAATATATGAATTTTGGAGGGATGCAAACATTCAGTCCATAACAATATGGTCCAAGCAATCCTCTGAAGGTTATTCTCCACATCAGACCTTTGACAGGAGTTGGGCTGCAGAATATGTGATTACATTCTCTGCCAAATAGCTGGAGAGCAAAGCTGTCTGTTTAGACAGAGTCCTGTGCATTGACATCAACTGACGTGCAAGAGGGCTTGGGGATTCCAAGAGAAAGAACCACCAGGCCAAGAAAGGTTTGTCCTCAGAAGGAATTTTTCCAGCACAAGGATAAATGGACAATCAAGGTCTTTACATATTCAGCCATGGAGTTCTATGTCAGTGTGATTCTTAGTCTAAAAAACCTTTTTAAGCAGGAATTACAAATTGTTAAACATGGACTTTTCAAAAAAATCTTTAAAGCATCAGTCAAGTACCTATAACCCATAGAATATCAAATTTTGAGCTCTAGGAATATATCCTTCTAAAAACGGTCCTAAATGTCATAAAATGGTGGGCACAAAGATATTCACTGCAGGTTCTTTATAATAATGGAAGCAACATGAATGACTCTCAGTAGAGATCACTTAAGTAAGTAATGACTAGGAATCAAGAATAGTCAATAACAAATATTCATTGCTGATTATGTTACATTGTTTAGTAAAAAAAGTTAAAATGGTGGGGCGCCTGGGTGGCTCAGTTGTTAAGGGTCTGCCTTCAGCTCAGGGCATGATCCTGGTGTTATGGGATCGAGCCCCACATCAGGCTTCTCTGCTGGGAGCCTGCTTCTTCCTCTCCCACTCCCCCTGCTTGTGCTCCCTCTCTCACTGGCTATCTCTCTCTGTCAAATAAATAAATAAAA
>NC_048223.1:40746316-40813010 GCF_002007445.2 Ailuropoda melanoleuca
TGGGTAGTAAGGAGGGCACGTATTGCATGGTGCACTGGGTGTTATACGCAACTAATGAAGCATCAAACTTTACATCAGAATCAGGGGATGTACTGTATGGTGATTAACATAATATAATAAAATAAAATTAATTATAAAAAAAAAATCCAAAAAAAAAAANTTTGCAAAGTATCTCAGCAGGGACAAATACAACCAACGAAACCATTAGAACCAGAGGTTTGTGAGTTTCAAATAAAATGTGGTGTTAAGAAAAAGCCATGAAGCTATTTGCATGTTATTTAGACTTTAATAATGACATCTCTGCCTCCCTGTCCCTCCCCAGTGTTTTGTCTTTCTGCTTGCTCTCCTCTGCCCCCTACCACCTCACCCAGACAGCTCTAGTGAGATCTGGGTTTTCTTTCTCACGGTTTATCCTGGAGCTGTTTCTCCTTGCCATTTCTACAGCATCACTGCAGTCCCCCGTGACACTCCCCTCCCCCCTCTGCCAGCCGCCTCCCAGGGGGAGATGCAATGATCCAGCTAAAGCTTCCTGCTCTGCTTAGCACAGGGAAGGGCATCCTGTGCAACGGAGCCTGTTCTAAGTGAGTCACCGTTTCCCCGAGACCCTCCCACAAGCTGAGGAAGCTGACGCTGACCCAGTGCTCAGCAGCTAATTGGCCTCCTTGCCTGCACAGAGATGCAGCCACAGGGCCCAGCACACACTGGGAGTCCACTGCCTGGGTGCTGAGTGGAGATCAGGGTGGACAGGTCCAGTGATACAGCCCAGTGGGGACCACTACCCAAAACTTGGAGGGACTCAAGTAGGTTTGCCATTCTAGGTACTGAACTCTGTCTTGGTGAGGAGGTACCATTTACATCAACTCAGATCATTCCCCAGTTTCAGGAAGATGAAGGGGGCCAGATCAGAGGAGCGATGAGGTGCCATGAAGCTAGGCCAGACCATGCCTTCCCAGTCTTCATGGTCAGAGGTGGGGGTCCCAGCAGTGCCTAGCAGAACCACCTAGGTGCCTGTTAGGAGGGCAGGAAAGCTGCCTGGAGTGAGAAGCATGTGACGCTGAGTGGCTTGGAAACTGACTACTGCCCCTTTGTAACAAAGACTTTTCGGGGTAAGGAGTGAGGTCTGAACTACGTCCTGGGAACCAGGAACCATTTCACAGGCACATGCCCTATTCTCCTAACAAGTGGTAGCTGGTCCACCCAACAGCTGTGAGGTCCTGGGCAAATCACTTCAGCTCTCTGGGTCTCCTTTACAGCATCTGCTCAACCTGGGTGTTGCACAGTGTGGGCCTGCGGTTCCTCCTGCTACAGAGTTCAGGCATCTAAGACCAATGCAAACTGTGGAAAGAGGCTGGCTTGTGCACAGCCAGGTCCTCCTGACCCAGATCACAGGGGCTAGCTGCTCCAGACAGGAAGTGGGTGGTGCTCACCTTTCTTCCCAAAACCCGGAACATCCCACCAGCATGGCAAGGAAAGAAATGGACATTTAGGGAGCCTCTACCATGTCTGGCGGCTTTACCCTTGTGATGTCTCATTTGATCTCCAGCAAAATCCTATAAGGTAGACATGGCTGCCCCCATTCAATAGACAAGGGAACTGGAATTCAGAGAGGCTAACAGGCATGTCCAGAAGTACACAGCTTGAAAGGGGCGGAGCCTTAGTTGAAGCTGGCTCAGTTTGACTCCAAAGTGATCTATACCACCCACCCTCTGCAAGCGTGAGGCACAGCACAGAGCCCTAAAGCAGGGGCCTGTTGTTGGCTCCAGGAGCATAGAGAACCAGTGGCCACCTAGTGGTGTTGGCCAAGGGTCGCCCAGCTACAGGGAACACAGACCCCCCCGGGATCCCTTGGAGAATGGATTGTGTGCCGTCCAAGCCCCCACCAGCCTCCCCTACCTCCTTGTTAAACACCGCTTTGGTGTCTGGCTGTCCTCCCCCACATTCCTCAGCTTGGAGGAGCCGGGTAGGGGGTGAGGACTGCTCCAAATATCCTTTCTGAGGAATTACAGACATTATAAATCCACCAGAAACAAGACGCAGAAATATCTCTGGGACTCCTCACGGGTTGCTCTGTAAGGACCCTGAGACTCTCTTCTATTAGTATCTTTACCTCAAGGACCAAAAAATAATACTCATTTCAAAACCAAAAGACCCAGCTTCTCTCATTCACTCATTTGGAAGATTTGAAGATTTTCATGGGGTGCTCACTCTCCTCCCTTCAAACAAAGGGAGAAATATGAAAGTCTCAGGCTCTGTCATGTGTTCAAAGAGCTTCCTGCCAGACTGGCTTGTCTAAGCTAGTTAAGGAGAGGAGGGGATGTTTCCTGGGCCTGCTGTGCGCCTCTCAAGACAGCAGGCACCCACTCTGACTCTCCCTGCTTCCCTGAGGCCCAGCATACAGCAGGTGCGCCATGTACGTTTGTGGACTCAACCAAACATTCTTCCTAGAGCAGGTCATGCCAAGAAGTGTAACCGGATGTAAGAAATGAAGGTTTACCCTCAGGCAAAGGAGGTGGTAGAGCTTCTGCAGAGTTTATAAAGGAGATGGCCAAAAAGCAACCTAACAAGGCTCTCATCTAAAAGAGCTCGGAGCTGACTGTGGGAAGAGGGTTTTTGTGGATCCCTTCAGAGAAAGCCATGCTGTGGTTCACTGACGAGTGTCCCCTGTAGTGTGGGGTCACGGTGGACTGCTGTCTGGCGCCTCCATGAATAGCCCAAGATGGAGGGCGAGTCTGGCTCGCAGAGGACAGGAGGCTGGGTAGGGTGGCCTGCAGTGCCAGAGATGCCAGCACAGAAAGCCACCAGTCAGTGTTTCCTGGCGACCAGTGGGAACTTTACAAGAAAGAGAGAACAGGACAGGCCATCTGATACTGCCCAAGAGAAACCCCTGAAGGGAGTAGATAGATATCTCTGCAGAGACACTTTTGTCCGATACCCGGGGGCAGAGGAAGGAGAACACTGGGAACTGAGTGTCCATCACCTGCCTCCAAGATACTGCAAGCAAGAGGTCCTCGGGGAAGGGAGCAGGGTGTGGGAGGACTGTCAGCACATCACCCCCATGGATCCCTTTTACCATGTCTGTCCACCCCTTTTGAGCTTCTGTGTGTTTCTGCTTCTAACTGCCTGCACCTGCAACTCTCTTTGGAGCCCTGCCCTGGAGTTACTGGAGCTGCTTTGCCTGCAGAAGCAAATTGAGGCAAGCGCCTGGCGTTTGTGTCCTGCACACCCATGGCCATGATGGCTCCTCACCAATGTCTGACAGGTAGAAAAGGATGAAGGCCTAGCTCCCTAAAAAGAAGGGACAAACTGAGGTGTGATTTACATTCCAGAGCACCACTTTGTGATCAACTCAAAGGACTATGGGATTTTGCCTGGAATCACATCCCTGCCTGGCTTCCTCCAACTCCCTCCCCATCCAGCTGCCCCTTGGGTGCTACCTTGCACCCAACCTAAGGCAGGTGTCTCTACTGAACCCCAAGAGGAAGGGGCAGAAAGAACACCAGTCAGTCCATACTAGTACCAACGAAGGAAGATGTTCCTGTGCTCCTTACCTCTCCTCCCTCTTTCACCCCCTAGACCTACAGAAACTGTAGGTTTAGCAAGTTGGGGGCAGTGAGAGTAGATGCTGAAGTCACAGGAAGCAAGAATGGGCGAGCTACATTCCTTTTCTTGTCCTCAGCAGCCCTTAGCTAGCCACATGGAAAATGCAAAATGGAAAAGACATCACGTTAAACCAAGTTCAAAGTTTTGATGCCTACATAGGAAATGGACATCGCATTACTAACGAGGACATGAGACCCAACTTGGGAAGTGGAAGCCCTATTTTAGTACATGGCATTTTTTCCCCATCCTCTGCATTGATTCCATTAACAGACTTCCCCCAAAGAGGAGCACACACTAGCCGATCACTGACTTCCCCATATCCCAGCTGCTGAAGGCACACCCCAATCTTGGTCTGGCCCACCTTTCCAGACTTCTCTCCTGTATACCCTCCTCTGGCCATACCGCGCTATCCTCCAATATACCTTCAGCCCCCTGCATCTGAGTTTTGCTCTTACCATTCCCCTCCTCCTTCTCCTGAGGCCTCACCCAGCCTGCCAGGATCCTGACCAGCTCCACAGAGCTTCTGTGGAGGTCCTGGTCCTGCGGATCCTTTCTTCCCAAGGAGTCATAATACACATGGTTTCATTGATGGTTAAAAGGCTAGACGTGGTTCTTCTGGATAGGGGGGAAATTATCGTGGCAAGAGATAAGTGATACACAGAGGAACCTGTCTTCCCTCCTCTGGCCCGCTATTCACTGGGGGGCTCATCAAGAACACCACAGCCTTGCCCTCTCGTCCACTGTCTTAAACAGTGGTTTCCTGTGGTAGGAGAGGGGCCAGCCTCTGCCTTTCCCACACAGAGAACAGCCCCTAGAGAGTGGAGAGATCCCCGTGGGGAACGGATCTGTGTACCTTCCATGGCTTTGGCTCAGTAAGCCCTAAAGCTCCATTTGCCAGCGTCTGGGACAAGCATCGGCCTCTCACAGACTGCAATGAGAATGGAGAGAATACGAAAGGCACTAACTTTTGCTGACACCTGAGTAGTTAGCAACTCTGAACAACACACTTGAGAAAAGGGAGGAGGGGGTCATAGATGGAGAGAAATTAAAACGGAAATTTAAGAGGGAAAATTTTCCCCTTTTATTGGCAGCATAATTAGCCAGAGGAGCCCCAACTGATGCCATTATGACTACTCTGATATGAAACTGAAATCGAACAGGGGAGCATCAGATGCAAAACAATAACACTTAGCATTTATATGACTTTTTACATGCAGCACTTTTTGTTCCTTTGTACCTCACAAACTTAACTAATTAATTGCCGTAACACCCCAGAGTAGACAGTAAGTTTTCCTGCCTGCATGTAACAAGGAGTAAAAATAAGCCCTGCCTAAGGAAGGTACAAGTTGATTCTAGGCTCCAAATACTCTCTCTGGGTCTTTTGCCACAACCCTCAGGGCTCACACTTTTTTTATGGCTTTGAATCCAGACTTCCAGAGATTCCTATTTATAGACTTAAAATATTAGTGTATTTGAACTGGAAGGGACATTAGGAAGCACTGATCCAAATCTCTTATCTTACAGATGCTGAAAAGAGGCTTATTTCAGCCAAGGACTGTCTAAGGTCACAGAACAATTCAGGGAAAAAGCAAGATCAGATCTAGTTCGCTCAGCCTGGGTCAACCCTCACATCCCTAGATTTCAGAGGATACAGTTATTAATGTAAAACCCACAAATGTCTTCCACCCAACCTGTGTTCACAAATGATTTTTTGTGTACTGGTCAGTCAGTCATCACACCTTTATTGAACATGTGGCATGGAATTCCTGGAGCTTCAGGGATTTAAGACAAATGCATTTAGGAGTGATTTAGAATTTAGGTGACTCTATCACCTGAAATACTTTGGTATTTCTCAGCTTGTAGACTGAGATCTCAGCATATAGCAGGTGCTCAGTAAATACACAATAACTAGTCAAAGTTGGTATGTTGCTGCACTAGCTCAGAATTAGTCTTAAAGTAGAAGCTAGGAAAACTTCCTTGCCCAAGAAAAAGCACCCACCAGTGCAGTGACTACTGGAATTCCACACTGGGAGTTTTAATTCATTGCAATTATAATGGAGAAACTTCAGCTTGAAGCCTCATCGAACCTTTGTCCCTTCATATGGAGGATCTTTTAAGGCCCTTTATGGCAGGGTCTCTACCAAGCTCTTTAGCCACACCCCTCACCCAAGCCAGGTCCCTATACCCTGACTTCAGTCTCCAGCATATCGAACTGCTTGGACAGCCCTGAACCCTGATGTTGCTTAGACTTCCAAGCCCCTGCCCAAAAAGTCTTCACTCTACCTGTTTGCTTGTCAAACTCACCAGACTCTCCTGTCTGTACCCCCAGCCCTTACACAGCAAAGAACACCTCTTCCTTGATATTGTGTGTTCCATGCCCACATCTACTATTAACACATCTATCTTCCCTATAAACTGTGATCTCTGACTCCCCAGCAATTAGCCAAGGGCCTCACACATGGAGGTGTTTAACACATTTGAATTTTATTTTAATAAGGAATTCTATTGTTAAAATAATCCTTAAGAGGAAGGGATTGAGTGTAGACAGAAGACACCTATAGGCATTGAAAGACCGTCTAAAAGCTCCTAGATGACTCACTTTACCTCCTCGTGAAGCGTCACTTACAGAAGATGACTGACACGTGGCCTCTCAGGGTCCCCAGACCCTCATCCAGCTGTTTGATGGCCATACTCTCTCATTTGCCACCTTGTAGTTGCAGAGTCTTTAGAGATGGCCAGGAAAAGTTTATACACTCCCCAAGTTGCTTTTCTTGCAGACAAGGAGAGATGTTCACCTGGGGAGTTGTGACTCAGCCATCTTTTACTCCAGGAAATGATCACAGCATGTCCCCAAAAGGTTGACATACCCTGGATCTCATCAGCTTTTCTGATGGCTCAGAAGCCTGGGGGAGAGGGCAAGAGTGTCAGGCTGTGTGTGTCCCTGGGATCCCAACAGTTGCCAATGAACACTGAAATCTCTCTTAAATATCACTTGCTCCCCAGCTTTCTGAGTCTTTACCGCTTCTTTCCTTTCTCTTCACTGACTGGCCTTTCATTCCCTAACTCCCAAAGTGATCCTGTCAGCACTGAACACATGAAAATGGCATTTAAAGGAAATTAAACAGTCAGGATCTCCCAGTACCTGTTGAGTTCAGACACAGAGTACTGATTTCCTGCTAATGGAAATAATTACTCAGCTTCAAGATCTCTTAAGTTTACTTCTTCTCCAAGAGGGGCACAGCGAAATTGTCTTCCACTGAGCCATCTGGGTGGGGGTCAGGGAGAAGAAATTTACCATACAATTTGTCTTAAACTTTTTAAAGGCATATATAACAAAAAACAAGACTGAAGACTCTCAATTTTACTGGTTGTTGCCTGGTTTTCACATGTGGTTCACTGAAGTCTCCCAAGGTCATGATTTAGTCAATAACCTTGACTTGAGTCTGTGGAGTAAGCAGAGGGCAGTAGTGAGGGCATAGACAACAAAGATCACTGAGTCAGGGGACCCAGGTCTCCTCTGTGCCAAGGAAAGTACTAGCCTCCGGTGCTACAAGGGACAACAGGTGGGCAAGGGCAGGTTCCTGCCTCAAGGAGTTCTGTCTGATGGGAAAGACAGACAAGTAGAGTCCATGGCAGTGGGACACCAATGGGATAGCTAAGGGACTACGGGGAAGGGAGTAGCCAGCTCAGGCTAGATGGCCCAGAAAGGCCTTCACACAAGAAGGGAAGAAAAAATTGGCTTTGAAGGACATCCTTACCAGGGACAGGAGCAATCATGGATGTGTTGGTGCCCATCCAAATCTTTTTTTCTGCACAGGTGCACCCATGCCTCTGCTGCTGTGAATATTGGCTGCTAACTGTTCATAGCTGTCCTTCCTCCAGAAACCTGCTCTGACCCAAAGAACCTGCATTGTCCAGGAATGTATACTCCTTAGAGCTCTCCCAGGAACAAACTACAGCCAATGGCTAGCTGAGTGTGTAAATCGCTACCTTAAAACCTGTATACAACGTTATGCCACACTTGCTTCCTGTCACAATCTCCTGGCTTGACACCTCCAAGGACACGTCCATTTTCTTCCTTATGAATATCAAAATTTGCCTCAAAAAGAAAGAAAGAGAATGTAGGAATCCCTTGTCTGCTTGTTTTTTGGTTTTGCTTTGTGTGACATCCCAACAAAGAGATGCCCCTAGAGCTACATCCTCCCAAATCCTGTTAGAAACAAAACACACTGTTCTGTTGAGATGCCAGAAGAGGAAGTGTCCACCGGGGTCTAAATATACTTTGAGTTTGTCATCGTGTGACTGTCCAAAGATCTACTCGTCCTCCCAACCACTGCCATTTTCCAGCAAAAACTGCTGTTTATGCAGAAATCCCAGGATTGGGTCCCTGCTTCTCTCCCTGCCCTCTGGAGACCCTTTCAGATAAACTTCAGCTGCAGATTTCAAAGAATGGGAACAGGTTATTGATTCACTGTTATTAAAAATCAGACGGGAAGTCACAAGACGTTTGGTTCAGTAACATACCCTGTAAATCTAAAACAAAAGACTGAATCTTTGAAGGGATATAACATTATTAAATCAATCTCTAATGGGTTCAGTTGGAAAAGTTCAAAGATAATTATTCCAGAGTTCCAAGAGTCAGTATGGTCTCTGGCGTTTCTCCTGTTATTTTTCCCCTGAGTTACTAAGAGTTACTGAACTCTGCTAAGAAACAAATTCCTGACTGTTTGTAAGGTAGGCAAGACCATGATGGGAACCACCTTTCACCTGCATTTAGCAAATAGGAGACCCTTGCTCCTGTGCAACCAAATACAGAATATTTAGAAATAGCTTAATATAGTGACTGGATTATTATATACACTATGGAACAAACAAGAAAATGCATTTTAAAAATCAAAACAGAGCTGCGTAGGAGAACATCACATAGGAAGCTGACTTTAGGGAAAAGAGATGGAGATGCCTTGTTAAAGAAATGACATTAAAGCTGAGAATTAAAGGAATAGAAATAGCTAGCCAAGCAGTTAAGGATGAGAAAAGCATCCAGAGGAGAGTAAGCAGGCTGTTCAAGAAACAAAAGGAAGACCAGTAGAGTTAGGTTGAGACCGGTAAGGATGAGGTTCAGATGCAATAAGGGTGGAGCCAATGGCAGGGGCCAGAGCACATAGGGCATATGGTCATGGGAAGAGGGGTCTAAATTTTATTACAGAGACAAAAGCAGTTGAAGGATTTAAAGCAGGAAGAGTAATTTGATCTACAATGTATTTATTTAGAAGAGTAGTCTGACTGCTGTCATCCATCCCAGGACAGGAAGAATGGACGTTAGAGCAAGAATGGAACAGGGCCAGCTGGGAGGCCCTCACAATAATGCAGGCAAGAGATGTTAGTGACGTGAGCCAAGAAAATGGCATTGGATAAGGAGAATAGACTGGACTCCACTTATATTTTGCAGATTGAAACAATAAAACTTCCTAATGGATTAGAAATAGGGAATGAGGGAAAGGGGAATCAAGCCTGAGACTTGGGTTTCTGGCCCCAGCAGCTGGGTGAATGATGACTTTGTGAACTGTGAAAGAGACAGCTAGGAAGGTAGCAAGGCAGGTGGGGGGCAGATCAAGACATCTGCTTTTGGCAGGGTAAATCTGACATGTCTAGGAAATATTCAGCTGCAGATATCTGGTGGGTAGTTGGATATGTAAATCTGGAATGCAGAGAGATCTAGGCTGGAAATATAAATCTGGAACAACACCAGAATAAAATCACATTTAACCTTATGGGAAAGAATGGAGTTAAGGAAAAGAACAGAAAGAGAAGAAAGTCTGGGATACACAGAGAAGAACCCCAACATTTGTGGTCTGATAGAGAAGGAAGATAAGGAGATGGAAAAAAAGACAAAGGAACAACAGTAGGAGAAGAGCTACACCAGAAGTCACACTAGTCCAGCGTGCACCACCACTCCACTGGAAATGACCTGTCAAGATCACCTATGGCCTCTGTGTGGCCAAATCCTGGGATGATGTGCAGTGCTCATCTTCTACAGAGTCAATTACTCCTAGGCTTCAAACACTGTCCTCTCTTGGCTTCCATTAGGTTTTCAGCCACGATTAACAACCACCTCCAACCAAAGAAAATTATTATCTCACATAACAGGAAGCATCTCCAGAGGTAGATCAGCCTTCAGGGCTGGTTGATTCATCAGCTTAACAATATCTTCAGGGACACAGGCTCTGCCTGTTTCTCCACTTTGCTGTGTATGATATAGAAACCTCTGAAAGGAAGGGATGAAAGAAAAAAAAGAAAATGCATTTCATATTCATAAAGAAGTTGGAATCCTCGGATCCTTCCCCAGTTTCAACTGACCATTCTTTAGAGCAACGGTCCTCAAATATTTAATCTCAGAACTACTTCACAGTCTTCAAAATTATTGAGGACCCCAAAGAGATCATATGAGAATTACATACATTGATACTTATCATGTGAGAAATTAAAACTGAGTCATTAAGGGGCACCTGAGTGGCTCAGTCAGTTAAGTGTCTGCCTTTAGCTCTGATCATGATCCCAGAGTCCTGGGATTGAGCCCTGCATCCAGCTCCCTGCTCAGTGGGGAGCCTACTTCTCCCTCTCCCTTTGCCACTCTTCCCCAGCTCCTGCTCTCTCTCTCTCTTACTCTGTACTCTCTCTCTCAAATAAATAAATAAAATATTTTTAAAAAACTGACTCATTTAAAAATATTTTTATTAATTCCTTTTTAAAATAAGGTAATAAGCAGTAATTACATATTAACCTAAATAACATATTTTATGAAAAATATATATATTCTAAATCAAAAAATGTTAGTGAAAAGAGTGGCACTGGTTTACATTTTTTTTAATTTCTTTAAAATCTAGCTTAATACAGGGCCACCTGGGTGGCTCAGTTGGTGAAGCATCTGCCTTTGGCTCAGCTCATGATCCCAGGGTCCTGGGATTAAGCCCTGCATTGGGCTCCCTGCTCAGCAGGGAGTCTACTTCTCCCTCTCCCTCTGCCTTTCTCCCCATGCTTGTGCTCTCTATCTCCCTCTCTCAAATAAATAATAAAATCTTTTTAAAAATCTAGCTTAATACAAAATAGTCTCCTATACGTTTCCACATTTGACCCCTTGCAATACCACTTATCAGGTAGCCACTGGAAAATTTCATTCTACACTAAAGGGAAAATGAGAGTAAAGAAGATAAATGAAGTGTTGGTATTGTTATGAAAACAGTTTCAATCTTTCTGACCCTCTGAAAAGTTCTCAGTGACTCCTAAGTGTCCACAGATCATACTTTGAGAACCAGTGCTCTATTGAGAGTGAAAGCAGGGATCTCTGGATTGAAGCACCAGGAACAATTGAGGGACAAACTTACTGTACCCAAAATATGGCATTTACTAAAAGATCCACACTGGCTGTTGAAACTCTGCCATCCTTCCCCATACTTCTCAACCTGCTTCAATTCCCAGGATACTGTCAGTTAGGATAAATCCTCTAACCAGGAGGCTAAAACACCTTCTCTAAGGAATCTAGTAAGTCTAATAGAAAATATCTAAAGATACTGATATCAGAAGTTCCAGTGAATGGGGGCACCTGGGTGGCACAGCGGTTAAGCGTCTGCCTTCGGCTCAGGGCGTGATCCTGGCATTGTGGGATCAAGCCCCACATCAAGGCTCCTCTGCTATGAGCCTGCTTCTTCCTCTCCCACTCCCCCTGCTTGTGTTCCCTCTCTCGCTGGCTGTCTCTATCTCTGTCGAATAAATAAATAAAATCTTTAAAAAAAAAAAAAGTTCCAGTGAATGGTACAGTCTTCACCCATGGTGAAAGCCATGAATGACAACACAGAGCTTCAAATGAGCTTTTTGATGTTGCTCTAATTATCAACAGACAACCAAAGATAACAAGATAATTGAGGAAAACTTCTAAAAGGAATACTAAAAAACAAAATAAACATACAGAGGAAAAATTAGAGAAAACAGACTACACAGGAAGAAGTAAACTTTCAAAAATTATTATTAATATCTTCAGAGAAAATACTGTGTCTATAAAAAAAACCAGAATGCTTGGAAAATATTCAGAGAAAAAAGAAAAAAAGCTCTTTGGAAATTAAAAATATGACAACAAAAATGAAAAAGCTATTGGAAATGTTAGCAGATAAAGCTGAGAAAACTTCCCAAGAAGTGGAGCAAAAAGACTAAAAGGGGGCGCCTGGGTGGCTCAGTCGTTAAGCGTCTGCCTTCGGCTCAGGGTGTGATCCCGGCGTTCTGGGATCGAGCCCCACATCAGGCTCATCTGCTGGAAGCGCTTCTTCCTCTCCCACTCCCCCTGCTTGTGTTCCCTCTCTCACTGGCTGTCTCTCTCTCTGTCAAATAAATAAAAAATCTTAAAAAAAAATGACAAAGAGAGGGAAAAGCTAAGAGGTCCAACTCCAAACAGCAGGCACTCTGTAAAGAGAACATAGATGGAAAGAAATCATCAATAAAGTAATTCAAGAAAATGTACCACCACTGAAAGATTTGCATTTCCAAACTGAATAGCTCACAAAGTACTCAGCACAGGAGATAAAAATAGACCCACACCAAGACCCGTCACTTTAAAATCTCAGAATATGGGAGACAAAGACAAGATGCTAGTTCCTGAACAGGAAAAAGTTATATACAGGGCATCAAGAATCAGAATAGCACTGAAACTTTCAACAAGAACACTAGAAGCTGGGGGTGCCTCGGTGGCTCAGTCATTAAGCGTCTGCCTTTGGCTCAGGGCCTGATCCCATGGTCCTGGGATCGAGCCCTGCATCAGGCTCCCTGCTCTGCGGGGAGCCTGCTTCTTCCTCTCCCACTCCCACTGCTTGTGTTCCCTATTTCGCTGGCTGTCTCTCTGTCAAATAAAGAAATAAAATCTTTAAAAAAAAACACTAGAAGCTGCATATATACTTTGGAATATATAGTAGATAAGGGGATTGAATTGGAAATTGGAGATAAAAGGGGAAAAAACTATAAACATTTTTTTAAGAGTAGCCAAAAGCCAGCAATGATAAGGTATAATAAACCGAGGAGAATGAACTCCATTTTGTGCGCATAAGAGACAACCAAATCAACAGAGGCATGCACATACACCTCAAAAATCTATGAGATCCAGTACCCTGTCTCCACTCACAGCTCTATCTACTCATGCCAACTTTCCATTTCTTGGATATCCCATGCTCATTACCATCCCAAAGCCTTTTGCGACTTTTGGCCTCTTCTTCCTGAATTATTCCTCCCCTGGCTCTTTACATGGTCGACCCCTTTTCACCTTTCAAGTCTCAACTCAACATTCACCATCTCAGAGAGAACTTCCTTCATCCTCCTATGCAAATTCATCCCTTCACCCTATCATTCCTTCTCTGCAACAGCCTACTTAAATAGCAACTATTGAAATTAAATGTTCTTGTTTGCTTGCTTATTGATTGTACCTCTCCACCTTTATAATGTAAATTCCGTGAGGGCAGTCCTCCTGTAGCACTTGGATCAAGAATACTGCCTGGCAAATAATCAGTGTTTCATCATTTATTTGCAAAATTAAAAGGTCAATGAAGACGAGATCAGGAATGGAGAGGCCATGGTGTAGGATGAGTCATCAAAATGGATGCTAAAGTCAGTGAGAATGATGACAGCATTTGAAGAATAAGAGTGTAGGCCAGTAAGAAGTAAGGTACTGAGTCCTCCCATGAATGTAGGAGAAAGATGGGGCATTCACTGGATGATGCATCAAGGAGTAAAAAAGCGTAGCGTTACCAGATGGCATGAGCTTCAAAAAGAGCAGATTTTTGTTGGCAGGATAGAAATGCCTGTTTCAATGCAACACTGGAGAGCAAGAAGACACCTACTTCACCTCCTAGCCTTTAGGTAGGTAAGATGTGGGAGAAGAAAAAGTCTCCATTCAAGACAGCCAAGGGATAGCCAAATTTCAATTAGAGAAAGGAGACAGGAAAATTCAGAGAAGGTAGAGATGAGTTTCCTAAAGACATTTCCAGAGGGCACAATGGAAGGCGTAGGTTATATTACAAGAGTGGTTCTCAAGGAGGAGCAATTCCTACCCCCTCCCCAGAAACATTTGTAAGTATCTAGAGACATTTTTGGTTGTCATAACTTAGGAGATATTAACTGGCATCCCATGAGTGGAGACCAGAGGCACTGCTAAACATGTACTGAACAGCCTCCCAAAAAAAGAGTTATCCACACCAAAATGTCAATGGTGCCAGAAACCCTGGGTTAAGAAACATTGGAATACAGGATGAAAAGAACCAGATGGGGGTGCCTGGGTGGCTCAGTCAGTTAAGTGTCTGCCTTTGGCCCAGGTCATGATCCCACGGTCCTGGGATCGAGTTCTGCGTCAGGCTCCTTGCTAAGTGTGGAGCCTGCTTCCCCCTCTGCCTGCTGCTACCCCCCCCCACTTGTGCACACTCTCTCTCTCTCTCTGACAAAAATACATAAATAAAATTAAAAAGAAAAGAACCAGATGAGATGAAATTCCAGTTAGGGATAGAATGCATTTAGCAGTCACTGAGGTAATCCAGTTGGGATGGCATGATGAGATTACTACTGATAGATTCTGAGATGGAAATGGGAAACAGGTATGGTTATACCTGTTGCTGAAGTTGGAAGTCCACATATCTAATGGGATGGTAGTTACCCAAGACAGCTCCATCTAGCATAATGGAAGTCCTGGGCAGCAGCTCCCAGACACCAGCCCAGTGTAAAGGAATACACAGGTGATATCTCATGGATGTTTGGCTTAGCCAAGTACCCAGGATTATCCCGTTCTGAGTGTCATCTTCTGAAGAACCGAGGAACCTTGGAAAACATTAACATTCAAGATGCCCTGAGCCCTCTTATTTACCATATTGTTTACTATTATTTTCTTCAATTACTTCTCTTAAAGTGGCATGATGGGAAAGTCATGGAAGATCCATTTTAAAGTAACTTTTCTTGAAGGTGTGTATCAGTTAACCAGAAACTAGATAAGGAGAGCAAAACAAGGGAACAACTAGTATTTATGGAAACCTTAGGTACAAGCTATTCTTCCAAATATTTAACAACCATATGAGGGAGGGATTTGGAAATCTGTTACAGAGATGAGCAACGTGAGGCTGCAGAGATTATAAGCTTTGTAGATCATACAACCAGGATAAATTTTTAGCTAGGAATGTGACTCAGGACAGTGTGGCATTAATGCATGTGGGATTTCTACTCTGTATACAGTTCCTGGAATCACACCTTGCATATGTAGGCATTCTAAATATGAATGGACAGACGGATGGATGGATGGATGGATGGATGGATGGATGGATGGATAAAGAGAGTGATGATGAACAGAGCACATCTATATGGCCCATCCATAATTTTTTTTCTTCCTACCTTGTCCCATGGCTGTGTTTTATTGTTAATTCTGCTCTGTTTTGGCTTGTTTTTTTTTGAAAATATGACCAACTTCTGATTACCCATGGTAATAGAAGAGATAGATAACAGAAATAATTGAAAGCAGAAGTCAACCCAGAAATAATTTCTATTTAGTCTGGGGATTTTGTTCATGCCCTTTTAAACAGCATATTTACCAACCTAATTATATTTTACCTTGGCAAATATTAAAATTATTTATCATTCCTTAAACACACACCAACTGGTTGTAGGTAAGGTAAAGCGAGACATAAGCTGGATGGCAGAAAAAGGCAAGCAGGGACATAAAACTTGAGAGCAAAAAATTTACAAGCTTTATTACCTTCAAGTGAGTGATGAAGAATTTATTTATAACCCCAGAAAGAGTCCTTTAAATTTAATAAGAAATAATGGGTCATTTCTCTCTGGATGTTTTTCTACAGTATTGTCTGTACAGAGTTATTTTTAAGAACCTCTTTAGAAAGATTTTGGCTTGCCTGTTTCCTTAGCAGTAGGTCCCATCTCAATCTTTGGGTGAGGATAAGAGATTATGAAGGAAGCCAAGTTGGCTCAAGCTGCCTTCATGGGTCCCCTGGTCATCCTGACTCAAGCCAGTCCCCTGGTAACACTTTCCAATCCTTCTCCCACCAAAGTGTAAGGCAGAACTGTCCCAGCTTTCCTACTGATAGGCCAGCAGAATTCAATAAGATACTGGGAGGCAAAGGCTAGAATAGCTTCCTTGTTGTGGACAGACTCTCTTGATGGCTAAGCAGAGGTCCTTAGGAACACTTACACAATGCTGTAAATGAGGTGTGGCAGTGGAACTCAAATGTTGGAACACACAGAGATTAACCACCAAGAGCTGAGGAACTGCAGTTCCCTGGGAAAGTGGCAAGCCATGTCCTCTAGTAAAAGGCAGAAGAGGATCATCTGGGTCCTGCAGGCTGTGTGAAATCCAGCTGGCAGTGTGGTCACCCCTCTTTTACCGACATTGCCCCAGGGAACTTACACCATTCCTTTCCCAGAACCTCTACTCAAGACACTGATAGTTTCTACATCACATCAGCACCACTAGGCCATGCATCAAACTTTTCCCCAGAATCATGGAAGAAGAAAAGGAGCTGGCCCCCTTTGATACCAGGCTTCAGTGTTTGACTTCATACTTTTATTCCCCATACCACCTGCCCAGCCCAAGAGCCTGACCATGGTATACCCATGACTCAGTGAAGACTTGCCAAATGTCTATAATAAATCTGGGTCTTGGCTTTGTGGAGTTAATTTCAACTTTTGTGGTGGTTGCTTTGAATGTGTTGCACAGTGGAAGTGAGTCAGTTAGACCAAGGGCAGATACAAGATGATTCCTGTCTCTCCCTGCTCCTTGGAGGTGAGATGTGGTCTGAGACACTCGCTAACTCACCCACTCTCGTGCTAATAGGAGAGGAGGAGAAATTGCCAGGGCTAAGGCAGACAGTGATGAACATTCTAGCAGAGCAAGGCTTTTGGAGTCCAGAGAGGCCATCTGTGGGAGGGTGGGGACTCTAAAAAGTCCTCAGGGTATGAGTGGAGGTGGAAAGAGAAAATACAGCATGTACCAGAATGGCATATACACTACTCCTAATTACATTTTTAATCTATTGATCAAACTTTATTTTTAGATTGAAGATGAATCAGGGTGCATGCCTTCATAAGGGCTGCTCCTGCTTGCATTGCAGACCTCCTGCCAAACCCCTCACCTCCAAATGCTATTGATGGTGGAACAACAGCCTCCATCACCCAGCCAAACAGCCATTCATCAGTGAGAGAGATGCTCCAGCAAAAAGATGATGGATAGGGGCGCCTGGGTGGCACAGCGGTTAAGCGTCTGCCTTCAGCTCAGGGCGTGATCTCGGCGTTATGGGATCGAGCCCCACGTCAGGGCTCCTTAGCTATGAGCCTGCTTCTTCCTCTCCCACTCCCCCTGCTTGTGTTCCCTCTCTCGCTGGCTGTCTCTATCTCTGTCTAATAAATAAATAAAAAATCTTTAAAAAAAAAAAAAAAAGATGATGGATAAATATGTGACCTTCCTGGGAATGGAGCCAGAGTAGTACTGGTCACAGCATTAGCCATTTTTCCACCTGTACTTCAAGTCCCCCATATCACTAAATCATTCATTTTTTCCCAAAATGGTAGGAGGGACAGAACACCTCAATGTTCCTGCTTTGTTTGAGGCCTTCTTTATTTCTATATTTGGCTTCTCTTAAGTTTCCATGTTATCATGGCCCAACCTTACCCAACAACATTGCATATCGCAGATGTGATCATACAATAAAGGAGGCAATACAACGGGAGTCCTCTAACTGTGACTCTTTGGGGAATCAGTGTGAGAGCAAGAGTGGGAATAGAAAGAGCTCAGAATTTAAAGTGAGAAACCTGCATTAAAGTCTCCCATTTACTGGCTGTGTGACCCTGGAAAGTCCCCTGCACTGACTCCTCTAAGCCTCCTTCCCTTATTTATAAACTGGAGATAATAATGCCCATGAGCAGGTGACATCCTGCGGGCATCTGAAAGGCTGGGCTAAATTATAAAACCAATAAATAATGTATGAGGTCAGTTGTGCAAATGGCACCTCAGAGACAAAGTGTTTCCTGTGCCAGCTGCAAAGAGAGAAACAAATTAGCTTCATTTGTATCCATGGTATTAATTCAGAACACAAACATTAGGGTCAAAAAAAGAAGTGTCCTCAAGAAGGGGGAGGGAACTCTACTGGAACCCAGGGAAGTAAGATGCAGAGACACAACAATAGATAACCCGCAATCCGAGAAGCGGAGACCCATCCTTAGGAATTTACCAGCCCAGTGGCTACCCAGACATTAGCCTGATGCCATTAAATACTAGAATTGTGGTCCATACTTTCCACAAAAACTTACGGTGAATTGACTACCACATGGTTTCCCCACAGGAAGAGAAGGGGCTAACCAGGGGATAAGTCTATCTAGTCTTCATAATTTCACTTCAGAGGTTCACTATAAGGCACAAAGAAGACCCCATAAGAAAGTACTTTATAAATTGCCCAGTGCTATGTGTTGCACTAACATCCTCAAATGATGGGTTTCCTAGGACCACTGTAACGGGGGCAGGTTCAACTCTCAGCTGTGACACCTGGGTCCACCTGACCTGTTACTACCAGAACCCAAATATCTTGGTGAATCCTGAAAGCAGAGAAATGTAAGAAGGAGTTGTTGAGTCAAGATCTGCTGGAGGCAGGAAGGGCCGTCTCTTTGTTCCCAGTCCCTGCTTGGCTAACTCTAGGTCCACAGGCATACCATCAGCTCCTCTCCTGTTGAGTCAGTCATTTGCCTGGAAGTTTTAATCCCACTCACCACTGCCAGCAGTTAGCTACTTGTCCCACCTTCCAAATACTATTCTAATATTCCTCCTGGATTTGTGGCAGTCTCTCTAACAAAACTCCACAGTCTCTTTTTATGGTTTCTGACACTCCAATTTCCTGGATACTCTTTCTAAGTTCAGAGTAGTAATAAAGTCTGTTTTGTAGCACCTAAAAACTGTTTACAAAACTCTGCTTCCCCTCTTGGATCTTGAACCTGAAATTCAGAGCTCTCCCCAATGATTAAATATAACCACATGATAATTTATTATTTAGTTTGGATCAAGGCCTAAAACCGGAGTTTTGGCAAAACCTGCTATAGGGTGACTCAGGTCTGAATTCATTCATTCGTTCATTTAGCAGTTGCTCAATACCCACAAGTCTCCCACGTGATAGAGCCTGTGCTGAGCTCCAAGAAAGAAGAGGTGAGGAAGTTGGCTTCTGTCCCAAGACTTTGGAGTTTGACAACAAGGGCTCAGATCCTGCCACTGCCACTTGCTTGTTACTTGCTTTCTGAGCCCTAGAATGGAAACTCTACTCAAAATGTTTGTGTGGATTGTATGGGAATGGTCTTAGTAGAATGCCTGCTATATAGTACATCCTCAGTAATTATTAACCATAAATAGTATTTGTGGTCAGCAGCTTCTGACATGGCTCCCAATGAGCCCCACTTCCTAGTGTTCATGTCCTTGCATAACCTCTTCCCCTTTGGGGTATGTTGGTCCTAGTAACTTGCTTCTAACCAGTAGAAACAGCAAAAGAGTTATGGGATGTTATTTCTGTGATTAGGTTGCAAAACACCTTGACTTCCATCTTGTTGGCATCCTCTCTCTCTCTCTCATTGCATGCTGTCTTCAATAAGAGTACCTCTTGTCAGAGAACTGAAAGTGATCTCAAGCCAAGAGCCAACAAAGAGCTAAGGCCAAAAGGAAGTATATGCCAACAACCACATGAGTGAGCTTAGATGTAGATCCTGGTCCACTTGAAATTTGAGATGATTGTAGCCCTAGCCAATACCTTGATTGCAACCTTTAGGAGGAGAGACCCTGAAGCAGAAAACCAGCTAAGCCATGCCCAGATTCCTGACCCACAGAAACCATGAAATAACACCTAAAGCTTTGAGGTAGCTTGTTATACAACAATAGATCATTAATACACTGTTGTAATTAAAGTTTGTGGTATACTTGATGGGCAAGGAACAGAGAGTGTGTGGCAGGACACTAAGAAAGGGTATGGAAAAAGAGGTATGTTGGCAGCCAGATAATCAAGAGCCCAACAGACATGCTAAATGTTTGGTGTTTCTCTTGGGGCCAATGAGAAGTAATCAAATGCTCTTTAAGCAAAGTAGAAACTCAATTTCTTCTTAAATAATAAGACAAATATGGAGTCATAAAGAAAACATCGTTCAAGAGAAAGAGCCANCAGAGGGGAGGGGGGTGGGGGAATGGGGTAGACTGGTGATGGGTAGTAAGGAGGGCACGTATTGCATGGTGCACTGGGTGTTATACGCAACTAATGAATCATCGAACTTTGCATTGGAATCTGGGGATGTACTGTATGGTGACTAACATAATATAATAAAAAAAATCATTATTAAAAAAAAGAGAGAGAGAAAGAGAAAGAGCCAGAAATGACTTCTTGAACTGGTATATTTTCCAGGACACAAAATTGGAAAATTTCCAGAGAACTGAGATCTCTTATAATCCCTTCAGCTGTTAGGGGATTTATGGCACCAAGTTTAATGGTGAAGAAAAGAAACGGAAGTGAAGTTACTGAAATAAACAATTTCATTAACTTCAAAAATCATTCAGTTCAAAATCAATTAAATTTTGTAATACCCTTATTGAGGACAGAAGTAGTGAATTAATAACAGTGAAAATGAGTTGTTAGGAATACAAAAAGAGTGAGAATTGTAAATAACTCTTGGCATTACAGTTTCCTAAATCAATAAAGATACATCATTTTTTATTTGCACACCTCTTTTTAAATCCCAAACCAAGATTTTACATATACCTGCTCTTAGACTAGTCCCATAAATCAATTTGAAAGTGACCCAGTTTTTGCACATGAGCCATAACATCCACGTATCTAGGTCTTGTCATTGTTCAATGAAGGGACTGAGATAAGAATATGGTCTATAAAGTAAATAAGAGGAAAATATCTCTGAAATATTTGCCAAAAGACTCAGGTTCCAAAGAAGGGAAGAATGATTGCTAGCTTGGAATCCACAAGACACACCCTAGGTCTTACTGTTGTAAGAGTTAGAGCTCATAGAACTTCACACATTCGTTTCTCTGATCAGCGCTTTGAGCACCTACTACGTGCTGGGCTCCAGACCTCCTTCGACTGAATATTGGCACTGGAAATCTATAGAACTTTTTTTAAAATTCAAATATAATTAACACACAGTATTACAGTAGTTTCAGGTGTATGATATAATGATTACAATTATGTACATTACTCCATGCTTTTCACCATAAGTGTACTGAATAGAACATTACTCAGCCACATAAAAATAAAAGATAAAAAAAACTTGCCATTTGCAACAACATGGATGAATCTAGAAAGTATGATCCTAAGTGAAATAAGTCGGTCAAAGAAAGGGAAATCTGTAGAACTCTGATTTCCCTTTTTTCCCCCTTGAAGGCATAAGTAGGCCTAGAATAGGAGAAACTTCTCTGGTAAGCGACCGGAGTCTGAGCTTAACTATGAATTGGCTGAGTTGTTCACTTCATCTCTTAGGGTTCATGGGAAGAATGAAAGGGTTGTACTCAATTATCTATAAAATTTCCTCCAATTCTAAAAGACTCAGAATCAATATTCTGAAGACTTGAATACCCAAATTCAGCTCATTCTCAAACTGTAGGAGTGTCCCACAGAGCTCATGACTAAAAGGTGGAGGCTTTATCTCCCCATCTTGACAGCTCACTTCAGAAAACAAGCATCCCCAGCATCCCCAGGACTGTGCTGAGAATGTTCTATCACTGATCTTTGCCCAAATAATCATAAAGGATCCTCACTTGGTATAGCTGCTCATGGAGGACACATCTGGAAGCAGAGGACTTAGAGCCAGAAGAACAGGCACCATCTTTTCTTTGTAAAAGATTAAAAGGTTAACTGTGGTCCAGAGAGGGTCACGGACCTGCACAAGACACAGGGCATCCATCTTACTCTGCCTTCACACCAGCATAGAGCTGGTCTTGAGCTAATACATCTTTCTAGATATCGCCATATCTGGTGACTACAAGGGGCTTCTAATTCCTTCAAACACAGCAATATCCCAGAACTCTGGAGTGCCCAAGGTGCCCAACTACTCTGCACCTCCCATTTCACAGAAAAGAAAATCAAAAGCAAGGGGGAAAGTGCTGGGATGCTTAGCAATAAGTTAAGAGCCAGAACACAGCATTCAGTCCAGTCTCATTCTGCTTCCCAGATCCTCCCCACCTTCTCAATCCATAGTTGTCCCCTGCATGCCCAGAGTTATGTCTGGTGCTATAACCTGACTCAAACCAAGACACTGGGCTGAAGTCTCCCATTCTGCAAAACTGAACTGGCCAGGCAGACCCAGCCTGAGCAAGGCCACCTCTAACAGAGGTCTCAGTGGAAAATCTGAGTAGAAAAGGCATTGATGACAACAAAACAAGTAAAATCTGTTCCTTTTATATCCCAGATAATTCCTTCCAAGAGCTGAGGACCCTGTACTCTGGTTTTCACCTTTTTCCTTTTCAAGGTATTGCTCACAACAGCAAGTCCAATCTAATCTTTGCCAATTCCTCCAAGGGAAATAGTTGGAGAAGAGGGTGATATTAGCTGATGAGCTGGAATTAGTTAAACTGACTCCTTGGGTGTATAATGCACTTTACTAAATCAGAGATAATGAATTCCATAGAGAGCACATAGGGGAAGGAAAAAATAAGCACACAGTCTAAATACACTTTATTTCAAGGGAAGCAAAGGGGCAGTCAGAGAAAGTTCACCTTAGAAAGGCCCTGGTCCCCTGACTGGACAAAGGGGAATATGGACCTTCATGGTCTCCCTGACCGACAATTGTCTCTCCTGGACATCTTCTCCACTAGAAGCTTCTTTGTCCTTTCAAAACCTTTTTGGCTTTTGAGAGACATCCTTCAGTCTTGCTAGGGTCAGCATTAGCTGTAGCCCATGTGAGAAGAGAAATCCTTACAAAAAGGGAACAAGGACTTGGTTACTGGGAAATCATTTGCCCACTGTGTTCCCTGGGGCATTTATCACCATGATGGGGATCGTCCCTGCCTCAGAAACTACTGAAAGGGGAAAAATTGAAATTGTACTGAGCGGCATCAGGAGGAACCCTCAAAATACAGATATGGTAGCTTCAAAGTGTCTGCAAATTCTATGACACTACTCCCTTGGAGAAAGTGAAGGCTAATTCTCCTCCACTTGAAAGCAGGCCACACTCGGGGTTTCACTTCTTATGAACAAAACGGAGCAGAAGCAATGTCGTGTCACTTCTAAAGGCAGGTCATCCAAAAGACAGCTTCCACCTGACTCTCACTCTCTTGGCTTAATTGTTCTGAGAGAAGCAGCCCAGCAGGCCTCCTGGGGAGGATGTAGACTCCCACCAACAGCCAGCACCAACTTGCCATCTATGTGAGTGACCACCTTGGAAGCGGCTCCTCCAGCTCCAGTCACACCTTCAGATGACGCCAGCTCAAGATGACCTTGATGGCTACCTCATGAGAGACTCTGACCCAGAACTCCCCAGCTTGGCCACACCTCAATTCCTGGCCCATAGAGATGATGAAAAATAATAAATATTTATTGTTGTTTTAAGGCCGCAAAGTTTTAGCTTAATTTGTGTCACACAAATAGATAACTAATACAGTAAACGAACCTGATTCACTTTCACCTTAGGCAGATTCCATGCTCAGATGGGCAGAGGATCAGAAGAGGCTGGGAATAGAATATGAGAATAGAAAAGAAGAAGGGGGAAAGGAAGGAAAGAGGGTGAAGGGAAGAAAAGCAACATCTCCACCTAATCTGGCCTTCATTTGTTTCTTCCTTCTCTGAATTTTTGTCCCTCCACTAGCCAATATGTTCTTACTTTTCCTCACATGTACTAGTTTTATCTCACCTTTTGGCCACCTGACTCATTAAGACAGGAGCAGGGCTCCTATTTCTTCTGTGCTGTTCATAATGCCTGGCAATGTCCTGTACTAAGTGAACCAAGACCAATGGGTAAAACTCGCAGGCCAATTATGACCCAGTATTCTAACAGTTTGTCAAGGAAGTTGTGGTAGGGCATGAAGCTTCAGATGGGGACTGAGTCATGGACAATGTTTTGTGCTGTGGTTGCAAAGTAGATTCTTAGAGATGGTAGTAGAATGTTATTATTACTATTACTCTGGTGGCCCCCAGTGAACCACACCTCCCAGTATTTATGTCTTTGTGTAGCCCCCCAGTACACTGTCTCTGAACATGGTCATTTGACTATCTTTGTCCAATGGGATGTTAGCCAGAATGATGCAAGTGGAGGCTTGATAAGTACTTGCACACTGAGGCTTGGAACACTCCACAGAACCCAGCTACCATGCTGTGAGGAAGCCCAAGCAGCCATGTGGCGAGGCTCATGTGGAAAAGAACCAAGACCCCCAACCAACAGACCCAGTGAGCCTTCAATCAGCAGGCAGCACCAATTCTCAGGCATGTGAGTGAAACCATTTTAAATTTACTAGCCCTCTCATACTCCAGTTGATACTACATGAAACAAGAGAACTATCTGGTCAGCCTGCAGAATCATAAGAGATAAATTGTGGTTGTTTTTAGCCATGAAATCCTGGGGTAGTGGGTTACATGGATAAGCAAAACAAAGGTCAATCCCAAATCCTGGGTAGGACCATTTTTCAGGCCATGCAATCTGCTCAGTCGTGACTCAGAAATGGTCTTCAAACAAGAGTGTGTCTATTTACAAAACCTGAGTTCTTTCCACCACTGCCTCCCAAGTCATGAGAGTTGGTGGATACAAAAGAACATTGAAAACTCCAAAGAGTCTCCAAAGATATCTGTTGGTACAGATTTCGAGGGTTGCTATTGTTTTCCTTTCAATTCTCCTTCTAATTTTTATTTTTGCCTCATGTTTCCTTCTGTTTCTCCATGTTTCTTGCTGAAGTCTCTCAATTCTTAGTGCTCCTTCAAGCATCACAGGAGGCTTAAGACACTGCTGACTTCTTTTTTTTTTAAGATTTTATTTATTTATTTGACAGAGACAGCCAGCGAGAGAGGGAACACAGCAGGGGGAGTGGGAGAGGAAGAAGCAGGCTCCCAGTGGAGGAGCCCGATGTGGGACTCGATTCTGGAACGCCAGGATCACGCCCTGAGCCGAAGGCAGACGCTCAACGACTGCGCTACCCAGGCGCCCGCAAGACACTGCTGACTTCTGATAGAGTCCATCTTCTTCCCCAGGCATGAGTTCTGGGCTCTAGACACAACCACGGGGCCTTAAAAAGTTACTCTATAAGCCTTGTATTCCCCACCTGCAGTCTGGAAATCATAACCTATCTCACAGGGTTCCTGAGAAACCCCTACCCATTGCTGAGGAAGGCTCCTGGTAAGAAAATTGTTGGGAAAAAGGTTTCTCCCCTTCTTCTTCCCCTTCCCTGCTTTTAGCTGTTTATCTGTAATGCATTTCCCTGCCCTCTGGCGCCTCTACCATGACAAGACTCAGGCAACTCATCTGTTCCTCAATGGAACCAGGGAACAAGGAAGTTGCAATTCCAGATAAAGTGATACTTAAAGTTCTTTGATGAATTGAGATAATATGAGACATCCTAGACCCTCTCCCCTTTCCAGAAAAAAAAAATTGTGCCCCAGAATACAAATAAACAGAACCCTCCTTTCAGTAAGAAAATAAAAGACATTTTGTGACAGAACAATAATGGGAAAGGAAGAGAGAGAGATGCAACTAATAAAAAATATATTCACAACGATCTATATTATGAATATATATGTATATTTATATCTCGGCAGGCCCTGTGGAGTTACAGATGAGCTAATTAAAATGCTTATGCTTTTAGCAATGATGTTTATTGGAATCGTTTTATAACCATCCAAAGTGAGGTTTGTTTTCAGCTGTAATGTAATGCTACCTGGAATATTCTGACCTAAATTATTTATGTGCCTAAAAATAGATTGCCTTCCCCCATTTCTGACTTTGTGGATATATCTCAGGATGTGGAAATTTTTGGTGAGTTCAAGTGGCTCCTACAGGCTTTGCCTACACCTTCTGTGCCTACTGAGACAGACCCAGCATATTGGTGCAGTAAGAAGTCTATTTCAGGCCCAATAAGTTGAAATTACCCTCTGGGAAAAGTTGGGTCTGGTTAGAGACTCTCAAATACAAGAGGACTATCAGGAACAAAATTGGGACCTAAATGGATAATCATTCTATCCGGGTTCAAGTTCCCATACCACTTCTGTGTTAGGTATGGAGGAAGAGTGTGTGACTACAAAAGTATAGCCCGAGGAAGATTTGGGGGGTGATGGAACTGTTCTAAATCCTGATTATGATGCTAGTTACAAGAATACGTAGGTATTTAAATTTCTAGAACTGTGCACCCCCTAAAAAGTCAATTTTATTGTATGTTAATTTAAAAATAAAAAATAAATAAATTACACTCTATAGGTTTGGTAACTGATAATTCTACCTCCAAATTGTATCTTGAACAGGTCAGCATCCCTCCAACTCTGTCACAGGAAGCATCTCTCTCCTGCACTTTTGCAGTGGCCTCCTAAGTAGTGTTCCTACTTCTGTGTCTGCCCATATGATCCATTCTCTATGCTGCAGCTGGAGAGGTCATATCACTTCCAGGCATACAACTTTCAAAGATATCCCAACATGCTTTGGTTTAAACCCACCACCCTTTCTTCACCAGCCTGCTGGGCTGGGCATGATCTGGCCTCTGCCTCCTTCTCAAATCTCATGTACCCACAAGCCCACTGACTCACCATGTTCCTTAAATAGCCACTCATTCTGGGCACAAGGCCTTCAACACGTGCTGTTTCTTTCTCCTGGGATGCTCTTCATGCCTCTGGTTCCTCCTTCTCATTACCTGAGTAACTCCCTTCCATCCTTCGGGTCTCAGCTTAAATGTCACTTCTTCCTTGACCAGTCATCTAAATTAACTTCACCAATATCACTTTCTCATGATGTCTTGTTCTCTGCCTATATAGTACTTATCCCAGCCTGTAATCTGGTGACTTCGTGTTTGATGGTTGACTCTGTCCCTCGGGGCTCTAATCTTCAAACCAGCAAACCACACAAGGCTGTGTGTCAGTGGTGTGCCAGAGCCAGCTCACAAGAGTTCATCGTATAGCATTCAATGAGTTCAGTGGCTTGAAGTCAGCCATGGTGGGAGTATTTACACCACAGAAATTGGCAAATGCTCTGAATCAGGGTTTTTCTTTTTGGAAAGCTGGCTTACCAGCACACCACTCTTCATCCTCTGCTGTGTTCCTAGTGCTTGACATGGAGCTGGGAACATAGACAATTCTCAGTATTTGTCAAATAAATGATAGTTATTGTTATTGATGCTGGTTTCTTGTAGCAACCCTGTGATGAGTCAGGTGGGGAAGATTCCAGCCCTCATTTTACAGATGATGAATTTGAAGCTCAAGAAAGTTGTCCAATTTGCATGAATCCATCAAAATCATAGAGGAGAACATAAGCTGCAACCCCTTTGACATCAGCCACAGCAACTTTTTTCATGACACATCTCCAAAAGCAAGAGAAACAAAAGAAAAAATGAACTTGTGGGACTTTCATCAAGATAAAAATCTTCTGCACAGCCAAGGAAACAGTCAAAAAAACGAAGAGGCAGCCCACGGAATGGGAGAAGATATTTACAAATGACACTACAGATAAAAGACTAGTATCCAAGATCTACAAAGAACTTCTCGAACTCAATACATGTGAAACAAATAATCAAATCAAAAAATGGGCAGAAGATATGAACAGACACTTTTCCAATGAAGACAAACAAATGGCTAACAGACACATGAAAAAAATGTTCAAAATCATCAGCCATCAGGGAAATTTAAATCAAAACCACCTTGAGATATCACCTTACACCAGTTAGAATGGCAAAAATTGACAAGGCAGGAAACAACAAATGTTGGAGAGGTTGTGGAGAAAGGGGATCCCTCTTACACTGTTGGTGGGAATGCAAGTTGGTACAGCCACTTTGGAAAACAGTGTGGAGGTCGCTTAAAAAGTTAAAAATTGAGCTACCCTATGACCCAGGCATTGCACTACTGGGTATTTACCCCAAAGATACAGACGTAGTGAAGAGAAGAGCCATATGCACCCCAATGTTCATAGCAGCATTGTCCACAATAGCTAAATCGTGGAAGGAGCCGAGATGCCCTTCAACAGATAACTGGATTAAGAAGATGTGGTCCATATATACAATAGAATATTGCTCAGCCATCAGAAAGAGTGGTTACCCAACATTTGCCGCAACATGGACAGGACTGGAGGAGATAATGCTAAGTGAAATAAGTCAAGCAGAGATAGACAATTATCATACGGTTTCAGTCATTTATGGAACATACGAAATAGGAAGATCAATAGGAAAAGGAAGGGAAGAATGAAGGGGGGTTAAACAGAAGGGGGAATGAACCATGAGAGACTGTGGACTCTGGGAAACAAACTGAGGGCTTCAGAGGGGAGGGGGGTGGGGAATTGGGATAGGCCGGTGATGCATATTAAGGAGGGCACATATTGCATGGTGCACTGGGTGTTATATGCAAATAATGAATCATGGAACATTGCATCAAAAACTGGGAATGTACTGTATGGTGACTAATATAACAAAATAAAAATTTATTAAAAAAAAAAGAAAGCTGTCCAATTTGTCCAAGGCCACAAAGCTAGTTAGAGATATACTGCTCTAACTTAGGTTCTCTGACTCCCAATTTAGAGTTCTTTGCATCTCACCTTATGAAAACAAATGCATGGGTATGTTGGGAATAGTGAGGAGACCTGGGGATTGCTGAAGTGAATTTTGAGAAGAAAGCAGAATCCTTGAACCCAGTTCACAAAGTTGGAGATTATTAATTATCCTGAGTCTCTATTCCTCCATAGAATGGACAGTCCAAGCTATGCCTAAAAGCCAGAATACAATATAAGAAATGGAAATCACTCTAGGTATTTAATATATTAAGCTGCTTATTGAATATTGGAAAGGCTGGAGAAACAGAAGATACAAGCATAACACAAGACTATCAAGTTCAATGACACCCACTGATGCTGTGACCCAGAGGTCAAGAAGCTGTTACTGCTACCCTCATGACTCCTGCCATAGTTGCCTTAAGGTATCCATGAAACTGATGACTAGACAGTGAAGTGGTGAGTCCAGCTGCCATAGATGCCTCTAAGTGTTCACATTTTTATTACCTTGCTTGCCAGGGGCAATAGCAGTAGGAAAATGGACTCTGAATCACTTCTACCTTCCAGTTTTGCATGAGTGCATTTAATTGGCAGAACCTAATTTATTTAAAGAACACTGGCTGCAAAGGAGTCTTGGGAATGTAGTGTATTAACTTTCCAACCTCTACATCTGGAAAGAAAATAACATGGCGGTTGAGAGAACCAATTCACCGTATCTACCACAGTCCACCCCTTCAGCACTCATCACCCAAGTACACCCTTCTGCACAGTTGAATCTCCCACGCACAAACAGCAGCAATGGCAAACATAAGCAGCCATCTCTCGTACAAACGGAAGCATCTCACCTCTCCCCAAGGGAAGATCCAAAGTCCTGTCAGTCACTGAGTGGTTTTCATTCATTCTTCTAGTTCCATCATCCCCACCTTGGTATCCCGTAATTTGAGGATTAGATTGTGCAGTTAACCACCAACAAAACATCTTAAAATAGTAAAACAAAGAAAGAGGTTAAAAAGTAAATTAGGTTATACATGAAAAGAAAAAAAAGTAACAGAGAAAAAAAGAAAATATGAGAAGCTACTGTAATCCTTATTCTGCAACTGGTCATGAGGCCAGAAATGGGCTTCTAACTTCTTTCCTAGACCACCTATTCCATGTTCCTTTAACTGTCAACCAGTACCAGTTGCTTTATGTGGTGAGATTGCTCTACTGACTATACATATAGAAGAAATATGTATACATACATACATACACATACATACAAGAAATATCTGTGTATGTGTATAGATATATAATACACATGCATATACATACATTTACTAGCATACATTTGCTTTCCTTTCTTTACTGTGTACACATTTTAATGTTTTGAATAATCTCTGAACCAAAGTACTACAAGGGCCCAAAGGATGCCCTAGTTTACAGACCCACTCTGCCCTGCCCCTATCATGTAACAGCAATGCTATTTCAGCTGGCTAAACTGGATCAATCACCCAGCCAACCTATCTGCCCAATCACTGAAAGGTTAAGGGAAGGAAAAAGCAAACTCAGGCTAGAGGTTGAGGGCACCTTGGAAATAGGCCCTCTGCCTCAAAATACTTCTTGTATAGCCCTCATGATACCTGAAATTCATCCATTAGGAAACAGCTTCTTTTTCAAAGACTTCCTTTGTTCATAAGCTTTCCAACAGAAACAGCTTATAAAAAGGAGCTGTTTTGTTGCCACAGGGATCCTTTGCCTAAAAAATTAAAACAGCCAAATGGGCAGATCAAAAACTCAGGAATGGCTTTACACTGATAAACAGAAGAGTAGAGAATGCAGCTATGTACCCCTTGAGGCAGAGGCCCATCGGTTGAATAATAGATGTCAAGAGTATGTGAGGACAGAAGAGAAATCCTCCCTTTATTTCCCTGGAGATAGCAGCTCAGAAGCCTGGAATTAAAGGTGACAAGCCTAGGTGTCAGATGGCAGATTAGCTTTGTTTGAGGGATCCAGCAGGACTAAAGGATTTACACAGTGACAGTCTGCGGGCAGTGGCTGGGACCAAATGCCATCTAGAGCTCTAGCTATCTTAAAGGCAGACTCCAGGGAGAAATCTGCAGTGGGAAGCCTGAATATCAGTAATGACCACAATCATGGATTACAGAAGGCTGGGTGCTCACCGGGCACCTCATGTTTGGAAAGCTTAGCATTCATCCAGATTTGATCAGAAACTCCAATTTCCGTTGGTCAAAGACACTTCTCCAACTAGTACTATTAACCTGGGAAGTTTGTTTCCTGATTAAGATTTTCTTCAGCAGATGCAATTATCTCTTAGTGTGGGAAAGGGGACAGTCCTGTCCAAGTGACCCATAATTATAAATAAGAAACTTGCACCAACAGCTTAACTTTATCCCTTGGTCACTTGCCCACAGGTTCTACTGCCAAGGGAAACAGAGACTGCTCTGTTGGTGATGATAAAAGGTACCTCACAACTACTGCAACACCTCCTGGTTGGTACCCTGTTTGGCCTGGGGTTCTGCTCAACTCTTTGCCTGATATCAGCTCTGTGACTTTAGATTAGCGCCCCACTTCCTTGCATTATAACACATAAAGCACAGAGCAGGGGATACTTGATTCCAGACAAGGGCTCAGCTACCTCCACATTTCCATAAATCTTTTATTGAAATGTCTCCACCCCCACTCGCTATGCTCCTCCTCCTCCTCAAAGTATATTCAACTATTCTTTGTTCCAGAAATGCAAATCTGACCCTTTAAGAAACATAACATAGGAGAAGACCCATACCCAATTTGCTTTTCTTCTTACCTTTGGCAAAGTTAATATAAGAAACAGTCCATGGCAGCAAATTAGGCCATTACTTAATGGTCTGGAATTCCAATTAAGGGAAGGATCTTTATGAGGCTGCCTGACAGTGGGGAGGAGTGTCTGCCCTAATCTTGGATCCCAGAAAGGCCACCTTCAAAGGGAAAGCAATTGCCCATCAGATTTGCCGTGGGTGAAAGGAAGCCATAAACTACAGGGAGACTGGGCTCATTAAAATGGTAATGCTCCTGTCTCCACCATGAAAACACTCCCTGGACGCCTCCAGAAATGAAATTTGGAACAATCAGAGAACCAAGCATTTCCTCCCCTCATCCAATTTAATTATTGTTACTCTATGTATTGATGTATAACGAGGCCCATTAAATGTGGACTCATCACTAATGAGTGTGTGCCACTCTTGCCAGACACCTGCAGGAAAACAAAAGACCTAGAATCTCAACTATAGGTTATCAGATAGGGATATTGGGGAATAGTCAACAGATCTCATTCTCACTGACACCATCTTATAATTCATTTGAATTTCCCTGAAGCACTAGCCACCTCAAGAAAACCATACAATGTGTGCTTGGGTGATGGAGGGAATACAATTTGTAGTCATGGGTGGTATATAGGGCATGGAGTCAGGATTAAAAACAAAGCACAGAATCAGGCAATAAACCTAAAACAGAGAACCTGTAACATCTAAATTCATCATATTCCCCCACACACAATTACCCATCATCTAATCAATACCCAAAGCCAGAATTGTGGTAGTTATCCTTGACTTCTTCAAACCTATCACTCATTCATTCACTCAGTTCTGTATGATGTGCCAGGCACTGTGCTAAGCACTAAGCAGCAAACCCTCTCATCTTTTCTGTGCACAGATGTCATTGATATCTGTCTTAGACTGGGTTCTCTAGACTCAGATTCTTAGATAAGGAATTGCAAGCAGAAATTGTGTTAGTGAGAACTCTCAGGAGATACACCTACCAAGAAGGGTGGATGACAGGCCTGGGCAGAAAGAGAAGCTGATCCGCAATACAGTTGTAACTGAGGTGCCAGCTGGTCCTACACAGGGCTCTAGAGCTCAGATAGCCCTTCAATGTTGTCCCAAGTTGAGATCTTTGTATTCCCAAATAGCCAGTCACTGGCCATAAGTAGATCCTTAGAAAGGGGTGTAACCTTGGGCAATTCCCAGAGGTTGCAGCTGGGAGCCACGCACACCAGACATTCCCAGCAGTGGCACTGGCCTACGGGGGGGATCTGATGGAGCACCACAGTCCCCCCTGCAGTACCACCTACCCCTCCCCCCACCAACCTGAGCACAGTCACTGTTGGTCTTTAGAATGTCTTATCTCAGAGTCTTCTCACACTTTTCTGCTTTTATATTGGTCCCCTCCTCTGGTGGCCTTCCAGTTTGCCACTTGAAGTACCCTAAATACCTAATTCATCTTTGGGATAACAGATGAGACCCCAGTTGGAGACTCTGGAGGTCTTCAGACGTATTAAGGTAAGACTTCAAAATCTCAGCAAGATTATTTTTCCTATTTTCATTTCAATGATATTTACAATTTTTCACATAATTATATTCTGGATCATCTGGATTTCCATTTTAAAACCAAGTACTATCCTGAAATTTTGGTGCTTGCATTTGCATTTGCTAACAATTACATGGACTACAGGTAATTTCCCCAGACTAATGAGGGAAAGTCCAGAGACAAACCTCAGATAAATGATGCCTTGGGCCAAATGCAGGTTGAAGTACTTCACATCGCTGCCCAAATTAAGGTTTTATCATGTTTAAATAGAGAAAAATCGTCACCGAGTTGTTTTCTGACACACAATACAAGTAGGTCAAACTAAAAACACTCTACCTGATAGCAGTACCATTGTCACACTGAGAGCAGCAATTTTGCTTCCCCAAAACAACTTGATCTGACACACTGAATTAATTTTTTATTTGATCTGTCTAGTTTGCAGTTTTCTTTGAATACAATTTATAAATTTGCTTTGGTTTCATAGTTACATAAGAGCTATAAATATAATGCGCTTAAGCCTGGCTTATAGCTATATATATTTAGGTAAAATTACAATGAAATCATTTAAATCGACACTGGGAGATTTTGAGAATTTTTTACCAAAGGTAAAGTTGGAGCGTGTCGTAAATTTCTCAAGTAGAAAACATGGATCTAAACTCCTTCAGTTGGCCTCTGTGGGTCCTCATGGTCTTATCCCAGCTTCTCAATCCAATCTCCCCCTCCTCACACTGCTTCCAGCAGACAGAAGGGTGAGAACATTAGTCCGTAATATCTGAACTGACTTTAGTCACTTTTGCCTTCCAGTGGGAAAGGGATATGCGTTATCTGTAAAAGAAGGAGCTAGACCTTTGCTCTATACCATCTCACTTAACAAAAGCTAAGGCTGGAAAGAAAATGGAGAGATCAAAAATTCAAAGCCCCTCCTATGTTTTTCTGAACTTCTACAGAGCGAAGCCCAGAGCATACAGCCCATTTGGTTGAACTCAGGCTGTGTACCTATAACAGGCCTCTTCCCCAAGGAGGGGGTTGATACTACAGTAACTCTAGAATAAGCAGAATTAGATCCAGCTATAATCTGGAGGTTGAGATTTTAAAATGTCCAGGGAGGGGCGCCTGGGTGGCACAGCGGTTAAGCGTCTGCCTTCGGCTCAGGGCGTGATCCCGGCGTTATGGGTTCGAGCCCCACATCAGGCTCCTCTGCTGTGAGCCTGCTTCTTCCTCTCCCACTCCCCCTGCTTGTGTTCCCTCTCTCGCTGGCTGTCTCTATCTCTGTCAAATAAATAAATAAAAAATCTTTAAAAAAAAATAAATAAAATAAATAAATAAAATAAAATAAAATGTCCAGGGAGGGTGGCCAACAAGGCCAATTCAAGGTGTGTAGTTGGAGCAGACACCCTTAATACCCAAGGTCCTCTCAATGTTGCAGGCACGGTGGGAAGGAAAAAAGTAACTTGTACATTGGACAACAAGGAAGTTTGTTTCTGCTCGGACTCAGTGAAAAAGTCTCCTGTTAAGTATCAACACTGCAGAGCTTGTGCTTTGCATAGTCTGAGAAACCCCATTTTCACTACCTACCTTGGCTGTTTTAGGTTCCACATATAAGTGATATCACAGGTATTTGTCTTTCTCTGTCTAACTTATTTCACAATGTCCTCAAGTTCATCCGTGTTGCAAATGGCAGGATTTCCATTTTTCTCATGCCTCAATAGTATTCCATGGTGTCTATATATATACCACATGTTCTTTATCTATTCTTCTGTTGAAGAGCACTTCTGTGTCTCTGTATCTTGGCTACTGTGATAATGCTGTAATGACCATGAAAGCAAAGATATCTTTTCAAGATCCTATTTTCAGATCCTTTGGATATATAGCCAAAAATGGGATTGCTGGATCATATAGTAATTCTTTTAATTTTTTGAGGAAACTCCATATTGTTTTCCATAGTGACTGCAAGGGTTCCCTTTTCGCCACATCCATGCCAGCATTTGTTATCTCTTATCTTTTTGGTAATAGCCTCATAACAGGCTTGAGACAATATCTTACTGTGGTTTAAATCTGTATCTCCCTGATGATTAGTGACATTGAGCATCTTCTCACATACCTGGTGACCTATGTCTTTTTTGGAAAATGTTTATTCAGTTCTTCTGCCCATTTTATAATTGGCTTCTTCTTTATTTTTTCCTATTGAATTGTATGAGTTTCTTATATATTTTGGATATTAACTCCTCATCAGAAGCTACATGATTTACAAATATTTTCTTCCATTCTGTAGATTGTCTTTTCATTGTTGATGAAACATGTCCTTTGGTGATTGGGTTTTTTTGTTGTGCAGCAGGGGTTTCTTTTGTTTTGTTTTTTAGTTTGATGCAGTCCACTTATTTTTTTTTTAAGATTTATCCATTTATTCCAGAGAGGAGGGGTGTGGGGGGTGGTTGGCCAGAGCGAGAGAGTCCCAAGCAGAGTCTGTGTTGAGTACAGAGCCTAACGCAGGGCTCATTCTCAAGACCCCAAGATCACGACCTGAACCAAAACCAAGAGTTGAATGTTCAACCAACTGTGTCACCCAGGCACCCCTGATGCAGTCCCACTTATTTATTTTTGCTTTTGTTGCATTTGGTGTCACAACCAAACAATCATTGACAAGGCCAGTATCAAGGACCATTTTCCCCTATGTTTTCTTCTAGGAATTTCATGGTTTCAGGTCTTATGTTTAAGTCTTTAATCCATTTCAAGTTAATTTTTGTGAGAGTAGTTAGAGAGGGGTCTGATTTCATTCTTTTGCATGTGATTATCTAATTTTCCCAGCACTATTTATTGAGGAGACTATCCTTCCTCCATTGAGCATTCTTGGCTCCCTTGTCAAATATTAGTTGACTGTGAATGCGTGGATTTATTTCTAGTCTCTCAATTCTATTCCATTGGTCTATGTTTCTATTTTTATGCCAGTACCATACTGTTTTGGTTACTATAGCTTCATAGTATAGTTTGAAATCAGGAAAAGTCATGCCTCCAGCTTTGTTCTCCTTTCTCAGGATTGTTTTAGCTATTTGGGGGTCTTTTGAAGTTCCATATGAAATTTTAGGGTTGTTTTTTCTACTTTTATGAAAAACACCATTGGAATTTTGATAGTTATTCGTTACATTGGCTCTGTTGGTGACTTGAGGTAGTGTAGACATTTAACAATATTAATTCTTCCAATACATGAACACAGGCTATATTTCCACTTATTTGTGTCTTGTTCAGTTTCTTTCGTCAGTGTCTTGTACTTATCAGTGTACAGGTCTTTCACCTCTTTGGTTAAATTTATTCTTAGGTATTTAATTGTTTTTGATACTTAGTGTGAGTGTGAATGGGATTGTTTTCATTATCTCTTTTTTGGATGTTTTGTTGCTAGTGTATAGAAATGCAACTGATTTCTGTATGTTGATTTTATATCCCTCAACTTTACTAAATTTATTGATTAGTCCTAACAGTTTTTTGGTGAAGTCTTTAGGACTTTTCATATATAAGGTCATATCATCTGCAAAAAAAGACAATTTTACTTCTTCCTTTCTGATTCAGATGCCTTTTTTCTTTTTCTTGGCTGATTGCTCTGGCTAGAACTTCCAGTGTTATGTTGAATTGGAGTTGGTGAGAGTGGGCACTTTTGTCCGATCTTAGAAGAAAAGATTTCAAGTTTTCACCATTGAGTATGATGTTAGCTGTGGGCTTATCATGTCTGGCCTTTATCATGTTCATGTATGTTTCTTCTATACCCAATTTAGTGAGAGTTTTTATCATGAAAATATGTTGTATTTTGCCAACTGCATTTATTCAGATAATTATGTGATTTTTATCTTTCATCCTGTTAATGTGGCATATCACATTTACTGATTTGTATATGTTGAACCACCCTTGGATCCCAGGGATGAATCCCACTAGATCATGGTGTATTTTCCTTTTAATGTTCTGTTGATTTTGATTTGCTATTTTTTCTTGAGAATTTTTGCATCTATATTCATTGGGGATTTGCTGTAATTTTCTTTTCTTGTTCTGTCTTTGTCTGGTTGGATATCAGAGTTATGCTGGCCTTATAAAATGAGTTTGGGAATGTTCCTCCTCTTCAATTTTTTAGAAGAGTTTGAGAAGGATTGGCATTAATTTTTTTAATGTTTGGTAGAATTCACTAGTGAAACTATCTTCTTGGGAGATTTTTTATTAAATATTCAACCTCTGGGTCACCTGGGTGGCTCAGTAGATTAGGCGTCTGACTTTGGCTCAGGTCATGATCCCAGGGTAGTGGGATCAAGCCCTGCATTGGGCTCCCTGCAAGGTGGGGAGCCTGTTTCTTCCTCTCCCTCTGCCTGCTGCTCTCCCTACTTGTGTTCTCTCTGTGTCAAATAAATAAATAAAATCTTTTTAAAAAATAAAATAAAACAATAAAAATTCAATCTCCTTACCCATTATTGATATGTTCAAATATTCTATTTCTTCATGATTCAGTCATGGTAGGTTGTGTTTCTAGAAACATATCCATTTTTTCTAGGTTGTCCCATTTGGTGACATAGAATTGTTGATAGTCATCTCTTATGACGCTCTGTATTTCTGTGATATCAGTTGTAATGGCTACTTTTTCATTTATGATTTTATTTATTTGGGTCCTCTTTCTTTCTTTCTTGGTTATTCTAGCTAAAGGTTTGTCAATTTTGTTTATCTTTTCAAAGAGCCAATTATTAGTTCTGTTGTTCTTTTCTATTGTTTTCTTATTCTCTATTTCATTGATTTCTGCTCTAATCTTTGTTATTTCCTTCATCTGCTAACTTTAAGTTTTGTTCTTTTTCTAGTTCCTTGAATTATAAAGTTAAGTTGTTTACTTGAGATCTTTCTTTTTTGAAGTCTATTGCTATAAACTTCCCACTTAGAACTACCTATTAATTATTTTAGTGTCTCTTTTCACTACCAAAAGTATCTCTGCTTGGATGATAAATTATGTGGTCATCATAATGACAAGGAATGAAGAAGGATATTATATATCAAAAGAACATTTCAAAGGGGGAAACAATCCCAAAACAGTATGTACCTAACAACATAGCCTCAACATATATAAATAAAACAATTACAAGGACAATTGGATAAATGTGGTCAGGTGGAAGACTTTCATATGCCTCTCTTTGTCTGCTTTATAGATTAAGCAGACTGAAAATTAACAAAGATAAATAAGGTTTAAACTAAACAATCAACAAACTTAATATAATATACATACATTGAATTTTACATGCAATAATTATAGGATAGACATGTATTTGAAACACACATGGAACGTTTCTACAAATTGACAACAACTAAGTCATAAAGCAAATCTTAACAAGTACCAATTACTCTCTCACTAACAACAGCATGATAAAATTAGAAAACATAAACCAACGATGGAAAAAAAGGCTTCTGGAAATTCAAAGCATGCTAGTAAATATATTAGTGATACAAGTGATACAAGAACGCATAATGGAAATTATAAAATATTTAGAAATGAATAACAATAAAAATATTACATATCCAAATTAATGGTTTGCAACTAAAGCAACAAATAGAGATAAATTCATAGCCATGAATGCATCCTTTCAAAAGACAGGTGCCATCACTCACATCTGAGTTACACTTATATATGGTTCCATTACATAGTACAGATTCGTTCCACATTTCATTCAAATTTCCTGTTTGCTATGTGCCTCTCTGACTAAAGCATAAAGAACTTGAGATCCAAGATTTTTCTTTTTATATTTGTTTTCTAGTACATAATAGTTACTAATGCATAGTTGACACTCAATTTGTATCTGTTAATTGAATAATAATATTCAAAGGAAAAATAGGTACTCTAAAAGACAATGAACTCTAACAAATAATTCATGATAATAACTGTATTATCAATATGCAGGAAATCCTCAATAGAAGCAATACCATTCCATTAAGCTAACCAGACCCAGTGTGCAAGCAGAAGGCAACTTTATTCTTTCCCCCATTCTTCCTTTAAATCACTAAATGCTGAGTTGTTCCTCTACAATGGGGTAGAAAGAATGCCAAGTGGTTAACTGATGTTTAAAAACAACTCTTTCTCACTTGGAGTCTTGGGGTTCTTTTATGGATTTTAAGGAAATGTCCCCCATGTGGACATTAATTTTGCCTCCCTTAGTGTAGGCAATGCCCTTCTGCTCCCAGTTGCTTGCAACTCCTTCCTCCTCCCCTGGGCACCATACAGTCTGCCCACACCCTACCCATGATTCCATAGCCCATATATAAACCCATCCACCCTCTTGAGTGAATTCCAAAATTTCACTCCCAAGTCAAGGCACCTTTGATTACCATTGACATTAGTGGAATGGTCACTAGTTCCCAATACAATCATCTTTCTTCACTCCAATGTCAGGTAGGCTGGACAACTGACCTCTCTTCTGGGGACCTTTGAGGAATGAGTCAGCCACCAGTCTGCTAGGGTCCCTAAACTCTAGAGAACACATATTGAGGCTCCAAGGGGTTTCCTTAAATAACCTGTCACTAGAAATAACCATCCTCTCCCTTTCCCCCATGGGTATGTAGTGAGAAAATACCAAAGCGTACCATTGTCTTTCTTCAAAGATATTCTCTCACTCAGCTTTCAAATTCAATCATGTTTTATTCTTAAACTTAGGGCTGATTAAGGGGAACAACACTGGTTCCCAATTACCTCTTCACAACCCTGCATAGGTGGTCTAGCACATCATTTTAGAAAGTAGGTGAAACACCTATTATTTGTGATTAGATTTTTGCAGGCTCTACTGAAACCAAGATAGAAAGAGTCCTATTTTAACACCCTGTTAACAGAAGTGTAAATTCTACAAAATGTGTGTATAAATTGAGCAACAGAAGGCTGTCCTATATAATTAAATAGCAGATGATTTCAGAAGGCTTAAGATTCCTTTCTCTAACTCAAGATGAAAATTCTGTTTCTATGAGGACATGAGACCCTGCCATGAACAGTCAGCATAAGGACTCCATCCGATCATCTGGAAAGAAAAAATTATACTAAAATGATGGTGGTGTGATAGAAGGAAAGGGAATCATTTGAGCAGAAGGTAATTTCCTGCTGGGCTGAGAAAGAGGCGACAAGTATGGTACATAAGCAACAAGAGTTCAACATACGAACAGCACTTCTACACACAAAGTGCCTTCTAATGATGCACAAAACAGAGTAGAAGGGGATTTATGACTGAATTGGGGTGACAGAAAGCAAAATAGGCTTGGAGAAGTATGTGCACAACAGCCCTAATGAAATGAGTCTGAACAACAGATGTTCCTCTACACAATAAATAAAATAAAGAAATTGAACATTATGTGATCTCTAACACACAACTACACCCATTGGGATAAACAAGTCCCTTGACTTTCCTGGAATATTCATCTGAACTACAAACATACTCATTAATGAAAACTTTTCACAGTTCCTAGGGAGCATTCAAGTTTGGGATTTGGGGGAAGATAAATTTCTATCCTGTCAGGGTTGAAATTTCAGAGATTTGCAACAGGATCAAAGGACATTTAACTTTTTTGGTCCTATTTATAATTGCTATTTTGGTCTGTTAATGTTATAAGGAGCAATTCATTTTCAGTAGAAGATACGATTGTTCCCACATTTCTTTGTGTTTCTAAGAAGATACAAGAGTCTTACTAAATTTGAATGTAGGTCCTTTATCAAAGAATCGAATAAGCTAGAAGGAAACTGAAAGTTGCAGCCCAATTCCCATCATTCTGTACTCACATCATGATTTTGTAAGTCACAGGGCAAATGGTAGAACATTTGCTTACAAAGTATTTTCTGAAAAGAGGGGCATGCTTCAAACAGAGACTCTATCTCCACATGTGTTTCCATGATGACAACAGCAAGAGAAGAGAAGATGGAGAGTCATGCACTGGCTCTGAGAATGTGTGCCTGGAAATTTCATATGTCCCCTCACCTTCATTGGCCAAAACAAGTCACATAATCTCTGCCAACCTCAAAGGAATTGGGGAAGTTCTGTTTTACCACATGCCCCTTTTTGTGGCTCCTCTGCAATGAAGGGAATGTTGACTTTCCCTTGTAATTCCCATGTGTAGTAGTAATTCCCAAGTGCTAAAGTCTTTTCCAGCCTTGGTCCAACAGGGTCTCCTTATTTGAAGTTCTCTGTTCAGTCTCATAAGCCTAATTCAAATTCACTCACCAAAACATCTTCCTTGCTACCATCAACCCAAAGTGATTTCTCAAGCCTCTAGACTCCTACCCAGTGTATATGCTGTGAGCACTTGCATCAGGCAGTTCCTGCAGACTATCTCATTTCATCCCCTTGCCCAGTTAGGCAGCAGACTTCCTCAGAGCAAGATGTCTTCTTATGCCAGAGAAAGCCATCCAGGGAACAGAGATAGTCACAGTGTGGAATGCCCATGGTAGAGCTCCTTCGAATTAAACTTGCATTTAATGCAGACAACCATAAGTTTTCAATCATATATATCATGCACAAAATTAATAGTCATCAGTGTCAGAGAGCTTGAATTGCTTCAGGCGTATATTTAAACTGAACTTCAGGACCACATGGAATAAACTACAGCTCCTTCACTCAGAATTAATAACTCCCTGACAGGTTTCTGAATCAGCTTCACGTGGTTCTCGTGAAGTTGGGCTTCCTAAAAGCTGAGACTGAGACCACAATTTGTGTCCAAGTGGTTCATTGAGGAAGTGTTCTCAGAAGAAATCTGTAAGGGAGAAAGAGAGTAGCATGGAGATCAGGAAGAAACTAAGCAAGAATGAGGCTTTCGGGTGAAGTCCAGCCTTAACTCAATCCCACAGGGAGCACTGAAACATACATTGTATCTTGGGGACTATCCTGCCTTAAGACAAGACAGGGGTTTTTTGGGGTTTTTTTAATAATAATTTTTTATTATATTATGTTAGTCCCCATACAGTACAGCCCTAGTTTTTTATGTAAAGTTCCATGATTCATTACTTGCATGTAACACGCAGTGCACCATGCAATACATGCCCTCCTTAATACCCATCACCAGCCTATCCCATTCCCCTAACCCCCTCCCCTCTGAAGCCCTCAGTTTGTTTCCCAGAGTCCATAGTGTCTCATGGTTCATTCCCCGTTCTGTTTACCCCCCCTTTCTTCTTCCCTTTCTTCTCCTACCGATCTTCCTACTTCTTATGTTCCATAAGTGAGTGGAACCAAATGATAATTGTCTCTCTGCTTGACTTATTTCACTTAGCATTATCTCCTCCAGTCCCGTCCATGTTGCAGCAAATGTTGAGAAATTGTTCTTTAAAAAAAAAAAAAGACAAGGAAGATTTTGTAAACTCACTCCCATCCAACCCATTACTACATTGTCCCACTGTACAGAAGAGGGGGTATAATTCCAAGGCATCTTCAGGTAAGGCTCCAGTCATCTAAGAGCAATCCCCATTAACAGCAACACCCATAACAGCTGGAGATGAGCAAATCAAACTGGCAAAATGGAACCCAGGGCATCTGGAGAGGACACCACCATTGTCTGTCTTTGTCTTAAAAATAAGACTACACACAGAGAGACCATAACATTATCGTTCACCCCCAGAGGTATACCAGTGGTATATACGTGAGCAAGTGATATAGCTGTGGCTAAGTGTGTGTGCAACAGCTTCACTCTCCCATAAAGACATCCTCAATAAGTATGTTCATTATTAAGAGAGTCACTAATTTGAAATCACTGTGTCACATCAATTTTCTTCTCTGCTCTTCTTCATGCCCAGATAACTACACCTGCATAAGGTCATTCTGACCCTGATATTCCATCCTAATTGTTAAGATGACAGCAGAGGGCTTTAGATGGGAAATTTGGTGAAAAGTGGGATGAATTTTGCCTTTGGGCAGCCACAAAGGATTAGTTTCCATCACAGGGCTGTGCTAAGGGATGGTATTTTGAGAAAATGCCTTGAACTGATACCTCAAATGGCTTCTTTCGAAGGGATGATTTATACATCACAAGACAAAGAGGATTTATATTAAAGAAAATGGATTCCTTTTCTGAACTGTTTTGAGGAAGATGGATAGCTTCCTGTAAACTGCAGTTCCGTGTCTGTGAGCTGAGTGTTTCCAGAAAATTTCTAAGGTAATGCTGCCTCTGGGACCCACTACATTGTCCTTGCCACCACCCACACTCTGTGTGTGTGTAAATGTGTGTGTGTGTGTGTGTGTGTGTGTGTGTGTATAAAAGAGGCCATAGAAACAGTTACCTGATCAGACTGCCCTCTACTAGGCAATCCTCCAGAGAAAAATTCATATTATCCAAACCATACATGCATAGAAGTTGATGCAGTAATGATGAAAATACGCAAGTAATGAATCATGGAACTTTACATCAAAAACTACGGATGTACTCTGTGGTGACTAACATAATATAATAAAAAAAAATTACTATTAAAAAATAAGAAAATAAAATAGAATAAAATTTTAAAATAAAAAATGTTTAAATTATTGAATAGTAGTAGTAGTTTTGCTGTTATTGTTGGTGGTGGTGTTGTTACATATTTGCCCACAAAATTCCTTCTGCAAGAGTACTGCTCTTGTCTACTAAAAATTTCAGTGTAAGGGTCATTCTGCATATTTTAACTAGCTCTGATGGATTCCCCACATAATTTTTATACCAGCATCCATGTACATATAATGGAGAAGCATCCAGAAGAATCTAAGATTTGTCAAAATGTGAGTAAGATAAAGACTCATCATTGCTTATAAGATCACAGATTTCTGACCACTGGGGTGGCTGAAGGTATCAGAGAAAAGACAAATGAGATCGTAGAGTCAGTGATAAAATTTCCCTGAGAAATTAGAACAACTTCTATTGAGCAATGTAGAAAGGCATCTGAGGGGTCTTGAAAGCCATAGCACTAACCTTCAGAAACCAAGAACTGCAACTCTGTTTCATTGAGGAACCAACCACTGAGTCTTCTATCTCATTTAAGCCTTAAACCAACTCTCATCCGGGAGAGGGGGAAAATGCTCTGATTTGTGACTTATTAAAGTCACAAATGCTCTTATTTGCTGACTTCTCTTATGTAAACACTCTCACTGTGGCCAATTAGAAGCTACCAGTATGATGTCATCAAACAAGGAGAAGAGATGCACATGATCAGCTCTCAGAAACCAAGACAAGCTGGCTCGAAATGAGCACAATAAGAGGCACAAGAAGATTGAAGTTTGGACTGACAATCTTCCAGCATGTGAAAACATCTGTTCCTGCCTTTGTATCTTCCACCTGCAGATATATGATCACCAAAAAGAAACGCTTTCAATCACTTGCCCTGAGTGCAGAAAAGTTGTATTAATACAGGTGTGAGGCTTTGTAATACACTAAGCCCATCTTTGTCCAACAAAGAAAAAAGTTCCTTGAGACCTGAGCTATGTGCAGTTCAATTCTGTGAAACCCAAATGCCTAGTGCCATGTTTTGCCCTTGGTGGTCACTCATCAATGGTTCCTGAGGGAATGGTTTAGTGACCCTTTATCCTGAATGCCTGACAAAAGCTCGTCACCTAAATCCAGACTTCCCAGACCAGATGATTTTTTTCCCCAAAGTTATATAAGAAGTTAGAGACCTCGAAATTTGGAAGGGACAATAAATCATTAAACTCTAATGAACATAGCCCCCTATCCAGGAAATAATCTTCTACAGTCCCACTAATAAGTGGTTACCCAGTCTCTAAGTGAATATACCAACGACGAGGAACTCATCAGCTAAAATCTAGTGACTAGCAACTCACTAGTCATAGCTACCCAATGTAGCTCAATGCTATGGATTGCAATGTGCTAAGAGCTCAAACAATGAATGTGCAATCACCAATGACACCTACAAGAACAAATATCTCTCAATATGCTTTTGTAGTCTCATTCCTTCCATAATTCCTAACAATATCTCTGCCATTCATACTGAGAGGTGAGCATTTATGCTAATAGAGATTGAGGGGAGTGGAGAATGAACTGGAAAAAAAAGATGCGCTGGGTAGCACTGGGTGTTATACACAAGTAATGAATCATGGAACTTTACATCAAAAACTAGGGATGTACTATATGGTGACTAACATAACATAATAAAAAATTATTATTAAAAAAAAAGAAGTGTGTTCCCTGATACATAAAAATCAAATGAGTTTCTATACACTAACAATGAACAATCCAAGAGAAAATTAATAAAACAATTTCATTTATAATAGTATCAAAAAGTATGATACTTAGGAATAAATTTAATAAGGAACCCAAAAAGCTTGTACACTAGAAAATACAAAACGTTGCTGAAAGAAATTAAAGAAGACATAAATAAATGAAAATATTCCAAGTTCATGATATAGAAGATTGAATATTGTTAAGATGTCAATACTACCCAGAGCAATCTACAGATTCAGTACAACCCCTATCAAATCCCAATGCCATTTTTTGCAAAAACAGAAAATCCATCCTAAAATCCATATGCAATCTGGTCCTGCCATAAAAACAGACAGTGACCAATGCAATAGAATAGAAAGCCCAGAAATAAACCCTTACATATATGTTCAAATGACTTTTGACAAAAGTGACAAGATCATTCAATGGGGAAAGGGAAATATTTTCATTCACTGGGTAACATTGATGTCCATATGTAAAAGAATGAAATTAGGGGCACTTGGGTAGCTCAGTCAGTTAAGTGGCCAACTTCTGACTTCAGCTCAGGTTATGATCTTAGGGTCATGAGATCCAGCCCCATGTTGGCCGCCCCACATTGGGCTCCACACTCAGCATGGGGTCTGCTTGAGATTCCCTCCCTCTCCCCATCACCCTCCATCCCCCACCCCACTCACAAGTATGCTCTCTCTCTCTAAAATAAATAAATAAATAAAATCTAGCTTAAAAAAAGAATTAAGGGGCACCTGAGTGGCGCAGTCAGTTAAGGGCCCAACTCTTGGTTTCAGCCCAGGTCATGATCTCAGGGTCATGAGATCAAGCCCCACATAGACCTCTGCACTCAGCATGGAATCTGCTTGAGATTCTTTCTCTCCCTCTGCCCCTCCCACTCATACTCTCTCTCTCTTTCTCTCTCAAATAAATAAATCTTTTTTAAAAAAAAATAAAATAAAAAGGATTAAATTAAACCCTTACTTTAGTTGATGGAGGGAGGTGGGTGGGGGGTGGGTTAAATGGGTGATGAATATTAAGGAGGGCACTTGTTATGATGAGCACTGGGTGTTGTATGTAAGCGATGAATCACTAAATTCTACTCCTGAAGCCAATATTACACTGTATGTTAGCTAACTAGATTTTAAATGAAAATTTGGAAGAAAAAATCAATCAATAAACCCTTACCTTATACCCTGTATAAAAATGAATTCAAAATGAATCAAAGACCCAAAAGTAAAAGCTAAAACTATAAAACTTTTAGAAGAAAACATCCAGGAAAATCTTATGGCATTGGATTTGGCAATGATTTATTAGCTATGAACCTAAATCACAGGCATCAAAGAAAAAAATAGGTAAGTTGGCCCTCAGGAAAATTGTTTATACTTTAAAGCGCACTATAATCAAAGTAAAAAGGCAGCTTACAGAATGGGAGAAAATGCTTTCAAATCATATACCCAATAAGGGATCACTATCCAGAATATACAAAAATCTCCTACAAATATACAGCAACAACGACAACAACAAATGATTTTTTAAAATGGGTAAAGGACTGGAAATAGACCTTTCTCCAAAAAAGATACACAAACAGCCAGTAAGCATATGAAAAGATGCTCAACATAACTAATCATTAGGGAAACGTAAACCAAAACTATGATGAGATACTACTTCATACCCTTCAGGATGGTTATTATAAAATAATAATAACAAACTTTACAAAAAAAAAAATAAGTGCTGGCAAGGATGTAGAGAAATTGAAACCATTGTGCATTACAGGTATAGCCACAGTGGAAAACAGCATGACAGTTTCTCAAAAAATTTAACATGGAATTACCATATGATCCAGCAATCCCACTTCTGAGTTTATAGCCCAAAATTTTGAAAGCAGGCACTTCACAAATATCTGTATGCCAATATTCAAAGCAGCATTATTCACAATAGCCTAAAGATGGAAATAGCCTAAATGTCCAACAATGAATTAACAGATAAACAAAGTGGGGAACATACATACAATGAAATAATAATTCAGCCTTAAAAAGAAAGGAAATTCTGACACATGCTCCAGCATGGGTGGACCTAGAGGATATTATGAAGTAAAATAAACCAGTCACAAAACACAAATACCGTCTGATTCCACATATATGAGGTACCCAGGGTAGTCAAATCCATTGAGACAGAGAGTACAGTAGTAGTTGCCAGGGGCTGGGAAGGAGAGGGGATGGAGAGTTAGCGTATTAAAGGTTACACAGCTTCAGTCTGGGGTGATGAAAAAGTTCTGGAAATGCATAGTTCTACAACAATGTGAATGTACTTAATGCCATTGAATTGTACATTTAAAATGTTCAAAATAATAAATTTCATGTTGTGTATATTTTCCCACAACAAAAAATAAAAAAAAGTGTGTTTTTTGAAACTGGACTTGAACTATCCCAAGGCTTCTCCCATAATAGCAAAAAGTATCATAAAGTTAATATGCTTCCCTAAGCACCAATCACACATTAAGTACTCAACAGAGATTACTTCTCTCCCGCAATGTGATGCCCTCTCCCTTCTGTTTTATGATAGATAACAGGACAATTGCTAACTCATTTATGTCTGTTACCCCTACTTATATCAAAATTCAGTGATATTCTACAAAAATTACTTTTGAAAACAAATCACCATTTTGTCTCAAAACTGCAGTCTAAGCCCTAAAAGTGCCATCCAAGACCTCTATGAACCTCCTTCTGTGCGTTTCTTAGTAAGACTAGTAGAAACCTTGAGTGTTGCCCAAGAAAGGGGAACAAAGGATACATTATCCATTCCATCACAGGAGCAGAGTTCAAAGATAAGGGTGTCTTATGTAATAGCTCTTTTAAGCAGGAAACAATCCATTTTGGGTTAAACCAAAAAGGTGACATTTTTTTTTTAGTTTGCAATAATCCTTTTAAAAAAGTGTTTTTAGCTTGTTCTTTTTAAATATGATTGTCCTATATTATACTCATAGCATGTTGTAATTGTTACCTGTAAGCATGCTCACAGCAATTCTAGAAAAATCTAGTCTAATCTAAGAAAAATCCAGGGCAGGTGGGTGGCTCAGTTGGTTAAGTGTCTGCCTTCAGCTCAGGTCATGATCCCAGCGTTCTGGGATTGAGCCCCACGTTAGGCTCCCTGCTCCGTGGGGAGTCTGCTTCTCCCTCTCCCTCTGCCTGCCGCTCCACCTGCTTGTGCTCAAGCTCTCACTCTCTCTCTGTGTCAAATAAATAAATAAAATCTTAAAAAAGAAAAAAGAAGAAAAATCCAATACAACCAAGTGTCAAATACTTTGCTAAAATATTCCATTTAATTAACTTGGCTTTCCTTCACCTCTCCTTCATGAATTGGAAAATTCAAATATATTAAATTTATTTTTCGCCTCATCCACTAATTGTGTAATTCCATCAGTGAAAGGCTATTAGGGTTTTTGGCATGATTCTTTGTTTACAGATCTGACTGCTCTTTACTGATGATTCTATTATCCTCCATGTGACTACAGATCTCCTTTATCCTAGTATTTGCTCCATTATTTTCCAAGAGAATTAAAGTCTATTCCAATAGATATTCATTTTCAGTGTTCAATATCTTCCCCATTTTCAAAAACTGTTATTACATCTACGATGATGGCGGAGCTGACCAGCTAGACCGAGAAAAACTGAAACTGATCAGAGAAATGCACTCAGTGCCCCAATCCATACTGCCTTACCTGTATCCACAGAACTCTGGGGGCAGTGTCCTGTTATTTTTGTTGTTGTTTTATTTCATTGTTTTTGTTTGTTGTTCTTAGGGGAAAGAATATTCAATAAATGGTACAAACTCCCTTTCTGTCTTTCTTTGTACAGCCTAAATAGATGAAGGGCAGTGCTTGGATATTCTAATACATTCATTTATTTCATGTTTTACATTTTAATATATTTATTCCTTTTCTTAATTTTCCCTTGAAGAGTGATAGAAAAAACAACAGAATTCTGTGAGTTTTTGTGGAGTTTTTTTTAAATTTTCAAATTTTTATTTAAATTCTAGTTAGTTAACATACAGTGCAGTATTGGTTTCAGGAGTAGAATTCAGTGGTTCATCACTTACATTCAGTACCTAGTGCCCATCGTAGCAAGTGTCCTACTTAGTACCCACCAGAATTCTGGTTTTTATAAACTTTGGAATCAGACAGCCCTGGGTTCAAATCTCAGCTCTACCATTTACTAGCTGAATAACCTCTGGTAAATCACCTGACATCTCAAAGCATTGATCTCACCCATAACACAGAGATAACATCATCATCCCTTCAGGGTTGTTTGAGGTTAGTGGAGCTAGCCTATGTAAAAGCCCTTAGGATATCGCAGGTACTTAACACTTACCTCCCCTGAATCCCTGTCCATCTTTCCCCTCAACAGCCCACACCTCCACCTCATCCCCAAATCCTCATTCCAAGGCAGCAAAGAATCCTTCTAGAAACTTCCAGGAAACCTCTATCTAGCCACAATCTCTCCAGTCTGTCTGCCTCCCAAGCAACACTTCAATGAGACCTGAAACCTGCCAAATACCAGGAATTTCTCAGTGACCCCATGGGTTGCAGAACATGGCTACAACATAGAATTGTGAGAAAAGATGGTCCAAGGATTTCCCAAGGCAGGTCTTTCTTTAGTTCCCTAATCGATTAGTTTTGGTCCTTGAGCCATCGTTGTTAAATCACCCTACAAACGTGAATCCTATTTATTTGAGTCTTGTTTTTGTTCTGTTTTTTCCAGAAAATTCAGAGCCTTGATTCCCTTTTTTTTTTTTTTGGCCCGATTTTTTATTAAAAATACTTTTACTTCCTGGGGTGCCTGGGTGGCTCAGTCAGTTAAGTAACTGACCTGTGATTTTGGCTCAGGTCATGATCTCATGGGTCATGAGATTAAGCCCTGAGTCAGGCTCTGTACTCAGTGGGGAACCAGACTGAGATTCTCTCCCTCTGCCTCTCACCCTGTCTCTCTCTCTCTTTCAAATAAATAAATCTTTAAAACAATAATACTTTTATTTCCTTCTTGATCCCACTCTCCATTAAGAAAATACAAACAAGAATCCATTTTTACCATAATGAATTCTTACATTTCTGCAATGACCATGTTTTTTTTTAAGCTCCATGATTAGTCTCACATTTCCAACGGACTCTTTCCTATCTTTTTGCAGTAAAGTTCAGATGACTTCCCCCAGGACCGATTTTTCTCACTTCTGGAACACACACTTGCTGTCTTTATTGCTTATTATTTATAATCCTCTTCTGCTTTTTTAGGAGATGAGCAACAGAATTACTATGGGAAGCCTTCTGGCCATGAAATGCCTCAAAATATATTCAAGGGGACCTGAGAATTATAATTTGAAGAAGAGATCATGATAGTTACAGCAAGGAACTAATTGAAGAAGGCAGCTCAGTTTGCTAAGGTAGGCAAATGTCAATGGACTAATCTCAACTTGGAAATAATTATATCTACATCCCCCAATATCAAAGGAGTACTTACTATGTCTGGACATCCTACTTTGTATGCACTACCTCATTGTAGCCTCATAAAAACTTTATGATTGAACTATTATTGCTACATCAATTTTACAGATAAGGAAACTAAAGCTTTAAAAAGCAAAATAACTTGCCTAGTGTCATACAGCTAGTGAGTGATGGACCCAGGATTCAAATCCAGATCAGCCAGACTCCAAAACTCAAGCTCTTAAGCCCAATGCTCTTATGTATCCCCAATTAAGCCAAACCTTTCATAATGACATTCAGGAATGTCATGGAAATCTACCTAACATTATATACTAAAAACTATAAGTCTCTCACTTGTAGAGAAAAATAATAACTTCTCTTCAGTATATTAGGTGCAAGAGTCTACAAAGCAATTTCAGGAATATAGAATGAATTAAAGACTGCCCTCAGAAGATAATGATCAAGTTACAACATTGAGTTCAGTTGATGGGTCGAAAGAAATGCAAGTATCTACCAGAGGACACTTTAGCAGCAAAATACAGAAAATTCCTTTCATTACTTTCTTAAATGCCCTTTCCCCCTTCCCCCCCCCCAAAAAAGTCAGTTTGTGATCCAGACCAAATGAAATGCTACATGACAAATATCATGAGTTTTTCTCCAGGCAAAGGAACCCAACTTTTCTGCTGAATACATGATATTTCTTATTTGTCTGAGGCAAGGCAAACGTGAGGTCAGGAGGCAATGGCAAGTCTAGCATGTGTGTCTATTCCCCACTAGGAAGTCCTGAGGACAAAAAAAGAGGTTACAGATGGAACCACAAACAGCATCACGGGTCACAATCGGCCAGCTGGGAAATCCTTGCATCAGTCTGTCATCAAGGACATGGAAATGCAGGAACAGTATCAACTTCATACCAATCCTTTTTTGTGTCTCTCCAAAACAAGAGCTATATTGGAAAATAGTAGTAAATATAGGACACACATCTCATGGCCCATCTTCCAATAAAGTTTCCACTTTGTAATAAAGTTCCTAAAGCACTCTTCATGAAAATTTCCTTTTTCTGTCGCTTTTATTTTGTCTTCCTAATCTCAGTGGTGACATGTTAGGGAAGGGCCGACTGCACTGCTAATAAAAGCATTGCTTCTCTGGTGTTTGAGTGATTGCATTTGTGTCCAGTCTGCTGGTGGGTTAACATGGCACAGTTCCAACACAGCCTTGAAAAATAACAATAATGTGATTTAGGTCTAGTGTCATTACACTTGATTAGCTGAATGAGCTTATGAAAATCCATAATTAACTAGAAAAACAAGAAGACATATGCCTTTGCCAGGAAATTGAGAGAACCTGGTCTTCTGTTCTTCCTACCTAAGGGCTCGGCAACTGCACACCCTTTCATATGCAACTGACAAATAATATCCCCAAGTATGACTCATTTTCTATCTAGTCATTACCACTTTCCATGGTAATGCTTCTCTACAGCCTACCATGCACAGGACAGCCCCCACAGCAAAGAAGCTAGCCCAGAGACTCAACAGTGCTGATGTCATGTAGACAGAGTCAGCCTGCACCAAAGGCAAGTCCAGAGTGTGAACATCCTCAGATACAGAGCACCTGAGCCCCCTCCATGGGGTGTCGGTTCCTCAGGTTCCCCAGTCAGCCCTGAGCAGCACATACAGGTGATTCTGAGACACAGGAAGCATGACTACCTAGCATGCAGTGGCCTAGTAGAGGTTCACACAGACCCTGAAAGAGCCATCGTTTTACGAGAGCTGGCATCAGCTCAAGAAAGCATGCTTAACATGAGAACCACTCCTTATGATGGTATTTGTTATAGAGGCTGTGACCTCTCATATTACACTCTGCTCATCTCCTGGGGAAAGTGACTTTCCATCACATTCTCTCTCCAGCTTCTCGTTTTCAGCTTAGGCCCTTAAAGAGCTGGGCAAGGTCAAGAAACCACAGACAGTAATGGGAGAACGGGTTCCACACATGGATTTTTATACCACTTGTTACAAGTAACCTTTGAAACCTAGATTTCCCTGGGCACTAAAATTGGTTGCTTATAATCTTTCTGTCTCACAGGGACAATTTAAAGAAGTAAGAAGAGAAAGACTTTCCAAAACCTCATTTTAATATATTAGTTGAATGATACAAAATGGCCATTTTTGTAGGACAAAATGGCTCGACTATTGGCACTTTCATTTGGCTCAACCTAATTATATCAGTCAGGATTCTCCAGAGAAACAGATCCAATAGGATATATATAGATATAGAGAAAGAGATTGATTATGAGGAATTGGCTCATGCAGTTTGGGAGGCTATGAAGTCCTATGATCTGCCATCTGTAAGCTGGAAACCCAAAAAAGCTGGTGATGTAATTCCAATCTAAGCCCAGAGGCCTGAGAACCATGTGAGCCAATGGTGTAAGTCCTAGTCCAAAGGCCCAAGAACCAGGAGCATGGATGACTAAGGTAAGAAAAACAGATGTCCCAGCTCAAGCAGAGAGAGTGAATTCACTCTTCCTCCACCTTTTTGTCCCATTTGAGCCTTCACCAGATTAAATGATTCCCAACCACATTGGTGAGGGTGATCTGCTTTACTCAGTCTGCCAATTCAAATTCTGATCTCTTCTTGGAAACACCCTCAAAAGACACATCCAGGAATAATGTTTTATTAGCTCTCTGGGCATCCCTTGCCCCATCAAATTAGCACATAAAGTTAACTATCATGATAACATTAGAGAGATCTGGGAAATACCATGGGCTTTTCACATTTTCCTAAACACGCAATCAATCCCATCTGAATTCACAACTACCCTGTGAAAGAGGTATTAATTTCAAAGAATATTCTTGTTTTATAAATGAGGAAACTGAGGCTGGGATGGGGGGAGGTTCAGTAACCAGTGCAATGCAGCGGAGTTAACAAGTGGTAGAACTAGGATTCAAACACAGAAGTTAGGACTCTAAATTTTTCCCGCCAGCTGCTCAGCCCTAAACAAGAACAACATGCTGCCATCTACTATTTGATGAGACTATTACACTCCATACAAGACAAAATTTTATGACTGTGGCTGGAATTAAAATCAAGGTAAGAGTTGGCTTTATCCTCCCCTAAGAACCCTTGCCAAGAGGGAAGACAGGTCCAGGCTCGACACATGTAAGAGCTGCATTAATTCAGAAAGAAAGGGAGCCCAAGATTGGTAAGGAAAGACGTCTGTGACTGGCAAGAGCATCCTCACATCCTCAGGCCTCACGCGTTCCCTTCTTCTGCTTCTCCAGCCCCCAGATGCACACACAGATCCTTAATGAGCTTGATGTCAAACAGCGAGCGTCATGGGAGCAGGGTCCAGGTTTCTGATCAATGTGAGCAATATCGAGCCTTCCCCCAGCCCTACTAATCGCCCTCCCCGTTCAGCAGTTCTGCAGTGTTATTTTTAGTGTGTTAAGTTAATAGAGATCCCTGGAGTGATATGGAAAGAGGAAAGTCACCAAAGAAGCTCGGCTAAATTTGTAACCCGGGAGAGCCCTGCAGCTACTGGGTTTCATGAGGGACACCGTCAGGGAGCAGATGAAGTGTACCATCGGTTCACATCCAAACTCAGAAATACTATTTAAGGCTGTTCTGCATCTGGATGGGAGGAAGGGAGACCAGCACAATTCTCCTTCTGTCTCAGTGATAAAATAAATAAATGATAAAATAAAAATAATGATGGTATTCAGGAAAGGGAGATAAGCCAGTAAGTTTATGTTACATTAAAATATATGTTAGGAAATAAAAATCATTCACTTTTAACTGATGTCAAACCTTTGGTTTCATATTTAAATAACCTCTACCCTAACATTCCCTGTGAAAGGCTGTCAGTGTAATTAGAGCTGTAGCAAAGGACATACAGACTTACCCAGGAACGAAAATTATGACAGACTTGATCAAAATTACCCTATAAATATCACTTTACTGTTTTAACTACCATGTTTTAGTTCTAGGGCCATGAAAATGAGTCATGTGCTACCAAAACTAGGCATAGAGTTGAATTTTGATTCATTCCTTTTATGGCAGCTACACATACAGATGTGCCCACTAAGAGCTTCCCCCTGTGATTAATGTATACAAGGTCCCTAGTGGGCACGGCCCTTAAAGGTGAAAGTTACTAAAAGGGAACCGGAGGGAATAATAGAAACCAAGAAACTTTCCTCCACCTTCTGCCGCTACTACCTGAACATGCAATGAGGCTTCCCGAGCCACAGAGATGGCACCAGAAGGGGTAACTCTTGACTGCCGAAGGCGCTATTGGTGCCACAATCTAAGTGCTCAACTTTGTGCAGCATTCTGGCTTTTTATTACTTGATAACTTTAGAAGATGACAGCTATTCACCAAACTTGGAAACTATACCAAGGAACACAAAGGTATTTTGGGGAGAAAAAAAGGAAGAGAAAGAAAAACATATATAGTTACATCTGCCTTCTTGGAACAATAGGTTGACTAATGAACATTTTTCAAATGATGATTTTTTTCTGTCATTTTTGATGTTTGTTGAATGTCACTGTGAAGATTGAAGTTACAAAGGAAAATGTCTTATGAAGGAGAGAAAAAATGACATGTTTCCATCATAAAACAAAATGAAGAAAGCATCCATACCATTTACTAGGTTTTTCATATAAATATGAATTGTTTTATCTTGTTTCTGGACAAGAGGATGGTCATAGATCACTTCTTCTAGAAGTGGGATTCAGAAGTTCTGAAATCTGTTCATTGATGCAGAATTTGATGTTGACTGACTTGCTAGAGGAAAACATGAAATTTTTATCCCTCTCTGCCCAGAGGGGGAAAAGGTTAGACTCTCTTTCATAAAGGCTTTTGTTTAAAATATTAAATATTATTAACTAAATTGAGTAAGACCATTATTAAAAGAAAGATTTAGCGTTTCCAGGACCACTGTTTCAAAAAATTGGAACATCTAAAAGGTCAATCCAGGTAATTTACTTTTAAACAACATTTTCCAGATTCGCTTTGATTCTACAGAAATCCCCCCACTATCTACTCTACTCCTCTTTGTTATGTGGAACCTGGGAAGCTAGAAGGAGGAAGAGGTGAGCAGAAAATGTCCCAGAATGCCTTCTTCATGTACATTCAGCCTCATTATCTCAAGGGGCAGCTGCTGCTCCCACCAGTTACCCTAAGGAGCACTGACCTAAGAGGTAGGCGAGAATGAGAGGACGCAAGTTGGGGATGGCACAAGGACATTCTTGGGAGCTGAAAGATCATCAAGGTAACAGAGGAGTTCTTGCCCAATCCCACTCAGAAACTACAGGAGGGTAGATGTGTGATCAACATACCATTAGCTGGAATTACCTTCACATTTTGCCTTTGTTATCACAAGGCATCCAGCTGTTTTCCAAATGTCATCCAGGCTTGCTGTCAATCTGTACCACAGAGGAATTGCTGGTCTTCACCACCAGTCTGAATACACTATCTGTTTCTGTCATTAATTGACTTTTTGGTGTAATAATTAATGAAAACCAAGCATCAAGTTTTTCTAAGCCTACTCTTATAATGTCTCATCAGAAGTCATGTGAGAAGCCCTGTATCTGATGTGCACTCTTTTTACAGTGAAAAATTGAAGGTCTTCATTATCCTTGAGTCCCCAGTGGAGGCTTTTACCCCCACTGAAGCCATCTGAAAAGAGAAAAAGCTTGAGAACAATGGATCTGGGCTTTTCCTAGCTTCTCTGCCTCCACTGTCTTAGCACATCAGTGGACTAACCTATTCTGAAAATCCACCAGCAGATATTTCAAACCTTCTGGGTTCCATTCATATAATGAAAAGGTCCTTTTTAACAGATGTCTTGAATTCCCCTGACTGCAACTTAAACTTATTCTCTTTTGTCCTCTCCCACTTATGCACTGAACCAAAAAACCGGGACACACAACCTGAACTGGACAAACTGTTATCTGACCTTTGGTATTTTGTTTTTAAATTTCCGTCTGAGTCTCAAGTCTAAGTGAGGTCTGGGGGGAAGCAAGCATTAGATTAATAAGATTCACAGGGAAATAATGATTACCTAATTTAGCAGTGAAGAGAGAAGGGGAACAACCTTCAAATGTCATCATCGGAGGCAGCGTTGAAATGCCTCCTTTTTCTGACACAATTCTGTCAATTAGCTGAGCAGAGCAATTACCATTCCATTCTCTTTTTTATTTGCGAAGAACCAAAACTTTCTAAGGATGATAAATGACTCCCTGGAAAATTCAATGCTGGTTCTGCTAAATTCGCACTTTCTGTATTGTAAGGGTTTGGGTGGACTTTTTTCCCCACAGTTACTTCTCATAATCAATGGGGCGAGCAGCTAAAAAAACATCCTATGTAAAATTCAGTGATGGGGGCCTTACAAGAAACCAGACACAATCAGATCTGTCCAAATGACCAGCAAATGAATACATATCTCAGTGTAATTAGTACAGTCGAGGACATTGTTAGCCAAATGATGAAGTAAATTTCATTTTAATTGTTTTGAATCCTATCACCATTCCCCTAAAAAGAAGAAAAGGAAACGTATTCAGATTATGACCTTTGAGAATTCTGGACTCATTAGCATTTCATATAACACAGCGCAGAATTAAAGCGGGAAATAGATCCACAATGTTCCCTTAACTGCAGCATGTACATCATTAATGGCACATAATTAAGGAGGTGTCAGTGTTGGTCCCAGGTCTCAATTGACAATGGCTCACAAACAGCATTTTCAGTCCAATGTAATAGCCAGCTTACAGTGGCTAAACCTGTTCATTAAAAAAAGACAAAGGAGACCTAATTTGGCTCCAGTGCTAGGATAGGGGACAAAAGGAACGCGGGGTGGGGGAGGCGGGCAGTAATGCATATCCAAGTTTTAGATGTTTCTGTAGCCTTGAGGGCTCCCCACAGCTATAGAAGAGGAAGAAGCAGGAAGGAAAGGAGGAAAACCAGGTGTAGATTCAGGCCATTGGAGGAATGGTGAAGGGACAATGAGAAACAAGGGAGATGGGGAGTCAGAGGGCCACCCCATAGGTAATATCCCTCTGGTGCCACCTGCACACTTGAGACGTGCCCTCCCCAAGGCTGAAACTAAAGTCAAAGTCAAGGAAGAAGGAACAAGGGAAAACTTCTTGGCAGAGGAGCCTAAGAGATTTCTGTTTTGGAGACTCTACTAAGAAAATCCCAAAAATATCCCGGTTTCTCCCATTTTAACCCATTAGGAGAGGTCTGTTTCAGTTATCCATTGCCATATCACACACCCTCAGCCTTCATTATAAGCCCAAAACCAAGTGGCTTAAAACAGCAACAATCTATTCTTCTTCATGGTTCTGTGGGTACACTGAGCTCTGCTCCATGTGGTGTAGTTGTGGGCACTTGTGTGGCTGCATCAGGTGGGAGCTCAGCTAGGACTGGAATTCCAAGATGGCCTGTCATCACACGGATATCTGTCCATGTAGCTTCTCATCATTCAGTGGTCTACATGAGCCTCTTTACAGTATGGCAGCCAACTTCCTAGAGGAAAAGCCCCAAAGTGCAAGTGCTTTTCTGTCCCCTACTTGCTTTGTTTACCAACATCCCATTGGCCAAAAAGGGTCACACGACTAAACCCAGGGTCAGTGTGGGAGGGGCTATCCAATGGTGCTTACTGAGATTCATGGTTTACTGGAGAACACAAATCTACCAATCTACCATGAAGGCACAAGCCTTCTCAGATCAGAGCCCTGTCCAGAGGCTTCACCTCTTATTTCCATTGAGGCTTGTGGAGTATACCTAACACAGTAATGCAGCAGAAACAGTTACTGATTCAAGGTTTGCTCCCAGCCTGCCACCCACACTACAGACACACATGAGCACCTCCAATGTTCTTTGCTTTGTGAATGGTACCACAATCCATTCCGTTGTGCATGTCAGAAACCTGAGGTTACCCCCTTGATATCACCCTCTCCTTCTCACATCCTAACTGCACTCCATTACCAAATCCTGTCCATTTTGAATCCTGAATAGCTCCTGATGTTGTCACTTCTCACCATCTCCAGGCAGCTCTCCAGACAACCATAGCAACCTCCTAATTGGTCACCCCAAGACATTGACAACATGGTAGCCAAAATGAGCTTTGTAAAACACAAATCAAATCACGCCCTCCTGCTCTCCTCCACTCTTAACCCTTCAAATTCTTCTCATCACTCAAGATAAGCTGCAGGGACCTTGCATGACCTGTAGAGCCCTGGATGCTCTGGGTCCCCCCGCCACTCTGTCACTCTCCCCCTGGCTCTCAACCACACTGGCCTCTCACTTTCTCAAACGTATATACCCATGCTCCCTCCCACCATGCAGCCTTGGCCCTCCCTGCATGGTCAACTCTAACTCTGCAATCAAAACTCTGGTATCCCTTCCTCAGGAAATCTCTCCCTGGCCTCCTAAACCAGGTGAAATCCCACTCACATGCTCTCTCCTTCCCTTAACCCCAGCTGTTCTAAATATCTGTGTGTTTAGTTACTAAAATATGAGACCCATGTGCACAGGAAATAGGTTTGGTTCTGCTTACCTGGGACGGTAATATTAACAATAAACTTTTACTGAGTACTTACTATTTGCCAAGTACTACTGAGGTATATAGCAGTAAACAAGACAAGGTCCCTGCCCTCATAGAGCTTACAACCAGGTTGGGGAAGCAGGGGGAGAAATGTGCATATACACATTGTGATGTCTGCTAGTGATACACACGAGGAAGAAAATTAGTAGAGTAAGGGGATAGAGGGTGACAAAGGAGATGCCATTTCAGATAAGATATTGGAACAGATCTCTCTGAAGAGGTGACATTTGAGCAGAGAACTGAGTAAAGTAGGAGAACAAGACAGGGACTGTCGGGAAAGTGTGTTTCAGGCAGAAAAAAACAGCAAGTGCAAGGGCCCTGAAGTTGAAGTGTGTTCAACATATATGAAGAGCAGTCAGGAGGCCAGACTGATGGGAGGATGGTAAGACACAAGGGGGGAGAAGTAGCCATGAGCCTTGCAAGCCACAATGAGTATATTAGGTAACTAAAGCTGCTAGAAGAAAGTACCACAAACTAGGTGGCTTAATATAAGAGACTTTCATTCTTTCACTGTTCTGGAAGCCAGAACTCCAAAAGCAAGGTGTCAGCAGGCTTGGTTCCTTCTTAGGGGCTCTAAGGAGAATCTGCTCCATTTAGTCTCTCGCTTCCAGAGATTGCCAGCCGTTCTTGGCATTCCTTGGCTTGTACATGCATTCCCCCAATCTCTGCCTGCCTTTCTGCTGCGTATGTATCTCTCTCTGAATCTCTTCTATTTTATAAGAATAGACATCAGTTATACTGGATGAAGGGTCCACCCTACTCCACTATAATCTCATCTTAACTTTACTAATTACATCTGGCAATGATCCTGTTTCCAAAGAAATTCTCATTCTGAGGTTCAGATTGGACATCAATTTTGGGAGGACACCCTTCAACCCAGTACAATTAAGACTTAAGATTTTAATCTAAGTGTGAGATAGAATGAATGAACAAATGAGCAAGCAAAGAGACAAGTGCAGGAGTGAATGGTAAACCAGGTGAAACAGGAAGCCATCACTTGCCAAGGCCACCAGATGGGCCTTTGTGAGTCACCAACAGACATTGCTCTGTGAAGAAAAGCTTCTGCTACCTTGGGTCTCTGACCCTCTTTCTGAATGGACATTCAAACAGCTTCAGGAGAATAGGTATTATTTCCTCTTTGAATGTTTGGTAGAATTCCCCGGGGAATCCGTCAGGCCCTGGACTCTTGTTTTTGTTTTTTTGGTTTTTTTTTTTTAATTTTATTTTATTATATTATGTTAATCACCATACAGTACATCCCCAGATTCCGATGTAAAGTTTGATGCTTCATTAGTTGCGTATAACACCCAGTGCACCATGCAATACGTGCCCTCCTTACTACCCATCACCAGTCTATCCCCTTCCCCCACCCCCTCCCCTCTGAAGTCTTCAGTTTGTTTCTCATAGCCTGGACTCTTGTTTTGGGGGAGGTTTTTGATCATTGCTTCAATCTCTTCATAATTAATTGGTCTGTTTAAATAATCAATTTCTTCCTGTTTCAGTCTTGGTAGTTTATAGGTTTCCAGGAAGGCATCCATTTCATCCAGGTTGTTTAATTTATTGGCATATAGTTGTTGATAATAGTTTCTAATGATCCTTCCTGTTTCTTTGGTTTGGTCGTGATCTCTCCCCTTTCATTCATAATTTTATTAATTTGGGTCCTTTCTCTATTCTTTTGAATAAGTCTGGCCAGTGGCTTATCGATCTTTATTCTTTCAAAGAACCAGCTTCTAGTTCTGTTGATCTGCTGTACTGTGCTCCTGGTTTATAATTCATTGATCTCTGCTCTAATCTTGATCACCTACCTTCTCGTGCATGGGTTAGGCCTGTTCTTCTGTTCCAGCTCCAGCTTCTTGAGGTGAAAATATAAAAACTGCGTTTTAGATTTTTCTATTCTTTTGAGTGAGGTTTGGATGTATGTATGAAAATACATAATTTTCCCCTTAGGACCGCCTTTGCAGTGTCCCACAGGTTTTGGACCAATGTATTTTTATTCTCATTGGTTTCCATAAATTGCTTAAGCTCACTCTTAATTCCCTCATTTACCCAATCATTCTTAAGCAAGATAGTTCTTACTTTCCAAGTGTTTGAGTTTCTTCCAGATTTTTCCTTGTGATTGAGTTCCAGTTTCAAAGCATTGTGGTCTGAGAATATGCAGGGAATAATCTCAGTCCTTTTGGTATCGGTTGAGACCTGTTTTGTGACCCAGTATATGGTCTACTCTGGAGAAAGTTCCATGTGCATTCGAAAAGAATGAGTATTCTGTTGTTCTGGAGTGTAGTGTTCTGTATATACCTATGAGGTCCATCTGGTCCAGTATGACATTCAAAGCTCTTGTTTCTTTGTTGATTTTCTGCTTAGGTGATCTGTCTATTGCTGAGAGCATAGTGCTGAGGTCCCCTACTATTAACGTATTATTATCTATATGTCTTCAACAAACGAATGGATTAAGATGTAGTCCATATATACAATAGAATATTACTCAGCCATCAGAAAGAATGATTACTCAACATTTGCAGCAACATGGATGGGACTGGAGGAGATTATGCTAAGTGAAATAAGTCAAGCAGAGAAATACAATTATCATATGGTTTCACTCATTTATGGAACATAACAAATAGCAGGGAGATCGGTAGGAGAAGAAAGGGAAAAAAGAAGGGGGGGTAAACAGAAGGGGGAATGAACCATGAGAGACTATGGACTCTGGAAAACAAACTGAGGGCTTCAGAGGGGAGGGGTTGGGGGATTGGGATAGACTGGTAATGGGTATTAAGGAGGGCAAGTATTGCATGGAGCACTGGGTGTTATAAGCAAACAGTGAATCACGGAACACTACATCAAAAACTAATGATGTATGGTAACTAACATAACATAATAAAAAAATTTTAAAAAAAAGAATGGACATTCAAACTATTGTACTTTTCAAAACTTTCCAGAATGCATGAAATACCTACCTTTCAAAGTAAAAAAATGACAATGTTCACAGTAGTGAGCTTCCAGATTCCACGGAGGGGGATTTTTGGAACACACAATATTTCTGACAAGGGGCCACCCCCCCTTATCTCTCACACCCCCAAAGTCAGTTCTCCCAGCTATCGTTTTTCATAATTAGGCCTGACTTTGGGTCCATCCAACATAATGACAAGTGCCTGGAGAGGGCCAATCTTATTTCCCTGCTCAGCCCTCATTATAAGTCTCGGCTGATAAGCTGCTGAGCACTGACACTGCACATTTATTTAGAATTGCAAACACCTGTGCACTAGAAAACCAAGCCAGCAGAAAGCCTTCCTCCTCACCCCACCCCCTCCCCAGCAGCCTCTATTCTCAGGGGCAGCCTGTCCTCCTGTCCCACTCACAGCCGGGCCGGAAGCCAGAAGTCACAGTGATTCATGCCCTAATGAAGGCCAGCCTCCCCCACCTGAACACCTGGGATGGCCTCATTAAGCCTCCTTGTCAGTGCGGTCCTGTCCCATGCTAAGGTGCCGAATCACCAAGGGTTAAAGAAATAATTATTGTGGGGCTGGGAGACTTGGTAAATAGCATTAGCCTAAGGAGAAAGCAGATTTCCTGAGCCCAGCTGAGAAATACAATTAAGTTGTAATATTTTGTCAGGGCTTTTTCCTCCTCTTACTGTTTATCAGTGTTAAGAGACAATTTATATTTTACAATTCTCTGGGATGGTGAGTGTACCTCACAGCAGGCAGGTAAGATTAAACTGTCACAAGGCACTGGCCTTCCCATTTTGCCACATACACACAGCTGGGAAGAGGGGAGCCTCGGGCACGGGAGGATCTGCCGACTTCCAACTTCAGCAACCGGAGCAGGACACACCATCGCCTCTTCTGCCTTAACTATTATTCAGAAACTGGAATCAGACCAACAGGAAGATTCAGGACCCCCCACCCCAACACACACACACACACCTTCATACTTGGAGTGGGGCAGCCTGCGGTCCCCTCTTCAGCACAGAATGAGATCTCCTAACTTTACTCCCAAGGGTCTCTGTTTCCCCCAACAAATCAAAAATCGGGCCCATTGAGGGCCTCCCTTCCTGCAGGGAAATCTGTGACTAAGCTGAATGCACCATGATTAATTCATTTCCTCACACAACCTCATGTGATGAACACATTCAGATGAGATAATGCATCTCAGAGCAGACACATTTAGCCTATGTCAAAATCCAGTCAGCCTTGGACTTCTGTTATAAATGGTGTCATCACATTAACTGAAAATCTGTTGATTCTCCTTATCTTCCTATGTTTCATTCACTTCAAAATGAATGTTTGTGTCCACAAAAATACTTGTACATGAATGTTGATTGCAGCTTTATTCAAAACAGCCAAAAACTAGAAACAACCCAAGTGCCCATCAACAGTAGAAGGGATAAGCAAACTGGGCATATTCATACAATGGAATACTGCCCATCATTGAAAAAGGACAAGATACAGATACATGCAACAACATTGATAATCTCACATATACCATGTTGAGTGCAAGAAGACCAAAAAAGTACATGCTGTATGATGCTATTTCTATGAAGTACAAGATCACCCAAAACTGATTTTGGTAACAAGTCAGAAAAGTAGTTATCTCTTGGGGTGGGGGAAGGGGGTTGGGAAGATTGACTGGAAGGACATTTTCTGGGATGATGGAAATGTTCTGGTGGCCACATGGGTGTATACACTTGCAAGAAGTCATAAGCTGTACACTTAAGATTTGTTCATATTACTGTATGTAAATTGAATCTCAATAAAGAACTTCTAAAATTCAAGCATGATGTCATTTAGTTTAAATTACATCCTCCCCTCCAACCTACCAAACTGTCCCAAGCCTCCAGCAGTCTGCTCAAAATAAATTCTTTCAGCACTGTAGGACTGTTGGCTCCTCTGCCAGACTGTGAACTCCCAGCTCTTCATGGGGACCTCAGAAGTTTGCTGGCTGGCTGGCTGGCTGGCTGGCTGGCTGGCTGGCTGGCTGGGTGGATGGGCCCGTGGATGGGTGCATGAACAGGCACATTATGACCTCCAATATATGGAAACAGAACAAGCTATCCCATGATGCTGTATTGCTGTCCTAGAAGAGAGAACAGTTCTTTACCCATTTAACCACTCACCCTCACCTGGTCCCCCAAGTGCCAACAGCACAGAGCTGGGAAATGACCAGCCAGAGTTAGGCTAAGTGATCAGATGACAGATTTAAGTTAATGGGTCTGTGTCTAGAAGATTAAGGAGGGTCAGTAATGTATCCTCTAGACTGAGAGGGCATTTTAATACTGAAAAATGAAGCAAGCCACTCCATACCATTCACACAGAGTTTTATTCAGGGTCACTTACTGATGGGGGGGACCAGGCAGAGAGACTGATGATCCAGGCCACTATGCAGCTTTACTACGCAGCTCTCCTGATGCCCCCACTCTCTGCCCATTCTCCACGGCTATGCAGACCTTAATCCCCAGCTTTCATGGAGTAAGGGGCATGGTGGTGAGGTCACAAGGTAGTTACCTGAAGTGGTGCCATCCATGCACCAAAGGAGCTGTACTGGTGACCTGAAATGGTACCACCTGTGTGCCAGAGGAGAGAACAAGATGGAGGGCCAAAGATGATGTCAGTGCTGTCAGCATTCCTACAGACCACAACGTGATGAGACCATAACTTGCTCCACTCATCTAAGCTACTAGGAAACCACATTCATAAGCTGTGATGATGGAAAAACACCACCTTGAATAATCCAAACGTGGTCCAAAAATGACTTGTATGTATCTTGGAAATTGCTACTGCTGCCTAATTGTTTAGTTCAATGGCTACAATGGGCAAGAAGTACACCAAATTAACTAAGGAGGTGGCGGGCTGGGGAAAAAATTTTTATAGGTAATTAATGTTTGATAATCTAGATCCAGTGCAAATGCAGTTTATCTTTGGGTCTCCATTGTTGGGAGTATCTTGTTTAGGCTGAAAATTGTCAATGTCAGATCCATGTTTCTGCTTTGTACCAGATTTTGGAGTCTTTGTCCTTTTAATTCTGAATATATGCACAAGATCCTTTCCTCTGAGGAACAAGTAAAAAAAAATCTTGGCCATCAAATGTATTCTTAATTACTTTACAGAAGGAGAGAGAGACAGAGATCCCAAGGGAAAGTGCAAAGGGGAGAAGAGGAGTACTCCCTTGCTTCAGAGAGGGGTTCTTTTAATGTTTTGGAATGGAGTAGATGCAAATGCTGAGCAGGAACAAAGGTTATGCATGTGGAAATGTTAAAAGATTTTAGCTAATTGTTTAAAGTACTAAGGTGATGTAAAAAATAATATTAAAAAATAATTTATTTTTTAAAGATAAATTCTGAACCAAGTTTGCCGCCCATTTCTCTTTAAAAGTACTGGGTCTCCCATATGCACCCCAATGTTCATAGCAGCATTGTCCACAATAGCTAAATTGTGGAAGGAGCCGAGATGTCCTTCAACAGACGAATGGANCCTTCAACAGATGACTGGATTAAGAAGATGTGGTCCATATATACAATGGAATATTACTCATCCATCAGAAAGAACAATTACCCAACATTTGCTGCAACATGGACGGGACTGGCCGAGATTATGCTAAGTGAAAAAAGTCAAGCAGAGAAAGACAATTATCATATGATTTCCACTCATTTATGAAACATAAGAAATAGCAGAGAGATGGGAAGGAGAAAGAAGGGAAGAATGAAGGGGGGCGTAAACAGAAGGGGGAATGAACCATGAGAGACTATGGACTCTGGGAAACAAACTGAGGGCTTCAGAGGAGAGAGAGGGTGGGGGATTGGGATAGGCCGGTGATGCATAGTAAGGAGGGCACGTATTGCATGGTGCACTGGGTGTTATACGCAACTAATGAAGCATCGAACTTTGCATCAGAATCCGGGGATGTACTGTATGGTGACTAACATAATATAATAATAATAAAAAAAAAAAACTGGGGATGTACTGTATGATGACTAATATAACAAAATAAAAATTATTTTAAAAAATATTAAGTATATTTATTTTCGTCAGTTAGGTAAACAGCGTAGTGTAAAATGGACATTACTGGAGAAGGATAGAGATTTATATGAAACCACAACAGAGACAAACTACCGCCGTCACATNTTTATATGAAAGCACAAGAGAGACAAACTACCGCCGTCACATGCAGCAGTGGTCTGTGGGGAACGTGGTGGGGAAGTCTGGAAAATACTGAACCGAGAGCCAGGAGACTTGGTTTCTAAATCCAGCTTGCCAGTCTGTAGCTGTAAGGCTTAAGGTTACCTAGGTACCATGTACCTCAGTTTCCTATGGTTGGAAAGTGGGAATGAGACCTGCTTCACCCACTTCACGTGGACTATTTGAGGATAAAAGGTAAAAATGCAATAACGGAAAGAGGGGTTAAGATGGCGGAGGAGTAGGGGACCCCTTTTTAAGCTGGTCCCCTGAGTTGAGTTGGATAGGTACCAGACCAGCCTGAACATCCACGGAATCAGCCTGAGACGCAGGAAGATACATCTCTACAAATGAACATCTCCAGCACTGAGTATTGAGGTACAAAGCGGGGAGCCGTGAAACCGCACACAGATATCGGAAGATAAACAGAAGGGGGAGGGAGCCCCCACTGCGTTTGGGCGCCGGGAAGTGGTAGCTACCTGCATGGGGGAGGGGGCGGAATCACGGACCGGCACCCACCAGACAGCAGACTGAGACCGTGAGCCGGGAGCACGCACCACCAGACTTCTCACGGAAATCCGGTGTGCTCACTGGATCCAGACTGAGACCAGGAGCTCCAGAGTGCACGGGGC
>NC_048223.1:40813110-40833327 GCF_002007445.2 Ailuropoda melanoleuca
TGGGAGCCTGCTTCTTCCTCTCCCACTCCCCCTGCTTGTGCTCCCTCTCTCACTGGCTATCTCTCTCTGTCAAATAAATAAATAAAATCTTTTTTTAAAAAAAGTTAAAATGGTGACTAACATAATATAAAAAATATTATTTTAATTAATAAATAAATAAAAGGCTTTTCCACATATTAAAAAAAGGGTTAAAATGAAAATTGCATTTACCATAGGAAATATAACTGTGTTTTGAAACCTAACAAAAGTCACACATATAAAAATGACTAGGAGGACATATATAAATATGATGATATATATTATATAATCAATTTGCAAATGAAAAAACAAAACAAGATGTGGAGAATATCTAAAGGCCTGACAGATTCACAGAATTTCCAAAATGGCATCCAAAGTGGACACAATGTAGAGCTCAGGAATGGATCTACTGACTGCCCGAGGTCAGCGCCAATTCCAACACCTGCCACCACCACAATGAGAGCCCATGTTCAAGTAAGAGCTGACATACTGACCGAGAGAGTGTGCTTCCTTCCCAAAGAAATTAGATTGGAACCCATCTAGTCCATGAGTCTTACTTCATTTCTTAAGTCAGCGTCTGAATGGAACCATTACAGCAACGCAGCCTCACCAAAGCCCCTGTTCTTCAGGAAAAAAATGCAGTAACTATAGAAGAAAAAATAATAAATGAAAAGGGCAAGTCTCACTTTCCTTGCGTGAAATCTCACAGCAATTTCTGAAATGGAAGTGGTACTGACTCTAATTTCCCCTGGGGAGCCTGAAACTGGAATGAAGTCCTTGTCCCTACAAAAACTAACTGCCTCCCAGCCATGAAGATATATTTTCAAAACCAAAATTCAAAACCTGTGGGTTTGACTGTTGGCAGGACATTTGAAGTCATAGCTGTTCTGAGCAAGCAGGACCTGTGAGTCACTGCAAACGCCCTTCCTTCCACGGCGACCAGAGCGCTGCCACATGGCACTCTACAGTGAGGAACCCAGGAGCTGCGTTTCTCCAAACTCTTTAGAAAACATAAATGGGCAAAATAGTTTTTAATTAGTTCTAGGTATGACACAATGAGTAAAGTAAGATTTACACACCAAAATGGTGGCGCTTCTGCATATTTTAACGGTTTGTATGGATGAAGCCGAATCTTGGAGAGAGTTATTTAAGGACAAACTCGCTGAGATTTGTGGTGGTCACAGCTATGGCTGCGGTGTATTCTGTGAAGGAAGCAAGGACCTCAGGAGATTCTTGAAATGCCTCCTTTGGGCTGAATTTCTGAGGCAATTTGTAGGTTGTAAGCAGTACTTATCCTGCAGGCCTCCCCATTTTACATCCAGGGTTTTCCTATAAACAAACTATTCCCCCAAATCTTCCCCTAACCGTGGTCTGAGAAGCCAGTGTTGGTGTCAGTTCTTTGACTCAGGCTTGGATCTTTCTTACGATGTAAATCCCATGGTTAGCTCAAGCTGTTACTACCCCCTTTTATGTGTGCTCCAGAAGCTTCTGGATTCAAGCTTTGTAAGAGGGGAAGAGGAGATACAATGAGGTCACTGATTGCCTGAGAGGGGTGGTGGAGAGAGAATCACCAGGCAGATACAGGGTCCTGGGAGGACAGAGACAGGCAGGCCCAGGCTGCTGGCCTCCATCACCCACCTCCCTCGCTCATCACTAGCAGGGGAAAGACAGCCGGACTCTGTCTCCTGCCTCTGCAAAGACTCTGTGCTGCTCCCTTCAAACCACAGAGGAGTATCCACGTTAAGGGACAAAGTAACAGAGGACAACCAAGAAAACCTCTAGTGATTCTGAGGTGGGTCAGTGAAGGTGAAAAGACCCCCTCCCCAAAGGATCGAACCGAGCAGGACTAGATGGGGGGCTGCAGCCCACAGTCAAGCATGAGGATATGCATAAACTAAACCATCCATGGGGACAGGCATCACACTCATTCACTCACCACTGCATCCCCAACACAGGGCCAGTGTGGAAGCAAAGAATAAGCCATGTTGGCCTTTGGGGTTGACGTCCCTGTCCTCCCCTGTGGTCCCTGCATGCCCTCCAGAAGCTGCTCGTGCTGGAGAAACTAGATGACCTTTGCAGATCACAAGTCTGCCTTTTGGCCCCCAAGGAGAGACTAAGTCTTCTGGGGGGCTCAGAGGAACTCAGATATTATAATGTAGGGTTACAGGGACCCTGAGAGCACGGACTCTGCCCCAAGCCCCACACAGAACCAGCAGCCATCAGAAGACAGCCCCTTGCTCAGGGCTGCCCCAGAAGTGTCCTCAAGGCTCCAGTCCCCTACCATCTCCAGGGTCTTCCCTGTAGCCATCAACCAGCACCCCACTGATGCTCTGCAAAGTTCACTCAACAAGACTGTGCCATCTTTTGTGTTTTCCCAATTTTCTATAATAGGCCTATACCGGTTTTATATTGTTTAAAATAAATTCAGGTTTTCTGAGGTGAAAGAGAAACTTTGCTCCAGCCTCGCTGCTCATGGCTGCGAATCCATGGGTTTATTTTGGCACCACGCACACCCACTCCAAAGTCCCATATGGCTTGTGCGGAAGTAAATGCATTCTACTTCTTTAAAGGGCCATACACAGTTTCACTCTGAATTTCAAACAGAAATATAAACTTGTCAGTCTTTCTGAGGGGGGAAAAAAAAAGACCTACCCAGGATCCATGGAACTAACCCTCCCTTTCCCCTATGTTTCATCACTGGGACTTGGAAATCATTCTTTAAGGAATGAGCCATCGATTATCTGAACTCCTTCAGTCTTGTCCCAAGAGCCATTTACAAATTTGTGAAATGCCCCAACTTGGCTCTCCATGCTCCCCATGCCCCCATCTTCGTTACAATGCCTCCTGCATTCTTACATCCACTCAACATATGAGTGAGTGCCATCTGCCAGCCACCAGTCTAGGCTCTGGACATGCAGTACAGGACAAACCAATCAAAAACTTCCAAACCCTGATGGAGCCCAGGTCAGAAACAAAGGAAATTGCCCAGAGATCAATCATCAGGCATATTCAAACAGTTAGCAGACAGCTGGGCAAGACCTAGTTCTGGCCAACGGGGCTGGGGACTTTGGGGGATATCTTCACTCAAAAACAATTGTCTGCAAGGGAGGAATCTCAGGGTCAGCGACTTCCACCAGGACTGGTTTTGGGGGACAGCAGGTCTTGCACACACTTCCAGGCTACTCTCCAGGCCAGCCAAGCCCAGATGCAAGTCTCCCACAAAGCCAGGGCACCAAAGCTTCATTTCTGAAAACATTCACAATTTCTATTTCAAAAAAAGCATCAAAGCGTTTTGGGAAAAATCAGAATCTTGCTTGACTTCTTAACACTAATTTTATAGTTTGATTTTTTTGCTTCTTAATAAACCCTATGAGGTTAAGAGAAGACCCATAAACATTTTCATTCTCAGGGCCTCCAGAACCACTCTTGATAGTTCTTGGCTTCATAGTACCCTCATTGTGCGTCACCCTCCGCTCTGACGTGTAAAGTTGACATCCCCAACCACTGACATCAAAAACATAACGCTTCCTTCTACACACGTCCAGACCCCCTCCCAGTTTAAGCTTTGCCCTTTGCCTGGCAGGAAAGGCTGTGTGCTTTCCAGCCTGAAATGAGAACTTCTCCCCTTCAAGGTCCCTCCTCTAAGGAGCTTATATCCTGGTTGTTTTCATTTGCATGCAAATCTTAAATAAATAGCTTGCCTAGAATAAATTTGGCCTTTAAAATTACACACACACCCACACGTTTTCTCTCAGTCTCTCTGCCTCACCCCCTCTTCCTCCTCCAAACACCTTTTTCTCCATCTCCTTGTCCTTCACACATGCATGTCTCCCCACTCTGCACCACCCCCACATTTCAGCCATCCCCCTAGGAAAACAATCCTCTGGATGGCCTGGCTGCCCCTCTCCCCTGCCCACCCACAACTAACCCAATTTCTCTCTATCTTTCTGCAGTTGAACTTCTCAAGCCCGTGTGCCGCCTTCCTGGACTCACCACCCACTCACTCCTTACCTCCTGCGCACAGTCTGCCCCACCACCCCACAGCCACAAAAACAAGGCCCCCACTGTCTCTATAAAATCACCTTTGTTCAGTCCCTAATCTCTCTGATAATTCTGTCACTACCTCTAATAAATACAACAGCTCCCATTTATCGGGCTCTTAAGATGTACCAGGTAGTATGCTAAGACCTTCATGTTCATTATCTTATTTAATCTCCAACAATTCCATGAGCCATCAGTTAAAGAGGCCTGCTTCATTGACAGGTGGGGTCTCCTTCCCCCGAATCTAGAAGTGCTTTGACCAATAGAAGACAGTGGAGTACAGCTGTGCCAGCTTCCAGGCCTCAGACTTAAGAGACCAGCAGCCCCCACTTTTCTGTCGCCTGGAAGGGGGGGTATACAGTAGGGGGAATGAACCACAAGAGACTGTGGATTCTGGCAAACAAACTGAGGGCTTCAGAGGGGAGGAGGGTGGGGAGATGGGCTAGCCCAGTGATGGGTATTAAAGAGGGCACATATTGCATGGAGCACTGGGTGTTATACACAAACAATGAATCATGGAACTTTACATCAAAAACTAGGGATGTACTGTATGGTGACTAACATAACATAATAAAAAATTAAAAAAAAAAAAAAGAACACTCGCCCTTGGAAGCGTGAGCCGCACAATGGAGAGAGCACATGGGGAGACCACAGAGAGAGGCCCTGAGACCCTGAGCAGAGAGGGCGCCCCGCCAGTCACCACCCTTCAAGCCATTCCAACAGGTCCCAGACCTCCTGGAACGCACACAAGTTGTCCCCACTTGGTTCTGCCCAAACTGCAGATTCGCAAGTGAACCAAATGAGCATTCGCCTTTTAGGACATTAAGCTGTGAGCAGTTTGTCATGCGGCAATAAATAACAGAACATAGAGATGATTATTATGATTTTTATTTTACAGCTGAGAAAATGGATTCTCCAAGAGGTGAGGTTGGGGGCCCGAGGTCATACAGCTAGCCCTCTCCACCACGCAGCCCCATTCCTGCAAACAGACTCCCCTCTTGGAAACTTTCCCTCTCTTCAGCCGTCGTTCTTTTGTTGCTGGTGTGCTGCACTGCACGGGGGTGGTTTTGGTGAAGATTAAGCAAGAGAATGCATGGAAAGTATTCAGCACTGTGTCTGGTACATAATTAGCAATGGACAAAAGGTTTGCAAATAATTGCTATCCTGGCCCTTTTTGTTTTGTTTTGTTTTTGGGGTTTTTTGGGGGGGGTTGTTTGTTTGTTTTTAAAGATTTTATTTATTTATTTATTTGACAGAGAGAGAGACAGCCAACGAGAGAGGGAACACAAGCAGGTGGAGTGGGAGAGGAAGAAGCAGGCTCCCAGCAGAGGAGCCTGATGCGGAGCTCAATCCCAGAACGCCGGGATCACGCCCTGAGCCGAAGGCAGACGGTTAACGACAGAGCCACCCAGGCGCCCCTATCTTGGCCCTTTTTGATTGCATACTGTCACTTGGCAATCATATTCTCGTGACAGAAAAAGTAGGTGTCCATTTAGGTGCCTGGGCTGATTACCCACTGAACAGATCCTCTGAGGGTGGTCAGCTCTCAGCACACAGACAAGAGGCTCCAAACTGAAGGCATCAGCCCCCATCCTAATCAGACTGGAGCCCTTCTCTCTGTCCCATTTCTCCAAGTGGCAGTACCAACCTTCTCATTCCCATGCATAAAAAGGAAGTAAATTGAGCTCTTACATCTTCTTCAGCCCTGACATCAGCCCCAGGTCCCGTTTGTACCTTCCTTGGTGCTGTCCATCCCTCCCTGTCTGTCCATCCATGGCCACCTCACTGCTCAGGCCTCCTTCACCCCCATCTGGGATGCCTGGGTCTCCATGCTCCTCTCTCTGCCTGGCCGAAACCAGTCACTGCACAGTGCCACACAGCTAATCTTACTAAAGCGTTAAGCTCTGATGTTGCAGCTATCCTCTAAAACCCCTAAGGCCATACCATTCACTGTAGGTTCAAATTCACAGTCCTCAGCTTGGCACTGAAGTGACTGCAAATGTGGGCCCCTCCTATCTCACTGCCCACCTGAGCTTCCACCACTCCTCAGCATGTCCCCTCTGCCCTTCCTGACATCCCTCACTCTTTGGCAGGGTGTTCTTTCCCACCAGTACAAGGATAAGGTGGAGAGGGTAAGAGCAGAGTGGAGCCCAACATCCAAGAAACCTATCTACTTCATCCATGAGGCCTGCCACTCATACTGCACCTCCCGTCAATGCCTTATGACCTCAGGGAATGTCCAGTTACTGAAATCACTCATTTTGCCGTTTGGTCTACACTGTCTCACTTTGTTAATTACCTGGGCCACATGCACGAGGCTTCTCTCTCCAGACAGACTGCAACCCATGGCTTTCTCAACATAGTATCAGCATCTCCAACAGAAGAACTATGCAGACCGCAGGTGGTCAATATTAAGTGAAATAGTCCATTCCTAGTCTTGTCCTGACCCCTAGTCTTTCTTATTTAGGTATGTGAAACAAGTGCATGGATGTATGTGCACCTGGTCCCAACAGAGAAAACTGTGCATCTGGGAAATTTACCAGGTGTTTTGCTGGAGGTGTTAGGTTGTTAATGAAGCATGCTTTGGAAAGAAGTATGGTGCACTGTTGTCTTTTAACCACTTTATCATCTCAAGGGGAAAGTAGTTATAACTGGGAACCAAAATGCATCAACAGGGATACAGAACAGTAACCAAGGGAACTTCAGTAAGATGCGTCGTAAGAATCCGCAAAGGCAATTTTGGCAAAATCTCTTATTTCCAGAGTATGTGACATTGCAAGTATCTCTTCCCAACTCCATGTTCATTGTTACAGTGTTGATAGCTTGCAATCAGCCATGATGGGAGGATTTATAGAACTGAAATTGGCAAATGCCCAAAGTCAGGACTATTATTCAGGAAGCCAGTTGTTGAACAATTACCAACACAACATTGACAGCCCAGTACCAGTACCTGCACAACACGGGTGCTCCAAGGTAATAACTGAGTGAACAATTCGAAAACAGAAAGAATGTGGGAATGAAGAATGAGGAGTATCCTTCCAAGGCAGGGTCAACACTTCTACTCAATTCACATTGGTGTTTCAGGGCACTTGTCCCTTTTGAGGGCAATCACCTCATCAAAAGCTCAAAAACCATCAAAAATCCAAGTCCTCAATTCCACCCACAAATACAATATAATTTCACATCCCAGTGAAAACACAGTTCCCTGGCATCACTGTGGAATATACATTCCAGATTGTTTTTAACAACCCTTTGGGTGCCAAGGATGTATCATTGGGTAAAATCTCAAACACTATAGGGGGGCAGGCAAATAATGCAGATGTGTGGAGTGGTCTGCTGAGATCCCACGGGGGTACACATGCCCCACATACAGGCGTGCAATGTCAGAATAGTATTATTAAATTGGTCACTGCGTTGACCAAACAGGAAGCATCCATGGGCCTTTCTGAGCCAGCCAGCAACCCCTGTAGCCTTGGAGGTGACTTCAGGCTATTCGCGTAACATTCTCATTTCTCTTTCTTCAAAGTCCTGTTCTTCCTCAGCCATCATGGCGCTGGAAGCTTGCTACATCTGGTCTCGGGGCTTTTCTTCCTTTCCCATTCCTCCACTTGTCTCTCTCTCTCCTCTTCCCTTTCTCTCCCTTTGTCTCTTTCGTATTCCTTAGCACTTAAGAAAATGAAGTCAGGGGGTCACGGCTGGCCACAGAGCTCTCCCCACTGGCTGGAAACAAGGCAAGGATTCTTGCCACTCCATTTCTATTCAAGATTGTACTGGAGATTTTAACCAGCTCAAAAATATAGGAGAAAGAAATAGAAGGCATAAATATTAGGATGAAGAAATAATATGGTCATTGTTCACAAGTGCTATGGTTGTATACCTGAAAAATTATCTATAAACTTTAGAATTACTAAATGAATTTAGCAAGGTTACTAGGTTAAAGGTCAATACTCAATTGCATTTATTTATGCCAACAACAAACAATTAAAAATAAAATTTTAAAAGATACTGTTTTCCATAGTACCAAAAAACATTAAATACTTAGTAATAAATCTAAAGAGATATATGAGAGACCTTTAACAGAAAAGTACAAACATTACTGAGAGAAAGTAAAGAAGCCCTAAAGAAATGGAAGTATATACCAGGCTCATGGATTAGAAGCTTCAGTACTGTAAGATTTCGATTTCCTCCAAAATAATCTATGGATCCAATACCATCATTATCAAAATGTGTGTGTGTGTGTGTATGAGAACTGACAAACCGATTCTAAAGTTTATACGAAAAACAAAGGACCAAAAATAGCCAAGATAGTCTTGAAGAAGAACAAAGATGGAGAATTTATACACTAGATATCAAGATTTATCATAAAGTACAATAATGGAGATAGAGTGGTATTTGTGCAAGGATAGGAATAGACCAATGGAACAAAATAGTCTAGAAACATACAACAATAAATAGTCGAGAAACAAGTCAGGGACAGAGGTGTGATAGGAGAGCAGTGGAGAAAAGATATTTTCAATAAATGGTGCAGCGTCGAGTGGATATCCATATGGAGAACAAAGTTGACCCCAACTATAGAGAAAATCATTTCCGTGTGGATTAGAGACCTAAATGTAAAAGGCAAAACAATGTATACATTCATATATAAGCCATAAGGGATCCCCACACTGGTCTCCCTGAGTCACATGTTCTCCTCCAGTTTACTTTCCACACAGCCAACCAAGTGATCTTAAATCATAAATCATATTACACTATGTTTGACAGTTCCTCAACACTCTAAAAATAAAGACTAAAATACTTGGAATGGCTTATAGAGCTCCATGCAATCTGGCCTCTGTCACATTCTCCAGCCTCATCTGCCTGTTTTCCTCCTTGCTCATTCACCATATAGCCTGACTTCTTTCTTCCCTCAAATACACAAAGCTCTTTTCTACCTCAGGACCTTTACACCCATTGTTTCTTCTGCCTGAAGTGCTGTTCTCTCCATCTGCCTCAACTCTTAGCCTAGCTGATTCTTTTTCCTCCTTTGAACATCAACTAAAATACCATTTCCAGGGGCGCCTGAGTGGCTCAGTTGTTAACTGCCTGCTTTCGGTCCAGATCGTGATCACAGAGTCCCAGGATCGAGTCCCACATCGGGCTCTCTGCTCCACTGGGAGACTGTTTCTTCCTCTCCCACTCCCCCTGCTTGTGTTCCCTCTCTCGCTGTGTGTGTGTGTGTCTCTCTCTCAAATAAATAAATAAAATCTTTAAAAAATAAAATAAAATACCATTTCCACAAAGAGATCTTCCCTAACTTCCCAACCTAAATCAGATAACCCTACTATACTCCTTTATACTCCCTGAAATTTTCTCTAATTGTCTTTGTGGCTTTATGTCTGAGCTCCTTCGTAGATGATTAGCACCATGAGGACAGGGACTGGGTCCATTTGATCTCCATTGTATCTGCGTGGAGCCAACTTTAACCTACATGCTGAGTAAATTTTTGACAATTAAGTGAATGGTCATATCATTCTTGCTCTGGAATAAGATAAAGGGTAGAATTAGTTACAATTCAATTTAGCCCTGAGGGACAGAAAACACAAAATAATGTCTCAAAGCAGATGTTCATTTCTCTCTCATATAAAAGAAGTCCAAAGATAAGTCTTCTGCAAATCCATTCTCCAAATCTTACAGCCATGTAAATGTATTTCTCACTCACGTAGTAGTAGTGGATTGACTGCTATGACTCGGCTCCATATGTTTTCTTCTGCCAGGACCCCTATTTGGGACATGCTGTCTTATGACCCAGAGAAAGAGAAAGAGAATTGGGGACATGTGCAATGGCTTTTAAAGCTTCTGATTGGATGTGGCATACATCACTCTGCTCATATCTCATTGACCAAAACAAGTCACATACTCAGGCTTAAAAAGAGAGTGGAGATGTCTATAGGGAGGTACTGTGAATCACATGCCAATGAGTGAAAATAAATGATTCTCCTACAGGTAAGGGGGAGTGAATAATTAAGAACATTGACTGCAAAAAGTTTCAGACAGACATCAGGGACCCAAGATCCATATTGCTGCTGTGGGACCCTCAGCATGTATTTTCTACCCCTTTTTCCAGAGTGGTTGCACTGAACCAGCTAACACATCAGCATCCCAACCAGGAAGAGTGAGGGAGGGGGAAAAATGTGTACTCCCTACCTTTCACTTCCACCGCATTGACCAGAATATAATCATATTGATAGCCATGGAAGAGACAAGAAAATGTAATCTTTATTGCTGGGAGTCATATGTCCAGTTAAAATCTAGGGTCTGGAAATAAGGAGGAAGAATTAAGAGCAGTTGTTATGGTACAATTAACATCTCTGCTACAAAATCAATTCCTCTCCTAAAGAAATCCCATGGTCTGTGATACCATCCTTCTAACTGTGCCAGCAGAAAGGCCTCCAACCCAGGAAACCAAATAAATCAAATGGGACTCATAAATTTAATACACATTTAATAATAAACACCTATTGTGTGCTAGAACTCATAACAACTAGAGAATCAAACGTGAACCCCTCCTTCAAGAAGCTCACTTTCTTATGATCCTATCTGTCTCAGTTAGTTATTGCTACGTAACAAACTACCCCACCACTTAGTGGTTTAAAACAATAAGTATTTATTATTGCTCATGAGTGTCTAGATTAGATGACTGGTTCTGCAGATCTGACCAAACTTAGCTGGTCTCACCTGTGCTCACTCATGTACCTGCAGTCACCTGCCAAGGAAAGCTTTGTTGATCTCTGTAGGCCTTGTCTGAGGAGACATTTGGACTGACTTGGTTCTGGTCCACATCATCTCTCATCTTCAAGGAGGCTAGCTTGGCATGATCATGCTGGTAGGGGATGCAATCCCAAGAGAGATAGGGGAATGCACAAGATCTCTCGAGGCGTATGTTCAAAACCAGCAAGAGTCATTTCCACCAAATTCTACTAGCAAAGCAAATCACAAGGCCAGCCCAGATTCAGAGCCAGGGAAATTACTTTATCTCTTAATAACAGAAGTTGCAAAGTCACTTTGTGAAGGGCACAGACACAGATTGAAGTAGATAAGAGGGAGCATTTTTGCAATCTCCCACAGCGCCATATTTCTTCATTTTAAAGGTCTTCCACCATAATAACATAATAGAATCAAAAGGCTTGTCTGCCCCTCTAGGAACCAACTTTTTTAAAATTTGTTCTGTGCCATATATAACAGTTACTAGAATTCTCAGGGGAATTGTAGAACAACAAAAAAAATTGGGAATCATTGTTTTGTGTAGTGTGACCTCCTATGCAGGAAAAAATACACTGGAGTGGAACTAATGATTTCTTTTGGAAGTCACTTAGATATTTCAATGAAGACTATTATGTTCCACCAGGGAACAGTTTTCAAGTTCATACATTTTATGCATGCTTATTAAACATATTTTATTCATGTACATATATATAAGTAACCATATTCAGTACAACAGTCTAAATATACAATCAATATAAAAGCCAATGAAATAAACAGAAAATCGATCTTTGGTGCTAAACCTTGACCAAAATAACTATTGATAAGATTCTGGAATAAAGAGGAATGCTTGGGTTCAAGATATACTTTGTTGCTATAAAAATCCTATTAAAGTTGGCATCCATAATAAAATATTCATTCCAGTTTCAAGGATGGGATAATCATTTTTCCAAAGAAACCTTTTAAACACTAAGTTCAGCAGGCCCAGCACAATGCCTGTATATATAAACATTTCAGAGAAAATTCTTTACCCTACTTCACCCTGGGTCACATCATCATCATTTTTGACAAATACTCTATTGATTTTAAAAGGAAAAGACAATACATAAATTTTAAATCTGTAAGGGATAAAGTCTGCTTAGAGAAGTGACTGGTTTCTGGGAATAAGGAACAAACCAGCCCAGAGGAAGTAAAAAAATACTAGTATTTGAAGGCAAACCTCCAAACTGCCCCAAATCAGATCACCCCCATTGTCCCAACTAAGAGCCTGCCAATGGCCAGATATGTAAATGAGACTATATAAAACCAGCCAGGCCCCAGCTGAACACCAACTGACCATAGGCTCCTGTGCAAACCCAGAAAGCCCAGTATGGGTCAGAATAACAACCCTCATAGGACTGTGAGATTAAAAAAAAAGTGTATTGTTTTAAGCTAAGAAGTTCGGGTTTGTTGTGCAGCAAAGGCTAACTGATACAGATGATTAAGTTGTGCCACAGGCCATCCATGAGGGGACACCCACCACCCCATTGCCCATGCAACTGAGCAGAGCTGGGACGGAGGCCTGCTCAGGCACGTAGTGTGGGTGAAGGGGCCTGGGGTGGCTTCTCTACAAGCCCAGTTGTGACAGAACTCGCTGCTATTACCCATGGCTGCTCACCTATGCTCCACTTTAGCCTTTTCCGCCGCATCACGGATCTCCAGGATGCATCTTTAGGTCCACCACACCGATGGGGCTGAAAGGAGTCTTTTTAACTGCCTGGAGAATTTAATCTTCCAACCATCCCTAGACTCGAGTCCCTGAGAGCCAGACAAGCTCTGTCTTACTCACCATGTACACAACAGCAACTTCCTCCTCCTCGTGGTACCTGGCAAGCTCACACACTGCTTCCTTGCAGACTGTATTTAGTCCCTGCAGGCCGCCACAATTGTGATGGTGCTCACAAATTCTTGCCTTGACTTAGGGCCTTCCATGGCAGTGAGTCCCCCAGTCATCCTCCTGCCACCAATCTGGCCACTCCTTCTTCTCCCCAAGATTCCACCTTTGCCAAGTGCACCAGGGTTAGAATGGCATCATCCTCAACTCATCCTGGCCAAGAACCCATGGTCTGCATCCTCATTCACCATGGACTTCGAGTTCTTGTGTTTGCCCAGTTCAGTTCTGAACTGAGTTTTGCTTGCCAAGTTCCCTTCCCCTAGCCCTGAATTCCATCTACCTGACCCTAAATTGATTTTGATTCCTGATTGCTCTCTCTTTTTGGTGTTGACCTAGTACCCCTGACCCTGAGCTTGTATCTTCATCCTAATTAATCTAGCCAGAACTTCTCCAGCAGGAAGCTTTTAAGCAGATTGACCTACAGTCCCAGTTCATTTCACACCATGGCACAAATGAAAAATGAAGCCATTTGGCAACCTAGAATAAACCTGAGGAGTTTGGTGGATGGGGTACATCTATATGAGACTTGGGGTAAAACAATGCCTTATTATATATAAAAAAAATAAAATATGAAGTGCCATGGAAGATACTAAGCATGAAAGTATATAAATAAACTTCCAAGACTTTTTAGGCATGAAAGGGCTATGCTCAATTCCTGATCAAAGCAATTTAGTGATGCTTATTTCAAATTCTCGATGGTCAATGATGATAAAAATCTTTGTTCATACAGGGATTCATACAAGTTCATACAAATGATGAAGAATGATGCAAAACTATTTCTTACAATTATTCAAGACAGTTATAACAGTTGAAATTACATTTTAGCAATCTAAGATCACTCCCTTTTCTTTCATTGACAAATGCAATATTGAAATTTCTTGGGACAATGTGAGTAGATTTCACGTCCAGTTAAACATTTTCATACCAACCATAAAGGCCCTATTTGCACCATGCACTCACATCATCAGAAGAACCTTCTGGCAGCTGGATTCCAACAGGGCATATTACCTACAAAAAGGCAGAAGTAAGTGATACCTATAGAGGCAGAGATTCAGGGCCCTGCCTGGAGCTATCCCCACCCTTGACAGCCCATATGTGAACTGTGCACCGTGGCTCCTGGGCATCCTGTCCACCATGGGCAGGGAGCCCTCCAGCCACATTCGCCATGACACCTTAGCTTCTTGCAGGAATTGGGGGTTGTGCCCACAGATCTCACTATCCTCTCACCCGCAGAACCCCTTAAAAAAAAACAGATAAAGCTACTAATGACAAAGACAACCTACCCAGGGGGTAAGTCAATGCAGGCCCTCTCCCAGGTATCTTGAGGACATCTTTGACAACCATTGTGACACAACCAAATTCCCAGGTAAGCCCACGCTAAGCCTCTGCTGCCATGATCTCCTAGGAGTACCGCAGGCTGGGGCCAAATCCCAGCAGCCCCCAGTCGAGTTATTGGCTATCTCTGAACCTGTGTTTCTCCTTCCTGAAGGTGGGCTACCTACATGATACCTTTCTGGCAACAATGATGCAAATATTATGAATTCCAGAAAGAATTTGAGGTGGCATTTGTGAAGGCTAAAGGAGATTATTGTGTCTAACATACTTCTCTGAACACTGTAGATAGTATGTGTTCGTGCTTCCTTCTTCCCACTTCCCTAATGTGGGAGCTGAAGGATTTAACCTTTCTCTATTAACATATGACACAATTGATTTATCAAATTAGCACAAAGTTTAGCAGCATAGACTCTGAGAACAGACACATTTTGGTTTCAAATCCTAGTACCTCCATTAAATTAAGTATTTGACCTTGGAAAAACTAATCTCTACCCTTAGTTTTCTTGTCTGTAAAATCAATTTAATGATAGTTTCTATGTTTTGAGGATTTAATGATCTAAATATCACACAGCAATTTGCACAACACCAGGCATATGGTAAGGATTCATTTTATAAAAGTTTTCTAATGCCTTTTCACTGTTATTAGTCTCATTTTATTATTTTAATTATTAGCAAATTGCAAAGAGATAAAGCATAGAATGAGCAACCAAAAAAAGGTGAAAGAAGGGAAAGTCACTTACCCAAGCCATGTCCCCTTTAACATTGTCCCTGAGGCCTGCCCTGAAGGCAATGCAAGTTTCTAGGCACAGACCAAAGGGTCTGTGCTGGCCCAAGCACCCCCCAGAGTGGTGACCTCAAATCTTGCTTTGAGGAGCAAGGAAAGGTACTGGTGATTCAGATCACTTCATCCCCTGCTTAAATCCTTTGCTGCTCACTACAATTAGGATAAAATCCTGGCCCATTTACCTCGCCTTATTTTTTTTCACTGTCCGTATCACTACACAAAATTATCTTATTTGTTTCTGTATTTAAGGTCTTTTCTCTCCCCACTAGAATGCAAGTTCTATGAGGGCAGAGATTTTCATGCATTCCTTATGGCTGTGGCACAGCACCTAGAAACCTAGAAAAGAGTTGGCTCATTGTAGGTACTCAATACGTAAATGTTAACTGAGTGAATATTAATTAACATAAACAGTGATCCAGTCAGAGCTCTGGAAAGTCAGAGTTCACAGGCAGTTTTGTAGGTGTGTTATCTCAAAAGAACTTAATATCGTCTCATTTTACCTAATGAACGGTGCATGAATGAATGAGTTTGTATGTCAACACAGGAAAGGAAATTGTCAAAGTCTGAAAAAGCCAAAGTGTGGATGACTTCTTGTACTAGGTGCTAGTTTCATCCCCCCAGTAATGAAGGACCTAGGAACTTCTGGCCAGGATGACCAAGCCAGTAATGGTCCGATCAGCAGCCTTGGCAAACAGTACTCAGTGAGTACCTGAGAGCTCAGTCCTGGTTCAAGATTGGCCACCAGCTGGCTTGGAAACCTCAGGCAAGTTGCAATTCTCTGTAATTCCCATTCTTCCTCTGAAAGCTAGAGACCTAAACCACATTATTTCTGAAGTCCTTTCCACCACTCAAAAGAAATTTGATGAGTCCAAGCACTCATGAAATCCCATACCTTGATTGAAAGCTGCTCACTGTTCTTTGAAGGAACCCCCACTCAGTGACCTGCCCCTCCCACAGCTGGAGTCTGGAGCCCCAGCCTCACTGCCTAACATTGTAGCAGGGACTCCCCACATGCATAGAGCCCCCCACTCAGAGACCCAGCTCCTGTCATCTGAGCCCCACCTCCTTGAAATTAATTTATGTGTTTATTTGTTTGGCTTGGTATTTCCTTTGTGTGGCTCTAAATAGCCCTGAAAAGAAAAAAAAAGTCCAAGTCGATGACAAAGTTTTCTTTCTCTCTGGTGGAGTAAAACTGTCTCCCTGTTTTTCAGCTGACCCAGAATTGCTAATTTTGCTGATTTCCTACTGTAACTGCCTCCTCATTTACCACACAGTGGAGATCTGATTCCTTCCAACTGAGACAAGTAGTTTTGCCTGCTCCTTTGGGTTTTTAGTATTCTTCCAAATTATTCTGATTGATATAGACCTCCATCCATGCTAATTATGCATAGCTTCTCTTATAAAGTGTGGTTTCCATGGCAACAGCGAAGGGAGAACAGGTGTGCGGAAAGCTGTGATGTATTAAATGAGTTACCCTCTGCCTCGCCTAGGCAGATTGCTTTTCTCTGCGTTTATTTATAGCAGGCAGTAATTAATCTGTGTGAATCTCATTGCTGGGGGGGTGAGGGTGGAGAGAGGGATACAGAATGATTAACAAGAGTCCTAATTATCCTCATACCTTTGAATCTGAGAATTTCATCACCATTGGATAATTCCAAACGAGAATTATTGAACTTTCACTTGAACAGAGATGCTGTTGCATAATACTCAGGGCTATCATCTGGAGAAGGAAGCATTCTTACAGCTGCCGTGGTGTTGATGTGGGCACTTGTGCCGTGGCATTTTGCAGAGGGCTCCAAAAGCAGCCCCCCGTCTCTCTCAAATGACATGTCAAGGTACAAATTTAGAGCAGGCCAGTGACCCAGACTCTGGGTACAGTCCGGCCCCGCACACTCTGCAGCAGAAATGTTACCACCAAGCAGAGAGAAAAAGCAGGGCAGCATCATGGGAGGCTGGCCTCATGCAGAGCCCAGAACGCTGCTGAACAGAGACAAGTGTTCAAGGAGATGGCAGACCTGGGCTCTAGTCTAACTTTATGGGTTAAGGCATTTCCCTCATCCGAGCCTCAGTTTCTCTATCTGTAAAATGATTCTGTTAAACCAGAGAATCTCTCAGACTTTCTCAAGTTCCCAGAAGTTGCAATCTGTCTCTCAGACTGAGCAAAAACTTGCTAAAGTAACAGAGAAACCCCAAATTTTAAAGGCTTAAAAATAAAGCTTTTTCGTCACCCCCACTCTATGTCCATCATGGGTCGCTTGATGGCTCTTCTGTGTCATCATCTCACTCAAGGACCAAGGTGGATAGAATAACCATGGAAAGTGTGCCATGGGGATCAACAGTGAATTGATGATTGGCCGGAACTGGTCACAGATCCTCGCCTAATTGCAGGGAGCAGGGCAGTACCATCCTGCCAGGAAGGCAGAGAGCTAGAATACTTGGTGAACAACGTTAGGGCTACAATGTAGCCCTTTGCATCACTGCTGAGAAACTGTGCATTCTGGGAGGATTTCAGAGGTAACAATGACAACTTTGTAAACCATAGGTAAAAATAGGATTGGGGAAATAGACCAAATAGGAGAGAATATCCCAAAGTGATTCTAACAGTGAGCTGGGGGGGTAGATTTATGAGTGATTTTTCTTTTCTTTTTTCTAGTTTCTAAACTGTAACAATGCCGTCAGGTTGTACGTGGATTTTAAAAGATTAATTCCTTCTAACTCAATATATATGCATTGAAGGCGTATTTAATGTGGGCGCAGTGCTAGTCACTATACGAAATGCAAAAATGATGAAGTCCAGTTGGCCAGTGACTGTTTCCAATGACATGGGCGTGTGTGGCGCTGGCAAAGGGCGGAGCAAAGGGACGATGCCGAAACTAACAGTCAAGGGGGAAAGAACGGTAGAAATGCTCCGGAGGTAGACCAGCAAAAACATGTGAGGGGGAAATAACAGGAGGAGAAGGTGATTTGCGGAGAAAGGTGATGGGTCCGATCTGGGTCCTATTGATGCAGGGAGCCTGGAGCACATGTTCCGGCTGGATATGTAGATGCGCAACTCGTCTGTTCGGTCGGTAGATGAGTGCGTGGAAGTGTGGGAGGTTCCCAAGGGAGTGGAGAAAACAGAAGAAGAAATCCATGCGCAGCATATAGAGGAAGATGAATATTTAGAGTCAGGGATGGGAAAAAGAGCTGTAGGGCCAAGGAGAGATGGAGACAGGAGAGTTCTGTCATGGGAGCCCTGGAAGATGAGAGTTTCATAAAGGGGGTGTTTTCAAGCTGCAGGAAGGTCAATGAAGACAAAGAACAGGAACAGCCTTTGGCTGATGCAACTTCAGGTGAGTAGAAGAGAAGGAAGTCAGACAGAAAATACTGAAGCAGGAGCAGGTGGTGTGGACATGGAAACACAGGATGTGAACCTCTCCTTCAGAAACTTTAGGACTCAATGGAAGGCAATGCCCAAATAAGGAAAAGATGTGTTTATGATGGGTGGGATAAACTTTGGTGTATATGAGCAGAACGGGGGAACCCAGGAAAGGAACAGGATGAAAATGGTCATGGGAATGTATACATGGGGAAAATGTGCATTTGAAATGCTGGTATTCAGACAATTTTGACTTATGAAAACAGCAATTTCATATGGTTCGATTGAATAAAAAAGCATTGAAAGCTAACTATTCACTCAGAAAAGAGAGCATTAGCCAGATTTGTTTGAGACTGGCAATAGGACAAACATAGACCAGAGATGTTCCTGCTGGGCCCTAGAGATGCTAGATGAATACTACCCAGTTCTAGAGAAGTTTAAAAAACAGACATGAAGCAAATCATTTTGAAGATTTTGTATTTGTTTATTTATCCCTGTGATCTTGGTGGTCAGACCCAGATGGCCGTGTGTGTTTGTGGACGTGGCACAGCATGAAATTTGAGAGAAAGCCTCTAGATTCTAGCTGGCTCACTCCAAATTTCTACATTTCTACCACTCACCAGCCGGGCAAGGAAGACAGAAGAAGCTTGTCACCTCAATTTCCACATTAGCCAAATGAGGATAATAATGCTACCTACCACACAGGGTTGTTTTCAATATTAAGTGATATGACAAACGCTAACATACATTCCTGGCATCTAGCAAGTTCTTCATAAATGTTGGTTAACAGTACCAGGCATGGTTACAGTAGTATCCATAGTAAGGGCAAGAGCATGTGACATTATGCCTCCTGCACTTTTGGGCACAACTTTTGATCTCCTTCCATAATAGCAACCCATGGACAAGCCAAGACATCCCAAGCATCAATAATGTAAGAACAGTGTGAGGTCTGATCACAGAGAGCATGTCCTGCCCACATTCAGCTTTCAGGATTCTCCCAGAAAGTGTGCTAATGGTGTTCCTCCCTCTCCAGACAACCAAGAAAACTTAATTAATTGCCTGATCCCCTCCCCACCCCGCTACATACCTCTTAAATTCCACCTGCACTCATGTTTTAGACTTGGGCAAAAAGTTACACTGAGGAGTGGAGATGAGTTGTCTCATCCCAAAATTCACAGAGAGTGTCCCTAATGGGGTGACGTCACTTATGTCACCAATGGCAAGCAGAGATTTTGGACCCAAAGAAAGACCAATTTCCTACTATACACAACAAACACATCCAGACCCACGTAAAAGTAAAAACTGGAGTTTAAAGGCTGCCCAGGCTGAAAGACAACTTTGACCTCTGCTTTGTCACCTCTGTGCATCCCGGATCTCCTGCTGGTTCTGAAGGACCAGATTCTAACCATCATTAGAGCCTTGCTTTCTAACTAGAAACCAACAAGTGAGAGAGAGAGGCAAGCCCTTGGGCCTGGGATCCCAGCGCCTAGAGTTTCATCAAAGGAAGAATAATTGAGCTTCAGGGAGGGAGAAGGTATGTATTATTTCCAACTTTTTCAAAATCTTTATACAAGTAGTATTTACTTATGATAAGACCCCATGGAACCCTAAATATTTCTTAGCCTAAGAACCATGAAATGAGTAATAAGAGATTCCTTTTGGGTCTAAAATGAAAACAACTTGGGGCACCTGGGTGGCTCAGCCAGTTAAGCATCTGCCTTGGGCTCAGGTCCGGATCTTGGGGTCTTGGGATTGAGCCCCACATTGGACTCCCACCTCAGCGGGCCGTCTGAGGTCTGCTTGAGATTCTCTCCCTCTCCCTCTGCCCCTCCCCCTGCTCATGCTCGCTCTCTCTCTCTCTCTCTTAGGAATATAAATAAAGGGGCGCCTGGGTGGCGCAGTCGTTAAGCGTCTGCCTTCGGCTCAGGGCGTGGTCCTGGCGTTCCGGGATCGGGTCCCACATCGGGCTCCTCCGCTGGGAGCCTGCTTCTTCCTCTCCCACTCCCCTGG
>NC_048223.1:40833427-40871830 GCF_002007445.2 Ailuropoda melanoleuca
TGCATATTCTCAGACCACAATGCTTTGAAAGTGGAACTCAACCACAAGGAAAAATTTGGAAGAAACTCAAAAGCTTGGAGTCTAAGAACCATCCTGCTCAGGAATGACTTGATAAACCAGGAAATCAAAAATTGNGGAAATCAAAAAACAAATTAAACAATTTATGGAGACCAACGAGAATGAATACACAACGGTCCAAAACCTATGGGATACTGCAAAGGCAGTCCTAAGGGGGAAATACATAGCCATCCAAGCCTCACTCAAAAGAATAGAAAAATCTAAAATGCAGTTTCTATATTCTCACCTCAAGAAACTGGAACAGCAACAGAGGGACAGGCCTAATCCACTCACGAGGAAGCAGTTGACCAAAATTAGAACAGAAATAAATGAATTAGAAACCAGGAGTACAGTAGAGCAGATCAACAGGACTAGAAGCTGGTTCTTTGAGAGAATCCATAAAATTGATAGACCACTGGCAAAACTTGTCCAAAAACAAAGAGAAAGGACTGAGATTATTAAAATTATGACTGAAAAGGGAGAGGTCACGACCAGCACCATTGAAATTGCAAGGATTATTAGAAACTTTTATCAACAGCTATATGCCAAAAAACTAAACAATCTGGAAGAGATGGAGGCCTTCCTGGAAACCTATAAACTACCAAGACTGAAACAGGAAGAAATTGATTTCTTAAACAGGCCAATTAATTATGAAGAGATTGAGTCAGTGATAAACAATCTTCCAAAAAACAAAACCCCAGGCCCAGACGGTTTTCCTGGGGAATTCTACCAAACATTCAAAGAAGAAATAATACCTATTCTCCTAAAGCTATTTCAAAAAATAGAAACAGAAGGAAAGCTACCAAACTCATTCTATGAGGCTAATATTACCTTGATCCCCAAACCAGGCAAAGACCCCCTCAAAAAGGAGAATTACAGACCGATTTCTCTAATGAATATGGATGCCAAAATCCTCAACAAGATCCTTGCTAATAGAATCCAACAGTACATTAAAAGGATTATCCATCATGACCAAGTGGGATTCATCCCTGGGATGCAGGGGTGGTACAACATTCTCAAATCTATCAGTGTCTTAGATTTTATCCAGAAACAAAAATTCAGAAATCCTGTGATTCTCTCAATAGATGCAGAAAAAGCATTTGACAAAATAAAGCATCCTTTCCTGATTAAAACCCTTCAGAGTGTAGGAATAGAGGGTACATTTCTCAATCTCATAAAAGCCATCTATGAAAAGCCTACTGCAAGCATTATTCTCAATGGGGAAAAGCTGGAAGCCTTTCCCTTAAGATCAGGAACACGACAAGGATGCCCACTCTCGCCACTATTATTCAACATAGTACTAGAAGTCCTTGCAACAGCAATCAGGCAACAAAAAGGGATAAAAGGTATCCAAATCGGCAAAGAAGTAGTCAAACTGTCTCTCTTTGCAGATGACATGATACTCTATATGGAAAACCCAAAGGAATCCACTCCCAAACTATTAGAAGTTATAGAACAATTCAGTAAGGTGGCAGGATACAAAATCAATGCCCAGAAATCAGTTGCATTTCTATACACGAATAACGAGACTGAAGAAAGAGAAATTAGGGAATCCATCCCATTTACAATAACACCAAAAACCATGCGTTACCTTGGAATTAACTTAACCAGAGACGTAAAGGACCTATATTCTAGAAACTGTAGATCACTCTTGAAAGACATTGAGGAAGACACAAAAAGATGCTNTAGAAACTATAGATCACTTTTGAAAGATATTGAGGAAGACATAAAAAGATGGAAAAATATTCCATGCTCATGGATTGGAAGAATTAACATAGTTAAAATGTCCATACTACCCAGAGCAATCTACACTTTCAATGCTATCCCGATCAAAATACCGAGGACATTTTTCAAAGAACTGGAACAAATAGTCCTTAAATTTGTATGGAACCAGAAAAGGCCCCGAATCGCCAAGGAACTGTTGAAAAGGAAAAACAGAGCTGAGGGCATCACAATGCCGGATTTCGAGCTGTACTACAAAGCTGTGATCACAAAGACAGCATGGTACTGGCACAAAAACAGACACATCGACCAATGGAACAGAATAGAGAACCCAGAAATGGACCCTCGGCTCTTTGGGCAACTAATCTTTGATAAAGCAGGAAAAAACATCCGGTGGAAAAAAGACAGTCTCTTCAATAAATGGTGCTGGGAAAATTGGACAGCTACATGCAAAAGAATGAAACTTGACCACTCTCTCACACCATACACAAAAATAAACTCCAAATGGATGAAAGACCTCAATGTGAGACAGGAATCCATCAAAATTCTAGAGGAGAACATAGGCAACAACTTCTATGACATCGGCCAGAGCAACCTTTTTCACGACACATCTCCAAAGGCAAGAGAAATAAAAGATAAAATGAACTTATGGGACTTTATCAGGATAAAGAGCTTCTGCACAGCCAAGGAAACAGTCAAAAAAACTAAGAGACAGCCCACGGAATGGGAGAATATATTTGCAAATGACACTACAGTTAAAAGACTGGTATCCAAGATCTACAAAGAACTTCTCAAACTGAATACACGAGAAACAAATAAACAAATCATAAAATGGGCAGAAGATATGAACAGACACTTTTCCAATGAAGACATACAAATGGCTAACAGACACATGAAAAAATGTTCAAAATCATTAGCCATCAGGGAAATTCAAATCAAAACCACACTGAGATACCACCTTACGCCAGTTAGAATGGCAAAGATAGACAAGGCAAGAAACAACAATTGTTGGAGAGGATGTGGAGAAAGGGGATCCCTCCTACATTGTTGGTGGGAATGCAAGTTGGTACAGCCACTCTGGAAAACAGTGTGGAGGTCCCTTAAAAAGTTAAAAATTGAACTACCCTATGACCCAGCCATTGCACTACTGGGTGTTTACCCCAAAGATACAGACGTAGTNAGATACAGACGTAGTGAAGAGAATAGCCATATGCACCCCAATGTTCATAGCAGCATTGTCCACAATAGCTAAATCGTGGAAGGAGCCGAGATGCCCTTTACGGATGACTGCATTAAGAAATTGTGGTCCATGTACACAATGGAATATTACTCAGCTATCAAAAAGAATGATATTCTCAACATTTGCTGCAACATGGACGGCACTGGAGGAGATAATGCTAAGTGAAATAAGTCAAGCAGAGAAAGACAATTATCATATGATTTCTCTCATCTATGGAACATAAGAACTAGGATGATCGGTAGGGGAAGAAAGGGATAAAGAAAAGGGGGGTAATCAGAAGGGGGAATGAAACATGAGAGACTACGGACTATGAGAAACAAACTGAGGGCCTCAGAGGGGAGGGGGGTGGGGGAATGGGATAGACCGGTGATTGGTAGTAAGGAGGGCACATATTGCATGGTGCACTGGGTGTTATACGCAACTAATGAATCATCAAGCTTTACATCAGAAACCGGGGATGTACTGTATGGTGACTAACATAATATAATAGAAAAAATTTTTTTAAAAAGCTAAAAATAGACCTACCCTATGATCTAGCAATTACACTACTGTGTATTTACCCCAAAGATACAGACTAGTGAAGAGAAGGGCCATATGCACCCCAATGTTCATAGCAGCATTGTCCACAATAGCTAAATTGTGGAAGGAGCCAAGTTGCCCTTCAACAAACAAATGGATTAAGAAGATGTGGTCCATATATACAACGGAATATTACTCAGCCATCAGAAAGAACAATTACCCAACATTTGCTGCCACATGGACGGGACTGGAGGAGATTATGCTACGTGAAATAAGTCAAGTAGAGAAAGACAATTATCATATGGTTTCACTCATTTATGGAACATAAGAAATAGCAGGGAGATGGGTAGAAGTAAAGGAAGAATGAAGGGGGGGTAAACAGAAGGGGGAATGAACCATAAGAGACTATGGACTCTGGGAAACAAACTGAGGGCTTCAGAGGGGAAGGGGTGGGGGATTGGGATAAGTCGGTGATGGGTATTAAGGAGGGCACGTATTGCATGGAGCACTGGGTGTTATACGGAAATAATGAATCATGGAGCACTACATCAAAAACTAAGGATGTAGAGTACTGTCCTCAAAGAGCTGGGGACTCACAGCCTGCAGGTACTGAAGTCAGGCAGATGACTAATGTTAGTGATCTCCATTGACAGGCACACACTAGAGCACATACACCCATGCCCACACTACCCATGCTCCACCAACTTTCCATCACCAGGAACCAGAAAGTTCCTACCTAGCGCAGGACCCTAGGTCCAGACATCCCATAGAGAGCTTAGTTAAGACCTCTGAAGCTTGCATCCCATAGCTCCAATTTGGATCAAAATGGAGCTAAGAGAGCCATGAAATCCCCCAGCCTACCTCTTTCTTCTCCACAAGTCTCCTACCTAGAAAACACCTCTTGTTCTCAACCTGAAAAGACATAGTGTTGGACCCCGGCAATTTGTGGGCCTGAGGAGATCTGAAGACGGGAAGAAGAAGAGAGAGAAATGGCTGCACACAGCAGATTTGTGGCGGTGCTGAGTCTGAGGTGGTGATGGTAAACAGGGGAAGGACCTGGGGGTTCTGGGGAGGCAGGGAGGATGAGAAGGCCAGGGGCAGGGGGCAGTCCAGGGAAGGAAAAACACAGAGGCAAACATTAAGATGGCAAAGCCCTGACTCTCCACCTCACATTACTTGTCTGAAAAGTGGAGTGCTGACCTGCCATCCTACCCGACCTTGGGGAGAACATCGTGCAAGTACGTCATCCTGTAGAGACGGTTGTGACCCAGATGCCACCCATTGCCAGACCTCCCCGCCTCACTCCTCGCTTCAGGACTGCAGCTAATTACAAGTAGGGTCCTTCCATTTCCCAGAAAAACCCATTTTGAGCCCCCTCCGTGTTCAGAGATTGATGGTGTGCCTTCAGGTTTTCCTCCGTAAAGAAATATTTTTGCCAAACATTTGTGAACAGCAGATAGCATAAAGATAGCAGATAGCTGAAGGCAGAGATTAAGAGAGGATAATGGGAGAAGGTGAGTAAAACAGCATCTACATGCTCGTTTCTTCAGTTAACGTTTGGGTGGCTGAAACTTCCTCCAAATGCCCAGAATGCTTGCTCCTTAGAATCCACCTGCTTATGCTCCCTACATGCCAGGCACTGACACCCTATGCAAAGAGTGCTGGAATGTGCTCGAAGATGCTGGAAAGTGGGAGCAGCCCCTATTGACTGCAAGGCACCACAAGTTTCTGGAAGACCCTCAAGCTTTTCCCTTCCCATCTTCATGATCTTTCTTAATGGAATTATCCTGCTGCAGCCCCAGCTGCACATACCGTGCCTGCACCTTCAACCTTGGAGCCTGTCATTAGCCACACACCTCTGAGCTCAGGGAGTTCTCGTGCACTTTTTTTGGAAAAGGGGGTTTGGGAATTCAATTTCACACACACCATTAGGTTACTGACAGAACAGGTGTGGTTATCTAGTTAACCCAGCAACTTACAGTCCGTCTCTGTTATGAATGCAGAAGCATTGCAAAGAGCAGAGATAGTGAACAACCAAGTGATCTGAAAAGACAGCCAAAGAGGAGCAAAGGGTGAAAGAAACACATCACAGTCTGGAGGCATTTGGTGAAAAACTGAGTGCCATTCCTCAGACAGGCTCCTGAGTGAAGCTACCAGGGATGGCGCTGAACCTCAAAACAAGACAAGCTCCATCATGCTCACACAGTAAGTGAGGCATTGGGTATACTTGAAGTTCCTCGTTTATGTATCAAAACCTTTCTCAAAAATTAGCATTTTTCCATTTCTTACCATCTATTAATAATGATTTCATTTTTAAAAAGAAGCAGCAGCACTGCTATAGCATAATAAAACACTCCCACTTTTAAGAGATTTAAAAAAAATGCTAAACTTCAGGGGCACCTGGGTGGCTCAGTCGGTTAAGTATCTGACTCTTAGTTTCGGCTGAGGTCATGATTCGGGGTCATGAGATCGAGTCCTGTGTCAGGCTCCATGCTGGGCGTGGAGTCTGCTTGAGACTCTCTCTCCCTCTCCCTCTGTTCCTCCCCACTGCACGCACGCGCGCTCTCTCCCTCGCTCTAAAATAAAATAAATAAATAAAATGTTTTAAAAAGTGCTAAACTTCAGTCCTTCAGAAACAGCCTGTAAAAGCCCAAGATAAAGCCGATATGAAGATTCAAGTAGTAAAGCCTCCCTCACATCCTGTGTGCTCCTACTTGACACAGGACTATAACCACCTCAGCTATATACCTTCCTAGACTAGACTGTAGGAGACAGACCAGGAAGAGTCCCTGTAAAGGCAGGGACACAGATATGACAAATACACTGAAAGGGAATGTACACCACACATCCTACACAAGCACTGTCATAATGATGACCTTAGGTCAGCACGAACAGGGTGAATTTAGATAATCTGAGATAGAGGGAAGTGGGGAATAGAGATGAGCAAGGCTGGTCGTGAATCAGTCATTGTCGAGACTGGCTTTTGTGTACATAGGGTTTAGTCTGTGATTCTCTCACTTTTGTGTATGCTTAAATTTTCCAAAATAAAAAGAGACATTTTAAGGCTGAATTGATCTTAGAGTACTCTATTTGAAAAAGGGGGAAATCACATCATACATTTTAAAATCATTTCTTTCAAAAACAATTCAACTAAAATATGAAGGTACTTTAAAGGATGTACTCTAGAAAATACACATTTATCTAAAAATATCTCATTTCTTGGCAGTAATTTCTTTATGTAGGAGGGGGAGAGAAGTGTGTGTGTGTCACACTCTCTCTGCCTCCTCCAGGGCCCAAACTGGTTCTTTCTGCACTGATAACCTCTCTCTCCACATAAACCAGCCAGCCTTGAAACATGCAGCCCAAGGCACCAGTACCCATGGCCATGTTAGGTGAGAACTGGGCCTTCTGCCAGATCCTGCCTGAGAGAGACACCCCCTCCTCAGCCCAGGCTGCCCACAGGGGCCTGAAACCAGGATTTCTATCTGCTGCTGGATGCCCGGATAGCCTAGTGAGGGCCAAGCTGGATTCAGGCTCTGAGGTTTGGGCTCAGGCTCACATGCATCACCACTGGCCTGCTCCTGGAGTCTGAAGGGTTTCACCTTACCCCTTGGGTGCTGATCATTACAGAACATTGATGCTGCACAGCAATGCACTCTCTCAGGCCAAAATAAATTGAGTTTTCAGGAAACACAAGCATTGAGTCTGAGGGAGAGCCAATCATTCATTCCAAAGCCCATTAATTTATTCTTCATTTGTTTACATCAATGATGTCTCAATGGTTTGATCTCAACAGCCCAGGCCTGGGGATAGCAGCCAGCCTTAGCATTCCAGGGGGTGTCCTATGGTGACTCCAAATTATTTCCTGTTTGTGGACACTTAGAGCTGCCAGCCTTCTCTGTATGCTCCTGTCAAGGACCATTTGAGGTAATTATTCTTGAGGAAATGGTGCATCAAGATGGCTAATGACTTATGGACAGTCACTCAAGGCAGTAGTGGCCATCCACTACTTTTACAGCAATCCCACCAAATGGCACCATCTGCCATCTTATTACTCAAAACAAACCTGGGCCCTAGCCCAGAAAGTACCCTGTCCAGCACACCCACATCAAATACAGCCCATTTGAATTCTTAAATATCTCTCAAATCCATCCAACACTCCATTTCCACTTGCAACACCTCATCCACTCTCATTTCCTTGTGCTTATTGCTACCTGTGAGGAAGTTCAAAATGAGGCCAAGGAAGGGAGGAAGCTCCTCTGCACCCCAGGATGGAAGACGTGTCATCCAAGGAGGCACTTGGCTTCATAGAACATGAAATTCTCCCTGTATCTTGGCATCTGGCTCAACCCGTCCCCCAAATATGGAACCCACTGGACCCAGCATTCATGAGAGGGATTTGCTTGAAGGGTTGTCCCTGAAAGCCACCCCAAGTGGGGAGCAGAAAATCAAAAGTGCCATCCAAAGGAGAAATGGGAAAGAAGCCAGGGCACCCAGTTAAAAATGTGACAGAGGGTTTCTAGGAGAAAAAGTTGGTGGATTCATCTTCCAGAAACTCATTTTAATCCTTGAGATTGGACCTGTAGATCGGACCTGTAGATCGGGCCAAAAGCAGATTTTGCTCATGGTGTTCTTCAAGATTGGACTTCAAAGGCCTTTAGCTGGAACAGGCCATCTTCATTTCTCCAAGACCCCGCCATACCTGCAGTATGGCACCTGGTCTAATTCACATATTTCTGCCACTTTCTGAACCCTCAAGGAGTTGAACTGTTTCACCCCCATGACGAGCATAAATGGCAGCAGAAAGTGCCAGGGGAGCATCCCATATGGCATGAGGCACTTCTGTCCCTGGAGTTTGAGGCAGCCCTACGGAGGCTTTCATGTGGACAGCTGCAGTCTCACCCACAGACCCTGCTCCAGCTTGTGCCTTCTTGCCAAGGGCAGAGCAGCCCAGGTGAAAGGGCGGCTGAAGAGTCAGGCTGCAGCTGATCGCCCCTCTCTCACTCCAGCAGACCCCAAGGGGCAGGAGGCCACAGTCAAGTCCTCCCCACCCCAAATGGAGTCCCTCACACCCTGTAAGGTCCTTGTATTTCCATCTCCCACCGTTATAAAGAATGGGACTCAATCCAATTATGTTTTGATTTTTGAAACCCTTTCTAGAAATCTAAATGATCCAGAAGTCCTGATAAAACAAACCTATTTCTGATGGTCCCGGAAGAGGCAATGACCCCTCAGCAGGCAGAAGTGGTGCTATATAGGACACCCGGGGGAACCATTACAGGCTTCAGCCCCAGAAGGCAGCTCTCACATCATCTGTAAAGAAATTGAAGCTGAGAAAAGTTAAATGACTTTCTCAAGGTCATGCCTCTGTTTTATGACAGACCGGAACTAGAGGGTATGTTTTCTTACGGAATACGCCTGAAGCTCTCTCCCCAGGCATCATGTTCTCTTCCTGACTGTGAACAACACGCTCAGCTCCCCTCTCACGGAGAGACACAGCCTCACATCACAGGGATTGTCTGAGACTGAGATAGAAGTATGAGTTTAACTAATCATAGCATAACTATACTTAAGTGAATAATGTTCTCTTAAGAATGTTAAAAGGGCAGGAAAATTATTTGGCAAATTATATATGATCATCATATGTCATCATACTTTCCAAAGAAAGTTATTTCTAAAAATATCCACCTATACGTGACATACAATATGCACAGATAAAACCATAAAACTTTATGCCAGCCACACGAATTAGCATAGGCCCTCTGGCCTGGAAGAAATTAAGCAAGTTTAAAAACAGTTTCTCAAAAGAAAGTGGGTAAAAACAAAAACAAAAACAAACAAAAAAAAACTCTCTCCCTCATATTCTATAGACTGCAAAAATCGTCACAAATTTTTTTTAAACAGTCACAAATTCTTTGCTATGTGATTTTGCAGTTCTTCCCATTGAGAGGGGGAGTCTTCTCTCCCACTCCTGGAACCTGGACTTGCCTTGAAACTTATTTTGGCCAAGAGGACGTTAACAACAAGCATTAGGTAAGCAGAAGCTTGAAAAGCACTTGCACGCTGGGGCTCCCCTCTCTTACTGCACGAGGAGCCAAGTGAACATAACCACCGTGTGAATAAGCCCAAGTTAACATCCTGGAGGGTAAGAACCCACGTGTGCCTGCTGACAGCCAGCCAACCCCAGCCCATGTATGTGAGCCCATGCTAGATCAGTCTCAAACCAACCCACTGATTGCCCACAGGCTCTGTGGCAGCCCAGCTGAGATCAGTCACACCATCCCACGTCAGGAGAATCAGGAGCAATTAAATTTTGAGATGGTTTGTTATGCAGCAAAACTACCAGATTCATTCTCCAGCATTGCAATACCTTCATAGAATCGAAGTCCATAACAGCAGAAATCTCCTCCACTTTTCTGGGGAGATGGAAAATCTCTGCCAAGTGGGCCAGCAGAGATTTGGATACAGGACTGATAATTTCTTGAGTCTACTCCCATGCCAGCCCAAGGAGCCCTGTGGCAGAAGGCCTCTCATTTATTTTTGTTTGCTGATCGCAATGACCACACTGGGGCTGATCTGGCAGTGTGGATATCAGAAATCAGTAATCAATATCAGAGTTAAACTGATGTCCGCTGAGGATCTCGCCTGAACCAGAAGAAAAGCAAGAGGGATCAGAGTACATTGTACATATCGCTTGGTCTCTGTTTCCTCTAGCTCTGTTCCTTACGAGCTGAACCTATCATGAGACAGGATGGGTTTTGCCCTTCTTGGAGTTTCAAATCCCAGATGTGTGGTCCATGGCAACAACGGCTGCTTGTTTGACCGGGTAGGAACCATGCTCTTTCATCGTCCCTGGTTGGCCATTCACTCTTGCATTCATCTGTTTGCTCCTTTGTTCATGTTGCTATCACACATACATAGAACAAAACCTGAAGTTCTCATCATGGTGTACAAGGCTCCTGGCTACTTCTCCAGCCTCATTTCTTACCACTGTAACCTCAGTCTGGCCTCCAGACTGTTCTTCATATGCATCAAACATCCTTGGTCCTCAGGCCTGTGCACTTGCTCGGGTGACTCATCTGCCCCATGTGTCCCTCCCCCTCCTGCAGACCAGCCCGGGCTTGCTTACGTGGTGCCTCAGCAAGTTTCCAAAAGAGAGAAACTCATAGGCCTCTCAAGACCAAGGCTGGGCACTGGCACTGGGCCACATTCTGTTGACCAAAGCAGGTCATGGGGCAAGTCCAGATTCAGGGTATAGACCCCACCTCTTGATGAGAGAAGCATCAAGGTCACAGAGCAAAGAGGTGCACAAGGCAGCAAGGGAGGGAGAAGAACTATGACCGTTTTCTAATCTACCACATTGCTGTGCTCTGCTTTCCCACAAGGAGGCCCGTGAGAAACCTCCCAGGGCAGGGATGGACTTTTCTTCACATGTCTTCTTATCTCTTTTGGGTCTGGAACCCATTAGACAAGAAATAAATAAACAATTTCAACTAAGCCTTTTTTTAAATGCCTAGTCTGGAAGAAGATGGAAACTTCTCAGCTAAAGAAAACATGGGGATTCGTGATTCCTGTACCAGTGAAGACAGATAAACACATGTTGGCTGGGTCTGCATTTCCAACAGTCTAGTTTGTTAACTTCCTTGTGTTTTGGTTCTTTCTAAAATTCTGTCTGTCCTTAAAGTATGAGGTGGCAGAAGTATTGTCCCAGAGAGGGGGTAGCGTGCGATGTTCTGCACATGTGCTCTGAGGTCACGCTTCGTGGTTTCCAATCCTGCTGAGGCCATCTCCTGTCTGTAGGATCTCAGGCAACCCAAATTTACTCTGTTTAAGTCCCAGTGTCCTCCTTTGTAAGATGAAAAGAATGGCATCATTCTGCAGGATTTGGATAAGAATTAGAGGAAATATATATACAAAATACCTACAGAAGTGTCCAGCGCATAATAGGTGCAACAGATGGAAGTACTGTTTAGGAAGGAGAGACTTGTATTTTCTTTCTGCAAACCATTTCCCACATTGCTTTCAAAATAAACCCTTTCAGATCAGATAACTGGCTAGCGCTCCCACAGGCAGCCCTGCTTGTCAACCCCTAAAAAAGACATGACATCTTCTTATTGGTTATGATTTTCAAAACCCAGGTCTACTTAAGGTAAACAAAGCCAGTGCTAATCACTGCCACTCAGAAAGCAAATCTATCCCCCAATCCATTAAATACACCATCCAAAGACACTGGGCGTTTTTTATACCTATAGATGAGTCAGGCCTCCAGGAAACCACAGAGAAGTAACGTCTTTCCAAATAAAGTGTGGGGTTTGGAGAAAATTAGACTCCAGTTCAGAACATAGATGGGGGCGCCTGGGTGGCACAGCGGTTAAGCGTCTGCCTTCGGATCAGGGCGTGATCCCGGCGTTGTGGGATCGAGCCCCACATCAGGCTTTTCCGCTATGAGCCTGCTTCTTCCTTTCCCACTCCCCCTGCTTGTGTTCCCTCTCTCGCTGGCTGTCTCTATCTCTGTCACATAAATAAATAAAATCTTTAAAAAAAAAAAAAGAACTTAGACGGCTAATAAGAGAACAGTATGATGCCGCTGGCTCTGCGAGATGCTCCTGTTAACCCCAGAGAAATGAGACTGAGGTAGACAAGATGTCCCGTGGGATTTGGATGGATAACTGAGATGGATCAAGTGGATTATTAAGGCTTTAACTAGGCTGATTGCATCCTTGCCGGCTTAATCACAGAGGTACTTCTCCAGAAGGGTAGGGCTCCACCCTTGTTGGGAGCTTAGAAACAAAGCTTATGGCATCCGACCCGTGGGATCAACACTACCCAGAAGCTAAGACGTGGCACCGCTGCACAGGGTGCCTGCTGGGTGGCTGAAGACTGAAGACAATTGCTTTCCAAAGACAAGCTCCAGCTCACACTTGCTCTCACATACAGATTTATTACCCAAACACTGTCTGGAAGCAAAATTTTATGTCTTTGACAAAGAAGGAGCATTTTGAGCTAGGGATTTACAACGACCAAGAAACAACAGAATGATACAGTCCTTTGCATCCAGGCAGCACCGCAGTCTGAGAAATGATTATCACTGCATTCCTTGAGGGCATTCATCAGAATTACAATGAGAAACTGGAAACTTCCACTGTGGTGGAAGGGCCCCGGGGCTGACCGGAGTGTGGAGAGGCTGAAGTGCTCACCCAGATCTCTGGGCCATTCTCCCCTCCTGGCTAACCTGCCCTCCGACTCACCCTTTCTGACCCTGCATCCCACAACCCCCCAACGTCCAAAGCTAACCCTAGCAAGTGATCCTCTCCAGAGTCTGGCTAACTTTTTCCGTAAAGGACCAGATAGTACGTATTTTAGGCTTAGGGACCATGCAGTCTCTGTTACAGAGAGTCAATTCTGCCACTGGAGTGTGAAAGTTACCAGAGACAGTATGTAAATGAACAGCATCACTGTGTTTATGGACACAGAAATTCAGATTTCATATCATTTTCATGTGTCATGAACTATTCTCCTTATGTGGATTTTTTTTCCAACTATTTAAAAATGTGAAAACCAGGGCACCTGGGTGGCACAGCTAAGCATCTGCCTTCGGCTCAGGGCGTGGTCCCGGCTTTATGGGATCAAGCCCCACATCAGGCTCCTCTGCTGGGAACCTGCTTCTTCCTCTCCCACTCCCCCTGCTTGTGTTCCCTCTCTCGCTGGCTGTCTCTATCTCTGTCAAATAAATAATAAATAAAATCTTTTTAAAAAATTAAATAAAAATAAATGAATAAAAATGTGAAAACCATCCTTAGCTCACAGGCCACACAAAATCAGGCTAGAAGGGACAATGTGGCCCTGGGGCAGTGAGAGACCTCATTGAATCAATTCACACACACTGAGGAGTGAACGGATATAAGGTAGAAAAGATTACCTCTCCCACGGTGACTTGCTTGTTAGGAAGTCAGTGGAATCCATTCTGTCAATAACAGGCACCTTCTCAGTGCCAATGCCATGCTGGACACTAGAGATACACTAGGTGGCCCAAAAACGACCTGTTCCCGGAATTCCTGCATTTGATGGGTTAGCGGGACATTTCCCTAATTGTACTAGGTGCAAGACATATCTGAGAGGGAGAGGATATCAGAATGACCAGGAGGCTCCCAGGATGCCAAATCCACCCCCTGAGCCTAAAACGGCCCTCTGACAAGCCCAAAGGCTGATCTAGTCACCACACAGCACTGACACTCCAGGTGTGTGTCTTCTGGCTCCAGAGCTCCCTGAACGAGCCGTGTCCGCTTCCTCCCGGCAGCACTATTAGATGCCAGGATGGCATCAACTATATCTTAGAAAGACAGATGCGTTCTGTCTGGGGGTTGGAGTGCGGTACAGAGGTGAGGGGACCAAGTCAGGGACATAATAGGAGGATATGAAAGTTCAAGCCACAGCGTTGTGATGGATTAACATCTGTTCCCAGGCAAATTTGCAGATGATAATTCAGAACTTTACATTTTCAGAGCAACAAGACTCATTTACACAGAGTGTTTGAAAATTCTGTTGTTCTATCTCCCCGGCCTGTGAAGGGCACAGAACGAAATCTGCACTTGCTTATTTTGTATCTAAGCAACTGTCAGATTCCATATCTACTAATAAGAAAGGGTATAATTATACCCTGATACTTTAATTAGTAGCAGATGCCTGTGTTTGTGAATAAAATGTAAGATTTTTAGAGGCCCAGAAGCTCAATTATACGCCAACTTCAGGTGCCTGGTGTTCAGGCTTCCACTTCCTGTGGATCAGCAAGGACACAGAGGCCCGGCCAGTGGCCTTTACCGGATCTGGCTGCAGTGAGGGGGACTAGGGGCCTATCTGCATGGAGCTTTCACATCACTGAATATCACTGTGTAACACATGCAGACATTCTCTCGAGATTTTCCAGTTACGGTTGGTAACATCTTTATTTTTAATTCACGATTTATTTCTACTCACAAAATCTACTCAAGTAATATACCCTAAAAGAGAAGGAAAGGTGAGAACTTAGAAAATCAGGGCAGCCTACCAGGAACTGTAGCTGGACTGTCCAGAGGGTATTCTGAGTTTATCTATCACAGGAGGCGTATCTCCTCAGGCCAAAAAAAAAAAGGCTCTAAGTTGACTAGCTTGGTTTATTTTCCTCTCTCAGAATTCAAGGCAAGTTTCTACAAATAAAAAAATAAAGTTTACTTCCTCGGGTCTGAAAGCACTACGTCTTGTATTGAGGCCTTTGGGGAAGGACAGAAGTGATCAAACGCATCCTTGAAATTGCTAATATTGCTTTTTACTTTCACCTGGTAAATACAAAGACCCTAGGGTTTAAAAAATTATCAGAACTCAAAAAAAAGAAAGGGGGAAGAAAGAGGGAGGGAAACTAGTATCATGTAAAAAAGGAAGGAAGAAAAGAAGGGAAGAAGGAAGGGGGGCAGGAGGGAAAGAGAAAGGGAAGAAGCGGGAAAGACAGAGGGAGGAAGCCATCCTCCTGTGTCTCCATTCACCACTTACCAGCAGGGAGACCTGGCCAGAAACTGGATGGATGAGCTGATCACAGATATATACACGGATAGAGACTGTGTGTCACGCTCCTGGTTTTGGCTCCGTCCTGGGCACAGTGCCTGGCACTCATTTAAGGTTTGCTAAAATAAACTAAATGGAGGGGTGCCTAGGTGGTTCAGTGGGCTAAGTGTCTGCCTTCGACTCAGATCATGATCCCGGGGTCCAGAGATTGAGTACTGTATTCAGCTCCCTGCTCAGCGGAGAGTCTGCTTGTCCCTCTCCCTCTGCCCCTCCTCACTCTTTGTGCGCACGTGCTCTCTCTCTCTCTCTCTCCTGGCTCTTCTCTCTCTCTCTCTCTCAAATAAATATAATCTTTTTAAAAAAACTGAATGCTCTGGGCCTCAGTTTCTCCCTCTGAATAAGACAGGAGAGGAACAGGACAATCCCCAGCCTCCATTCTATGATTCTGCAACCTGATTACCTTCTGCACCTACTCTGCAGAAGTCAGCAGTCCAGCCAAGCCTAAATTTGATGAGAAATAGAGAATAACTAGAAAAAGTCCAGACCCTGAACTTAAACTCTGAAATCTCTAAGAATAATGGATCTCCACCCACGTGACATGGCTCCAGGATGCTTTCAGATAACACTCCCACCAAATAGGAAAACATTGCTGTTTCTTAAATGAATTCCAAAAAAGTTTTCCAAAAGTTCTTCCACTGGAACCAACCCCTACAGGGTAAAAGAGGCCAGGCCCTACAAGGTGACCTCATAATTTGGGGAATTTCAGAAAACTTCCTTTGCCTTATGTTCTTGGAAGCCAAGTTCCCCAAGTCTGAAGATGGACTCCAGTTTCTCCAACATCGGAGTCTCAGAAATCCACCTTAGAGGTTAGTCGTAGGGAACCTATGAAGAATAAAAAAGAGAGACCCTTAGGAGCCAAGATAATTCTGTATATTCTTTTCCCAGTCTGGATTCAGCCAAACAGCTGGACACAGGAGGAAAACAGAGCTGTGATGCGAACACTTCTCCAAGCCTGGCTCTGTCCCCTTCAAGAGCTGAGAAGGTGTGGCCAGAGCCTCTGGGCAGCATGGGAACACATCCCACCAGCGCAATGCACAGTGGGAAAGGATGCTCTTATTCTTGGCTGGCCAGCTGTGACTAACCCATGCTCAAGACCAGCTGCCACTGCCTCCCCTGACCTCAGGGAGCAGAACAAAGAGGATTGGGAACTTTTTACCCACACTTAATTTCCTTTAGCTTCACCATACCTGGCTGCTGAAATCCCTCCCCCGTGGGAAGACTGTGTGTGTATGTAACACAGCTCGAGGCAAAAAAGAAGGAATTACTCTTGCCCAAATCTTTCATTCCACAAAGCAGCCTTCCCAGACTTGCTGGTGAAATCTCAGTTTCTTTAATATCATCCCAACCATCTCCTCTCACGACCCAACTGTGCTCAGCACCACCACCACCACCACCACCCCCCCACACACACACACCTTTATCATTTCGTGTTGACCCTGAGCAGTGCCAGAGCCTCGCCTGCTTCCCGTCAATGCCTGTCCATCCATTGCCATCTAGCGTCTGCCTGACGCTCAGGCAGCTGCTGAGTGCATCTCCCTGAGCTATTTTGTTCATTCCTCTGGAAGGAATATGCTAGCAGTGGGTTTGTCTTTGTGGACCGCTTACAGGGGAGTTCCTGACCTGGGACACAGCAGCGTGGAGGTCCTTGGTGTTATGGCTGGCCGCCAAGGCCTCGTGCCAAAAGAAGCCCCCAGAAGCAGCTTTCTTGAGCTTTTAGTTTAGGAAGGACATCTGGAAAACAGTGCTTTTCAAAATTTCATGTACATTTGAATCAAAAGAGGATCTCCTGAAAATGCGAATTCTGATGCAGCAGATTGGGCGTGGGGCCTGAAACTCTGCATTTCTAACAAGCTCTCGGGCAATGCTAATGCGCTGGTCCAGAGAGCACACCAAGTATGGAGGAGCGAGAGGGAGACTCCTGGGGCATTCATAGCAGCCAAGTACTCAGGAAGAGCCTCAGCTCTGTCTCTAAATCGCACAATGCAACCCCCCCCCGCCCCGCCCACAGTGCACAGGACCCAGGACCACTGTTCCAGCACGCTCAGAGTGAGAGGGAAGCTTGTCCTGGCAGGCGGTCTGGGGAGGCCTTTACATGCTTGGGCTGGCGTGGGAAATCTGCCTCCACCACTCACAGCATTACCTGCCCGAAGATACTAAAGTCTCTCACCCTCACTTTTCTCCTCTAGAAAACGAGGACAATAACATAACACACCTGAGTGCCTAGATAATGTTCTCATTCATTGTTAGGAAAATGCTAAATTCCCTGTCCCGCTGCCCTTTGACCTTTACTTTGTTCCATGAAAGAGGACGAATATTCAATCAGACAAGGACACCCTTATATTAAGGGCAGCTGGGGGGTAGAGAGGAGGGAAGTGAGGAACAGACAAGATTTTCAATGCTACTGCCTTTCCGTGTCCGCTGAAGCCTCTGGAACATGCTTGGTCAGTTGCACTTGGCTCTCTGAGGGAAACGACGACAGACAGCTCGGCTGAGGAGCTGCCATAGGATTCTGCCTTGCACAAGCGCCCCCACACACACCCTTCTCCCTGGTGGCGATGGCTTGTACTGCTGCTCCACTGTCCTCGCTCCCTCCCCACTGGGCACAAGGCAGAGGGGGAAGCAGGTAGTGAATGCCCGGCCCTGAGGGCTTAGGGCTTTGTGCCACACGCTGAACAGCCAGTTTGGCCCCGTGGGGAGTGGGTGCCACCAGCACGGAGGCAGACGATGGACAGCCCTGCTCAGTTCCCACTCTGACCCCAAAGCGCTGGCAGTGTGAGGAGGTAGGAAGGACAAGAGATAGTTTATTTTTTTAAGATTTTATTTATTTATTTGAGAGAGAGGGAGAGAGAGCTCTAGCGGGGGTGAGGGGGGCTGTGAGGGACAGAGGAAGAGAGAGAAGCAGACTCCCTGCTGAGCAGGGAGCCAAACATAGGACTCAATCTCTGGACCCCAGGATCATGACCTGAGTCGAAAGCAGACGCTTAATCGACTGAGCCACCCAGGAGTCCATATTTTGTTTATTTAAATGGTCCTTTTAACTAGACTGACCTGTATCAAAATTCCCACATAAAGGAATAAAAATTACAAGTGTTTTTTAACAAGCTTTCTCCTTCCCGACTGCAACTTCTTCAATCTGTTAGCTGGAAAGTGTTTTCTGCCTACTAAATCTCTTTGTTATTTGAAGCCGTAATCCGCCATGAGAAGCAGCCAGAAGCTGAAGCTTTAGAAGAACTGAGAGGTGAATACATTTGCATTGTTCTAATTCTTCCCAAGGCCATTCCTTTCTGTTTTTCTATATTTAAATGGCAAATAGATAAAATCATTTGATTTTTTAAAAAATTTTTTAAAGGCAATAAATGTTTGGAAGGCCAGGAGACTCTTACACTAAATTTCCAGAAAAGCCTGGGGAAAAAATGACTTCAAGGTTACAGAGAGGACACTGAAGCAAGTCCTGGTGTCAGAACTTCTCTGTGAGGTGAGCTCGAGCAAACCAGTCTTATTTCAAGAAGACCCTGATGGGTGGTCTCCTACTGAGGATCTGTTGGATGCCCAGAGCTTTCCCTTTATTTCCTTCCAGGCTGCTTTTCTGTTTTTGAACTTAAACCATATTCCTACTGACTCTAAGATACCTTCCTCCACCCTGACCACCACTGTAAACCTTCTAAAGACAGTGCACTGGAGGTCGCTGCCCGTTGTCCCTCCAAAAGCAGCCCCATCCTGAAGCCTGAGGGGCAAGAGACGGCTCACGCTGCACGCAATGAAGGGCTAGGTCCGAGGAGCTCTGGTGCCCACCTCAAAGCCCTTTTGGTGAGAGGAAGAAAAGAGTTTGCAGAAGTACAGGTAGGAGGCCAGTGTGGCTGGTGTGGAGAGAGCAGGAGGTGGCAGGAGGAAATGAGGTCATAGAGACCAGAAGCCAGATTAACCAGGGCCTGGTGAGCAGCGCAGGGATTNGGGGGGGGGGGGGGGGGGGGGGGGGGCACGCCTCTCTCTGCCTTGGGGCCTTTACATGTGCTACACGCTCTGCTCTGGGAGCTCTTCCCACTGACATCATGGTCCTCCCTCAGAAGTCTTCTCAGTGAGGCCTTCTCTGACCACCCACCAACTCTTCATATCCACCTTTCTTCCTTTATCGTTCCTTCTAGGCATTTACCATCACCTACCCTACTATATAGTTTTCTGATTTGCCTTATTTATTGTGTCTCCTCTAACTGAATATAACTTCCAAGAGGGCAGAGACTATTGATTCCCAAGTGCCTAGAACAGTCTCAGCACACAGTAGATGCTCAATAACTTTGTGTGGACTAAATGAATAAAGCAGTGAGCCTGGCTTCGTGACCAAGCATGAACCCTCAAACCACGTCAAGTGGTCATGGAGCATTCACCACCGGCAAAGCCCTGTGCTGGGTGCTACGACGAATTCAGTGAACAGTAGTTCATGGTTCCTGTTTCAAGGTACACACAGGCTTATTTGGAAGACAGGTCATAAACGTCAAGAAAGTTAAATAATAAAAAAGGATTTCACTCTTTGTGACCTATCAGGAATATTTGGTCTAGGAGAAAATCTCTGTGAGCTAAGATGCTGGACTTCTGGTTTAATAGAATTAGTGATTCCTTTCCCACTGAAGAGTCCCTCATCCTCCCCAAATGACAAAATCCTCTTAATATGGGTGTGAGGCAGTCTTACAGATACGATAGGACCAGCGTGTCAGCCAGGTTACCAAAATAGCAAAAGGAAGAGACACAGATTCGGTGTATTAAGAGTTAAATAAGAATTTTAAATCATCATACAAAATATACCATGAGTAGGTATGTTCAAAGTTACTGTGTGGCCTCCAGACAAGATAATTACCAAGAAAGTTAGGGGTAGCAGGGGTCTCTTGGGGTCACCTAAGGCAGGACAGGCCAGATAGGAAGCAAGTTTAAGCCAGAGTCTCAGTTTACAAAGCCAACTTGAATACTGCTGTGGAGAGACCTGGGCTCCCTCAGAAGAAATGGAAGGATTTTCCAGAGAGGACAGGAACCCTCTGACCTACTAAGGGCATCACTAAACCCCAGAACGCCATGCTCTGGAAATATTCTTGGAGAGGCCCCATCCTGAAGATCCTGAGAGTTTCAACCCACTTGGAACAAGGATTGGTTGGTTTCAAGGATAGCAGCCTTCATTTCTCAGTAGATTTCCCTCTCGTCCCCGTGTCTAAGAAAAGCTGAGCCTCAGGGGACTTTGAGGACTAATTCACAGCTTATGTTTGGTGGGGCGGGCCTGTCTTTTCACCCCCTGCTTCAATTTCCATCTTTCATTCATAAGTGCCTATCTCCCTTACTACCAAGCTCGACAAGTCACAAGTTGGCAAGGCTCTGTTGTGTTGGAAGCCTCCAGATGTGAGCAGGTGTCATGCTCAGGGGAGAGGAAGACAATTATCTACCGAAATGTACAGCCACCAAAATAGCAAAGTGGTGAGTCACCTAAAAATGCCAACCAGGAGGATTATGACAGTGATATCACAAAAAGAAAAAATGAGGGGGAAAGAGGAAATATTCTTAAATTCATCTCCTCCTTAAAAGAGTTGGAATATGAAATGGGGCTGAGAGCAAGAAATGGCCCTCAGCAATGAACATGGCAGCGTCTCCACTCCTACCAACTCTTCCACACACACTTCCTGGAAAAGGAGTCTTTTTTGCCCTAAGGGAAATTCTTGAGATGTTCCATTCAGCAGACATGTTCTGAGCACCTACTATGTGCCAGGCTCCGTGTTCAAATAAATCAAGTAAGCTTCTAAAACAAAGGAGTTCAGTCTCTGCAAGTTAGTCAAGTCTGATCTCAAAATTCCTGCTCACCATCTCATCTCTTGACTGTTTTTATGTTAAACCTGCCATCTAAAAATCAATCCTACTCAACTCAGTTTCCAAAGAAAGTGGCCTCATTCGCCTCTTGGAAGAATCTGTTCCATCCCATCTATGACAACACTAGGAGCTATGAGGGGAAAGGCTGCATGCTGTGGTAGCCCTCACCAGGCTGCGGAGGTGCTGAGCCCACCTGCATCTAGCTGCCCCTCTTGGAGGTCAAGACAGCAAAAGACGAGAGATGTGGCCACACTGTGGGGCCTTGTAGAGCCAAGGAGAGTCCTTTCCCAGGAAAAGTTAGACCTCCAGGTCCCCACCCCTTCTTGGGAACAGCCTTAACATCCTGCTGAGTCCCTCATGAATTAATGAGTTAAAGAGATCTTTGACACATTTTCATTCTATATTTGTATGAGCGGCATGGTGAATATTCCAAAGATGATATTTTGGCAACTCCTATAGCATTAGGCAACATATAAGTTACAGTTTGGGTTTGATTGAATTCACTTGAAGGTTTGGGAATATTTTGGGAGGAGGAGGGGGCAAGGATGATTGCAGCAGGAATGTATGGTTGAGGGTAGAGGGGTCAGCTTGACTGAGACAGCTACTCTTTATAGTTGGGAATTCACTCATCAGGCCCTGCCAAGCTCCTTTTATTCACGATCCTATTTTTATTCCTTCATCCCTGCAAACATCTCAATTCATCCTCTTTCACAAAGGAAACGTATTGTAAGGTCTTGCCGTCATTTCACTGAGGAGAAAGGAAAAATGATATTGTTTCCTGCTTGGAGATTTATCAGGAAATTCTAGAAGAGAAAATTAAATCTGAGATCAATCAAAACCTCAAAGAACCAGACTGCAGGGCTAAGGCCTGGAGGGAGCCCTGTCACCCTTCTGGGGAGAAGGGACACTTGGAAGAGGAGACTCAACGGCCAGGAAGCCTCCCCAGTGACTCCATCACCAGCGGCCTGTTCTGTGCAAGCCTTCTCTTCAGGATAATGTTAATTTTCTTAAAGTTGCTCTGATTCATGGTTCCTGATGTGTTTTCCTGGTCTTTTCTCACCACCTTTCCCTCAGTAGTGACGTCAGTGATATAAAGTGAGGAGTTGAGAAAGTGCTTATTTCAAATAAGCTGAGGACAGTCTTCGTGGGTTGTCAAAGAATGGCAGTTAGCAGCTCAGTGTTATGTCCTTCCTCTGTCATTTTCCTTAACTCAGTAACGAGCAAGTTAGGTTGATTTAGGATTTTCTGTTTTCATTTTCAGTTGCAAGTTGCTGAAGCCTAAAATGTCACAAATACAAAAATAACATCTCTTTACATTTCTCAGCTTAAAGGCATGTCACGGGGAGAGCTATATGTTCTGTTTCTCTACATTTATTTCGCTTACGTCATCCTTCCCCACCCATGTCCTATGGATCAAGTCACTGTTTCCTTCCTGCCACTCTGGCTTTGCTGGCGTTCTCATCTTCTGCAGGAGTTTTCCTCTTCTCATCCTCCCTCCCTCCTCCTGGTTCTGAAGCTGCCCCTCCAGAGTCTTCCCAGCACAGCCACCAGGCCAGGCATGCTTGCATCTTGTACATGGGATCTGGTTTCCTTCGATTGTGGGGTCTTTCTGCCTGCTCTCTGACCTGCCCCCACCACTCTCTAGACCGATGCCTGGTGCACAGCGGTTGGATCTGGGACTCGGGTGACTGGATACCTGGACCAAGCCCCAAAGTCATCATTTATCCATTAGATATAAGAGATCAACATGTTTCATTCTGTTGCCTTGTCCAAGCAACGTGCGTGATGGTAACAGAAACATCTCAGGGTTGTGGCTGGGAGCAAGGAGATGATTTGTGAGAAAGCACATCAAAGGCTCTGGAAGCACTCAAAAGATGTTACCCTGGTTTTCTTTCACCAAATGCCTGGCTCTCTCTCACTCGGAGATTTCCTACAAGGTTTTTCTAAGACAGTCCAGCAAGTCACCTGCCCCTGGAATAAGGAAGCCAGCTCTGGCTCATGCCTGAGGGGTTGAGTCCTGATCTCTTCTAGCAGGGCAGCCTCAAGCAAGTGCCGAGTCTCCCAGGGCCTCAGCTTCCTCATCCATGGAGCGTGGATGACAAGCACCCACCCTGTCTGTCTCCAAAGTTATCAGGAGGATCAAACATTTTTTATAATCATAAATCTTATAGAAATGAAAGGCATTAGTGTTTCTTAATTTGGAAAAGGACTTGGCCTCTTCGAAAATTTTTCCCACGTCCTTCTGTCTTTCCTTATGGAAGATTTGACTCTTAGAAAATTTCTACTATGAAATTTCATCCATCCATCCATTCATTCATTCATTCAATCCATCAACAAAAATTCTCCAAGTGCCTGCCATGTGCCAAGACTCCATGCCAGGTGCTGGACACCACAGTTGAGTAAGACAGAGTCCCTGCTGTCAAGACAGTCACAGGCTAATGGGCAATACAGACAAGCACCAGGTGGGCTGGGCTGTGATGGGAGTGGGATGGGGTCTACAGAAACGAGAGGGGTAACTCTGTCAGGGGGACTGGGGAAGACCACGCCCACTTCCTTGGCTGTCTGTAGCTCCACTCACCTTCCCTCTCTGGACTGCAGAGGGCTCATCACATGAAAAATGAGGAGCTTGAAGGAGACAAGCCCGAAGGCTCATAAATGAGGCTACCGTGTCCTGTTACCCAAAATCCTATTACCAAAAAAAATATTGAAGATGAAAAAAAAAAACGGTTCTAAGCATCAGGAGGCCTATATGCTCTAGTCAAATTGAGATGCCAAATATTCTGTGTCTCTCCTTCTCCCTCTCCCTCTCTCTCGCTCATTCCCATGCACACACACACACACACACACACACACACACGCACACACCAACACAGCCCCCTCACCATTCACTCTCAGGGAATTTGGCACATAATTCACAGTCAGACTTTCGTCTCTCTGCCCGAACTGTGTTAGTCATGGCTGAAAGGTATCGCAGGGGCTTTCTGGATGCAGCCGGAATAAATTCCGGTTGTATCGTAGCCTGGCACAAAGAGGCTGAGGTTCATATGGATGATATCACAGCCTCAGGAGGCAGTTCAGGACTTAGAGCTATTTATAGACTTTTCAATATTCAGAGTTGTTGCTTTACAATTTCCATTAACCCCTCAGAGGTCTTAGCTGTCAGATTAATTTCCCAGTTCCCTGAGGAATGATGACCTTTATTAAACCCCATTAGACCATTTCCTTTTGGGGTTCATTTCTCTGTATGTGAAAACACTTGACATCTTCATAGTCCTGCTCAATTTACCTGTGCTTCTTAAGCCAGAAAAGTGAAAAAGAGTTTCCAAATTTTAAGAATCCTGGGTACTTTTCCCCAAGCACTTTCGGAGCAAACTCACCAAGAGCATGTGTAACTAGAAGAAATTCCCCATGATCCATGTATACGCATGGCATCTTACATACATACAGAAATGGTAATACACAAGACTTTGTAAGTATTTACTTAGTCAAACCACTAAAAAGGCTACATGTGACCCACATGCTAGTTCTCACCATCTACCTGACCTTGGGATGGCGTTCTAGCTCTTTGGACTTCAGCTGCCTTCTGTGCAAAATAAGGTAGTTGGACTAAGTCAGTGACTTTCAGCATTTTGAGTGCCAGAATTCTCTCTTCAAATGATTGTAGAGGTGCTCCATATATATAAGAGATATTCTAGTAGGTAAAATGGATACTCCAGTGCATCGTGTAAGTCTCGAATCCCATCTGATTGGCTTGTGTCCTGGAGCACTCAGGGTACATCATGGAACCCTTTGGGATTACTGGAGCACAGGGGGAAACCCCTTGAACTGAGTGAGTTTTAAATCCTCACCACATCCCGAACTATGTTATTCTTATTGCTAAGTTCTTGCCTCCATTAGCCCATCCACCACCTCAGACTTTTCTGCTGTTTTAAATAGTTAAAACCCATAATAGAGAAACCTTCATGATAAAAACTCTGAACAGTCCCTTTCCTTGGTAACCATACATGACTCAGCTCTCTTACCCCAAGGCACCAGAGCATGGGTAAGAGACAAGCAACAGGAGTGAACCCACTTCACAGGAAGATGCTAGAGAGTGGGAGGTTAGAAGATTAGACAAATGGCTAGAGATCTGAGGTGATCATCCAGATCCCCCTGCACACAACAGAGCAGTTCTGGAGTCCACGGGTCCACCCACCTGCTGCCAGGCAGAGAAGGGAATGCAAAGGTGGAAGTGAATCAGAGAAGTCACCTCCACTGGGACACATTCAGCTCTGAGTATGAGTAATCCACTGGGAGAACCCCAGCAGCTGTGGGCAGAGCAGAGTGTCAACCTGACACGCAGGGCTTCAAACCCAACCCACCTGGATGGGAAGGGACCACTTTAACCTCCATCCCAAGGGCATGGACCACAAATGAGACCTCCAAAACTCTGTGGGCTCATCAATCCCTGCAAAGTCTCTACAGCCTTGAAAGCCCTCAGTCAAGAAATCAACTTAAGGAAGTTTGCAGTCTCCACTGATTGTTCCATCAGGTAATTTCCCACCAGACCTGGTAAGGAAAGACAACAACACATCCCTTCCTTCTACAGATAGTCAATGTCTACCATGTGCCGTGAAATGCATCGAGAATTAAATGGAAAGACAAATATATTCCCTACAAAGCCACCAGATCTAACAGACATTTATCAGTCTTCATGTTGCAGAACTTTCTAGCATTTGACACAATCATTCAGTTCCTTCTTGGTTCACTTGCTTCCCATGGTTTTTACAGATAAAACCCACACTTCCCACCTACCTCTCAGGGCTCTCTTCTGCCTCTTTTCAGCCTTGCCTTCTGCGTGGTCCCTGACTCTATCCTAGCACCCTACGCACCCTCTTCTTCTCACTCTAGATCAAGGGCCTTAACCCTGGGGTCCCAGACCCCCTGGGAGTCAGTGAAACTGGGTGTGAAAAAAAACTGCATCTTTATTTTCAGAAATTAAGCAATTCCTTCGATTATGAATGCAGGCAACAAACCACAGCAGTATTAGCAGGACCTATGTCTTTGTCACCAGTAAAAACCCCAGGTATCTTCCTCTCATGCAACAGTTGTTGCAGAGGTCTCAAAATCTATATTCATCACTACTTTGAAATTACAGTTAACTATTAGAGCTGCCACTGGTATTGTTATTTAATGAGTTAATAAAGAAGCATATATTCTTTCATATCACCAATTTATTTTTATATTTTGAGAACTATTTTCAGTGTAATCAGTTCCCATTGCTATCTTATGCATTTTATTTCACACATTTAAAATCGTAGGTGTTTCCAGACTGCCGAAGGAATCCAAAGCACACACACACACAGAGAAAAACTCCTACCTGTCAAATTGCTCCACTACAGAGACTTACGGTATCATGTAACCCTCCTTTGTGGAATCACCTCTGCTGCAATTTTACTCCTGTTTTGGTAATTTCTTCTTAAGGGTGGTGTCCCCATCTGATTATAAAATCCCTGAGGAAAGGAACTGGGTCCACTTTTATCACCACAGTATCTCCAGCACCTTAACACAATGCCTAGCACATAACCACACTCCATAAACACCTGTTAAATAGATGACTTAAATAGGGGCGCCTGGGTGGCACAGTCATTAAGCGTCTGACTTCGGCTCAGGGCGTGATCCCGGCATTATGGGATCGAGCCCCACGTCAGGCTCCTCTGCTATGAGCCTGCTTCTTCCTCTCCCACTCCCCTTGCTTGTGTTCCCTCTCTCGCTGACTGTCTCTATCTCTGTCAAATAAATAAATAAAATCTTAAAAAAAAAATAGATGACTTAAATGAAGTCCAGGGGTATCTATAGTCTAGGAGCAGACAGATATTACACAAACCTTCAAAACAATTATTAGCTAATTACAACTGTTACAAGTGCTTAGAAAAGAATGATGTACACTGTGAACTTGTAACTGGAGAACCTGATCTAATAGTCCAAATAAGTCAACACAGATTTTCCTAAAGAAGCAACATTTCAGCTGAGACCTGAAGGATGGGGACCAATTGTCCAGCTGAATGAGGGAAGAGCATTTTCAGCAAAAGGGTCGGCATGTGTGTAATCTCTAGTGCAGGAAGACCTTGGCAGATTCAAGACACTGAAGAAAGGCCTTTGGGGCTGCAGTGCCAAGAATGAAAGGACAGGTGATATAAGGGAAAACTGAAGAGGAAGCTAGGAGCCAAATCACAAAGAATTTTATGGGTCAGGGTAAGGGTTTGGGGCTCTGGTAGGTTACAAAATAGCTACAATTACCCCCCCTATCTGGATCTAGCTCTTTGCAATGCGACTCTGCAGCTTTTCCCACCAAGAACTAAAGTCCATTTCCCTATCCCTTGAATCCCTTAAATCTGAGCTGGACTTTTCTCTTAATTGAGCTGAAAGAATGCAGAAGTAAAGTGCCAGTTCTGAGCCTAGGCCTCTTTGTGCCTTGCAGCCTCTACTCTCTCTCAGAGCCTGGCATGAGAGATCATGTAGCACAAAGTCCATCCATCCAAGCTGAGCCCCTTCCCATATGGCCAACTTCCAGCTGATTCACCAGCTGACCCCACACTCATGAGTGAGCCCACAAATCCAGAAGAATCAAGTTACCAGCATGAGCCAAAAATGCTTGTTAGTTTTGGCCACTAAGTTTGACATGATTTGTTATGCAGCAAAAGCTAACTGATACCTTGGCTTTATCCTGAGATCAGAGGAAGCCATTCAGAGATTTAAATAGCTGAGTGACAGGATGAGATGTGCCTTTGTAAAAGTTACTCTGGCTGCTATGTAAACAATATATGAAGAAGGGACAAGTCTAGTTCAGACACCAGTTAGTGGGCTCTGCTGTCACCCAGAGGGAGGTGATAGCCACCAGGCCAAGAGGTGGCAGTGGATGTGATGAGAAGTGGAGAGACAAGGGAGTACTTCCAGAAGTGATGCCAATAGGACTTGGTGACAGATTCAGCACTGGGAAAGGAGAGGGATGTCAATAATGACTCCTCAGTTTCTGCTTGAGCAACTGCAAGGATGGTTATATTAGTCAGAGTTCTCCAGGCTGTGTATACCAATAGGATATGTACATAGAGAGAAATGTATTATAAGGAAATGGCTCATATGAGTGTGGAGGCTGGCAAATACAAATCTGCCAGGTGGGCCGGCAAGGCTGGAGACCCAGGAGAGCCGATGCTGGGGATGAAGTCCAAAAGCAGTCTGCTGGGGAGTTTTTTACTCTGGGGAGTGTCCATCTTTTTGCTCTACTCAGGCCTTCAACTGATTAGATGAGGTCCATCCATATTATGGAGGACAATCTGCTTTACTCTACCAATTAAAATGTAAATCCATCCAAAACACCCTTGCAGAAACATCCAGAATAATGACCAAATATCTGCTTACTTCATGGGTCAGTCAAGGTGGCACATAAATTAACCATCACAACGGCACTGCAAGCGGCTGAGATTAGGAGGCTGGGAGAAGCAGGCTTGTGCGCTAAGGTGATGCATTCAGAAAGCACAAGGAGCAGTGGACAGAGGGCATTCCAGTCAGGCCCAAGGCCCCAGGGGACTCCTGAGTAGTGAAGGTTGCTTTCTTCCACTGTCATGGTCACAGCGTGACCCTAACATCACAGCAGCCACAGAAGGGACCAAGGAGAAGCAGATGGAACAGCCTCCACCCTGACAGGCCTTGTTAGAGGGGGAAAATGGAATTCAAGGAGAATGGACCCCAAGTTGATATTGGAGGAGACCCTAGGACTGTCCTTCCAAAGCAGTTTCCCACTGCAACTATGGGCACCCTGACTCCATTACTGTCCTGCCAAAGAGCCCATGGGCTTGCATGCTTCATACAAGGCCCTGTGGGGTCTGGGACCTATCTGCCTATCTCTCTAGACTCAACTTCCCTTCTCCACCTTTCCAAGAAACGACACCAGGGAAAAGGCAGCATTTGAGAGCAGGGACTTTGCCTTCAGGTTGCCTGGAAGCACATCTTTGCCCCACTGGTTAGGGGCTTCTCTCTCTGGGCAAGTCCCTGAACCATTCCTGGCTTCCTCATCTGTGAGGTGGAGATAAAACAGGACAGACCTGCATGTAGTAAGAATTAGCTGAAATAATGCTTAGCAAAGTGCCTGGCACTTAGTGAGTATGCAGGAAGTGTTAACTATTATTATTAGATCATTGCTATCATCATTATCATTACTAAGGCAGCTCAGGTCATGATCCCAGGGTCCTGGGATCTAGTCCCACATCGGGCTCCTTGCTCAGCAGGGTGTCTGCTTCTCCCTCTGTCTGCCACTCCCCCGGATTGTGCTCTCTCCTCTCACTCTCTCTCTCTCTTTCTCTCTCTCTCTCTCTGACAAATAAATAAATAAAGTCCAACAAATGTTTAAAGTCCACTCCTTATTTTTTTCCTTTTAATAATACTTTTTATTATATTATGTTGGTCACCATACAGTACGTCCCTAGTTTTTGATGTAAAGTTCCATGATTCATTACTTGCGTATAACACCCAGTGCACCATGCAATATGTGCCCTCCTTAATACCCATCAAAGTCCACTCCTTATTAACTACTTAATAGCTATGAATCTTGGATAAGTCACTAAACCTCCCTGGGCCCCAGTTCCTGAATTGTGAAAGGTGACAGTGTTTCTTTTGTCTCAAGGATATTGTGAAGACTAAAAGTGACAAAGCAGAGAAAACACTTTGAACATTCTTTGTCACATTTGTGACTTTTTTGTCACAGCAAATGGCTTTGTCCATCTGCCAAGCATCCAAGCATCTTGTGGCACCTGCTCTTGTCCCCCTGTTCCCCTAAAGACTTCCCTGATACCCACCCATCTTGGCCCAACCAGCCTCTCCTGGGTTCACCCATTATCAAGGGTATGCCTCGACCACCGCCCTATGTCCCTTCACTGTGAGGGTATCTGCTTACACATCTAATCTCCATGACTGTCCCAGACACTGCTGGGCCTCCAAAGTCCACCACGGGGCCTGGAACAAAGCCAAAGTTCAGTAACGTTGTTAACATGAGCAACCCTGACAAGAGAACCTCCTGGACTCATGGGAGGTTTACAGGTGCAGAGTGCACAACCCCTCAGGACACACGCATCCCTGAAAAAGGTGGGGAGCCACAGAACCAACTTCTCCCCGCCACCCCACCTGCTCTCGCCCTTCCAACGTCCCCTGTAGCCTTTCGCAAGAGATCAGGAGGGAAGCCATTAAAAAAAGCGAGAGGACCTGCCGGTGAGGAAATGTCTACAGGCCTTCTCTCCTGCTAGGTGGCCCAAGTTCGCAGGTTTCCTGAGGCTCCAGCCCAATCTTTAATGATTTTGCAAGAAAAGGTTTCTCAGCCTGGCTTGCTGCTCCTGCCAGAGTCCAAAAATGCTAAATGGCATCTCTCTGCTCCAAAAGGCAGGAGGGTCACACTGGGCCTGCCATGTTAGATAACATGCCCACAGGCGGGGACTTGTGTGAACCCGAGCACACCTTCCTGCCACCTGTACACCCAGTAATTGGCCAGGTCTCTCCAAGTGGGCCCTGTCCCCTGTGCTAATGGCCTCACAGTCTGGCACTGCCAACGGCTTCGTGCACTTTACCCAGCGCTGTCTGCAAAGGCTTTCAGGGCTCTCCTCCATCATTAATTCAAAGTTCCTCATGTCCACGCAGGCCCCAGGAGGTAGGCCTGGAAGCTATAGCCTGCACACAGAAGCCACCCACTCATCCTATTAAGTGTCTCGTAGGAACTGCAGCCTGTGGGCGGGAGGGCTGAGCTGGGCGGGAGGGGGCAGAGAGACATTCCCTGTTCTCTCCTTCAGAAAGCTGACACAAAACAGGAACAGCTCCTTCATTCATTGCTCTTTAGAAATTGACTGCGCGCTCACTATAAGCCACGTTCTATATTAGGTGCTAGACTCCCAGTGGTGAGTAGAGCAGACATGGCCCCTGTTCTCTCTTGGGGGCACAGGCCAGTGGTGGGCCCAGATTTGAATCAAGGCATCACAAAAACGAAAGCTTAATTATGCTCTGCAAAGCTGCTGCGAAGCTCAGAGGGACAGGGTGCATCCTACACTATAGGACAAGAGGCTCAGGCTGAGCCAGGGGCTAGGGGTTAATCATCTCCAGAGATGCTTAAAAGGCATTTAATGAAATTACACACATTCTTAGGCTGATTTGATCCTTAGTAAAAATAGGAACTATTTTACAAGCTGTCCTGCAAACCTTTAGAAACTGTTAGTCGTCCCTGATATTCATCCTTTCCTTCTACAGTAATTGAACACCTGAATGTTAGCTGCATACTTGGTTACCTAGAATCAAAACTACATTCTCTCTTTTTTTTTTTAAGATTCTGTTTATTTATTTGACAGAGAGAGAGACAGCCAGTGAGAGAGGGAACACAGGCAGTGGGAGTAGGAGAGGAAGAAGCAGGCTCCCAGCGGAGGAGCCTGATGCTGGGCTCGATCCCAGAACGCCAGGATCACGCCCTGAGACGAAGGCAGATGCCCAATGACTGAGCCACCCAGGCACCCCCAAAACTACATTCTCTTAACTAGTTTGACTATGTAACTAAGTTCTTGGTGGTGGAATATAAATAGAAATGGTATGAGCAACTTCCTGGACATTTGGGAAAGATAATGTCCATTTTTTTTACTCTTTTTTAATGTTTTTTTTATTATATTATGTTAGTCACCATACAGTACATCCCTGGTTTTTGATGTAAAGTTCCATGATTCCATTAGTTGTGCATAACACCCAGTATTGCACCATGCAATACGTGCCCTCCTTACTACCCATCACCAGTCTATCCCATTCCCCCACACCCTCCCCTCTGAAGCCCTCAGTTTGTTTCTCAGAGTCCATAGTCTCTCATGCTTCATTCCCCCTCTGATTACCCCCCCTTTCTTTATCCCTTTCTTCTCCTACTGATCTTCCTAGTTCTTATGTTCCATAAATGAGAGAAACCATATGATAATTGTCTTTCTCTGCTTGACTTATTTCACTTAGCAAGGATAATGTCCATTTTATTCACTTCACTCCTTCCTGCTGGTAGTGGGAGCGGTCACCTTGGGTTACAAGTGGAAAAAGAATTTTGAAGATGATGGAACAATAATTAATCCTAATTTAAACAGAATGTGGTACCCACAGGTGGGGAGCCTCAAGTGGCAAAACCTAAAATAAGATGCTGTCCAAGTGGGATTGGGAGGACAGCAGATGGCTAGGATGCAGACATGATATTTCATCACATCTAAAATGCACATTTTTTGCCCATTTTAACATCTCTGAGATTGATTTGCATCTCACAACTGAGAGCATATTACTATTGCTATGGGCCATTTTTTTACATTGTGACATGGTTGCATAAGATGGGCATAGCAATCACTAACATCTTCCATAAAATGTGGTGTCACAGGCTGGTCATCTGATGGTCCTAGTTATTCCATACAAAGCTCTTAGTTAGACCATTATCAGTGGAAGACAAATAACCTGCCAGTGGAGATGACGTATTGGGGAAATTTCCAAATTTGGGGGGGCATTAGCTGCCTTTCTTTCTCTTTCACCCAAAGTTACAAGAGAGATTAACTCTGTCTAGAGACAGTCACAAACAGAGATGGAAGGGGACATAACTCTGCTAGGAGAGGGACTTTCCTACTGTGGCCAGCAATCTGCATTGACTGGTGCTCTAGTACTTTTACGGCCTTGAAGAATAAAAGACAAGGGAGAAATCTCCCACAGGCAGGGCTGAGGGACTTCAGCCAGCAATGAACAAAGGCATTCTCCTCAGAGAGCAGAAGCAGGTGACCTGAATGGACTAACGATGAAATGTGATCTACAGCCAGAAAAGAAACTATTTGCCATTACAGCCCAGTGTTATCTCTGCCATGGACCAGTGTCTACAGAATTTCCCACTTTCCCTTTTCAAGATGGAGTTTGGGTTGTGATTGTCCAGTGTCCACTGAGTTATATATATGGGCCACGTTGTGATTAGATCATTTTCCATTTAGTTTATTTTTTTTAATTTTATTTTTTTTAATGATTTTTTAATTATATTATGTTAGTCACCATACAGTACATCCCTGGCTTCCGATGTAAAGCTCGATGATTCATTAGTTGCGTATAACACCCAGTGCACCATGCAATATGTGCCCTCCTTACTACCCATCACTGGTCTGTCCCATTCCCCCACCCCCCTCCCCTCTGAGGCCCCAGTTTGTTTCTCATAGTCCGTAGTCTCTCATGTTTCATTCCCCCTTCTGATTACCCCCCCTTCTTTATCCCTTTCTTCCCCTACCCATCATCCTAGTTCTTATTTTCCATAGATGAGAGAAATCATATGATAGTTGTCTTTCTCTGCTTGACTTATTTCAATTAGCATTATCTCCTCCAGTGCTGTCCATGTTGCAGCAAATGTTGAAATTCGTTCTTTCTGATAGCTGAGTAATATTCCATTGTATATATGGACCACAGCTTCTTAATCCAGTCATCTGTTGAAGGGCATCTCGGCTCCATCCACGATTTAGTTATTGTGGACAATGCTGCTATGAACATTGGGGTGCATATGGCCCTTAGTTTAAAGACCACCAGATCAAGGGAAGCCTATTGTGATCTGATGGACAGAACTGCACATTACCCCGAGATCCTGTCCTTTGACCCAGAGGTAGGACCCAAATGGGACTCTGTTCCCTTCAGGGGATGGAGGAGTATGTTCTAATTAAGGAAAAGGCACATGCAGATACTTGGCTACCCAAATTAATTGGCTATCACAGAAGCTACTAATGATAGGATGTGTCCCTAATATGATAAATATATCTATCTCAATTTTTTAAACCAGCCTCATGTTTAATGGAAAAACACAAGAAACTCCCATTAAAGTCAGGGACAAAACAAAATGTCCACCATCACTCTTATTTTTTAATATGGTTCTGGAAATACTAACCAATGCAAATCAACAATAAACAGAAATAGGATGAAAAACCTCAATGTGAGACAGGAATCCATCAAAATCCTAGAGGAGAGCATAGGCAGCAACCTCTATGACATCGGCCAAAGCAACCTTTTTCATGACACATCTCCAAAGGCAAGAGAAACAAAAGATAAAATGAACTTGTGGGACTTCATCAAGATAAAAAGCTTCTGCACAGCCAAGGAAACAGTCAAAAAAACTAAGAGGCAGCCCACAGAATGGGAGAAGATATTTGCAAATGACACTACAGATAAAAGACTGGTATCCAAGATCTACAAAGAACTTCTCAAACTCAATACATAAGAAACAAATAAATCATAAAATGGGCAGAAGATATGAATAGATACTTTTCCAATGAAGACATACAAATGGCTAACAGACACATGAAAAAATGTTCAAAATCATTAGCCATCAGGGAAATTCAAATCAAAACCACACTGAGATACCACCTTACGCCAGTTAGAATGGCAAAAATTGACAAGGCAAGAAACGACGATTGCTGGAGAGGATGTGGAGAAAGGGGATCCCTCCTACATTGTTTGTGGGAACGCAAGTTGGTACAGCTACTTTGGAAAACAGTGTGGAGGTCCCTTAAAAAGTTAAAAATGGAGCTACCCTATAACCCAGCCATTGCACTACTGGGTGTTTACCCCAAAGATACAGACGTAGTAAAGAGAAGGGCCATATGCACCCCAATGTTCATAGCAGCATTGTCCACAATAGCTAAATCATGGAAGGAGCTGAGATGCCTTCAACAGATGACTGGGTTAAGAAGATGTGGTCCTATATATACAATGGAATATTACTCAGCTATCAGAAAGAACGAATTCTCAACATTTGCTGCAACATGGACGGCACTGGAGGAGATAATGCTAAGTGAAATAAGTCAAGCAGAGAAAGACAATTATCATATGGTTTCTCTCATCTATGGAACATAAGAACTAGGAAGATTGGTAGGGGAAGAAACAGATAAAGAAGGGGGGTAATTAGAAGGGGGAATGAAGCATGAGAGACTATGGACTCTGAGAAACAAACTGAGGGCTTCAGAGGGGAGGGGGGTGGGGAATGGGATAGGCTGGTGATGGGTGGTAGGGAGGGCACGTGTTGCATGGTGCACTGGTTATACGCAACTAATGAATCATCAAACTTTACATCAAAAACCAGGGATGTACTGTATGGTGACTAATATAATAAAAAAATATTATTATAAAAAAATGATAAACAGAAATAGTTTTAAATACAAAAAAATTTAAATGAAGGCAGTGTTATCAATATTTGTAGTTGGTGTGATTATCAACTAGTAAAAGTCCAAGAGGATTACATGAAAATCTATTGCAAACATCTATGAAATGAGAATGAATCTATACAGTGTAAATCTACTGCAAATAAAAACTTCAGTAGGTTGAATAGATGCAAAATTAATATAGAGAATTTAGTTAGAAGTTATCAGGAAAGAAATATTTCACATGTAATAACCAAAAAGAATAAAATACATAGGAATAACCCAACATGTGCAAAAATCTGTATGAAGAAAATTTAAATCACCCCCAACAGATACAGACCAAAAAAAAGACCTTTTTTTTTTTTAGGTAGGTTCTATGCCCAGCATGGAGCCCAACCCAGGGCTTGAATCCATGACCCAGAGATCAAGACCTGAGCTGAGATCAAGAATCAGATGCTTAACTGACTGAGCCAACCAGGCGCCCCTGAAAAAAGACTTTTTAAATAGGAGGTGTACCATATTCTTAAATAAGAAGTGCCTCATACAAAATTTAAAAACACACACACACACACACACAAAATTCTCCAAGAAAAGTCTTCTTTTATTTTTTTTAAAGGTTTTATTTATTTATTCGACAGAGATAGAAACAGCCAGCGAGAGAGGGAACACAAGCAGGGGGAGTGGGAGAGGAAGAAGCGGGCTCATAGCGGAGGAGCCTGATGTGGGGCTCGATCCCATAACGCCGGGATCACGCCCTGAGCCGAAGGCAGACGCTTAACCGCTGTGCCACCCAGGCGCCCCAAGTCTTCTTTTAAAAACAATGCAAGAAGATAGCCAAATATTAAGATATATTACAGTATTATAGGAATTAAAATAATAAGCTACTGGTGCATGAGAGGATAGACAGACAGATCAAAGGAACAGAATTTAAAGCGCAAAGGAACAGAATTTTAAGCTCCATGAATAAATGTGAGTGTATATAAATAAATACTTAATGTATGATAAAGATGTTTTGAATCAGCAAGAAAAAAGATTTCTTCAACAAAATGATGTTGGGAAAACTGAAAAACCAGAGAGCAGACCTACCACATCACAAATATTTTTCTTTCCTAATTTGTGGCTGGTTTTTTGTTTTGTTTTGTTTTACTTTGCATATGGTGTTTTTTTGCAATGTGGCTGTTTTTCTTTCCTTTTTGTTTTATGGAGTCAAATACATTGATCTCTTTTACTTTTTCTGAGTGTGCATCATTCTTGAGAAAGTTTTGCCCATTTTGAGATTAAAACAATTCTCATATTTTCTAGTAATACTTTATGACTTCATTTTTTTCAATACTTAAGTCTTTGATCCACCTGGATCTTACTTTGATGGAAGATGTGAGCTAAGGCCAAGTTTATTTCCTTCAGTGTGTTCAGAGAAGAAAAGCAACTCTTCCTCTGGTTCGAGGCCAAGAACTTGTTTCTGACAACAGGGAATCAAAGAGCTGCCTTGGTCAAAGCCACCCTCTTCAGTAGTGATTCTGAGAATCTTCCCAAGAACACGAGCTGTCTGTCATCAGTGGTCCTGCGTTGCCTCCATGACAAAGGTCAAAGGCACTTAGGACTCCACCCTGCTTTTCACTCTGGTCTCACCTTGGCTCGCTCCCAGCCCCAGAGCATCCTCATTATCTGGGATGAAATGGCCTGTGCTCATTGGAATCCACTCTTCCTGGCAATTGATGTGCTGCTAACTCATTATCAAATCTAAACCCAGCCATTCCCCTTCGGCTGCCTTGCCTTACACATCACACCCCGAGCACACATTCCCCACCCACATCCCTCCCTCTGAGCCTCGTGTACATGCCCCAGATCCCTCACACACACCACTACCAAAGCAGCAACCACATTCCACGTTGTTCTGTTCACTGTTGTGTGTCTCCCCTTCTGTGTCTGCTGCTTCTGCTATCTCTCCACCTAGTGCAGAGGGATGCTGCACAAATGATTCCTGAATGAGTGAGGATCCCCCAACCTTGCTCAATTTGGTGTCAAATCCAAAAACTCATCATCAGGACTGATGTCAAGGAGCTTGCTGCCTATGTTTTCTTCTAGTTCTATGGCTTTGGGTCTAACATTCAACTAATTAATCCATTTTGAGTTGATTTTTTGTATGGTGTAAAATAGTGGTCCAGTTTCATTCTTTTGCACGTGGCTATCCAGTTCTCCCAGCACCATTTATTTAAGAGATTATCCTGTGCTGTGTTTGCCTGTGTGCACACACACAGACATACACACACACACACACACACCCGTTGGTTCTGCTTCTCTGGAGAACATTGACTAATACAACAGATATTTTTGCTAGAAATAGAATTCTGGCTTTACTTTTTTTTCTTTTCAACAATTTAAATGTGTCACGCCATTTTACTCCCTTTCCTTTTTGCTTGTATGGTTTTGGGGTAAAGATTGCCGTAATTCTTAGCCTTTTTCTTCTCTAGGCAACATGATTTTTTTTTACCTCCCTCTGGCTTCATTCCTAACTTTGGCTTGGTTTCTGCAGTTTGTATACGAAATGTCTGTGTGTTTGTGTGTGTGTGTGTGTGTGTGTGTGTGTGTGTGTTTATCTTGCCAAGCATTTTATGAGATTCATTGATCATTTGTGTAACATCGACCATTATTTTGAAAAATTCTCACCCAGTATTTCTTCCACCTCCTTCCCTATTACTTTTTCTGGGATTCCAATTATGTGAATGTTATGGGGTTGGCTGTTACGCCACCTCCTGGAAACTGTGCTATTCTTTTTTCACATATTTCTCTGCATCTCTCTTTGATTTGCATTAGCCAGTTCAAGCTCTCTTTCTTTCTTCAACTGTGTCAGGCCTGATGATGAGCCTTTTGAAAGCATTCTGTTTTATATTTCTGTACTTTTGATTTCTAAGTGTCTTTCTTATCATTTTCATAACTCTGCCAAAATTACCTCTCTGATCTTGCATGTTATCTGCATTTTACATTAAAGACTTCAACATATTAAGCATTGTTATTAATCCCCAATGTAGTAGTTCAAACATGTGTGTCATATCAGAGTTTTGTTCTGAGGTTTGCTTTTACTTCTGAAAATATGGTTGTCCTGATGTTTTCTTATTCCTTGTAATATTTTTGTCTCCATTCAAGATGGCAATGTGAGAAGATCCTTAACTCATGTCCTCCCACCAACACATTGAGTCTACAGCTCCATATGATGCAATTTCCTTAAAAATGTAAATAAATAAATAAATAAAA
>NC_048223.1:40872625-41014407 GCF_002007445.2 Ailuropoda melanoleuca
TTTTTTTTTTTTTTTTTTTTTGCTTTTATTTTATTTATTTATTTTTATTTAAATAAAGCACTGACAGGTTATAGCACATACTCAGCTACTGGGAGCTATTAAGAATATAATAGGCTGCTTCAACAAGAACTGATCTGGGAGCCCTTTGATGTGAATATTATTCCATTTGATGCTGTCCTGTAAGTCTTTTAAGCTATCTTCACTTTTTTCGTGCTTTTTTCTTTTTGCTCCTCTGGTTGGGTGACTTCCACTGTCTTGTCTTTGAGTTGACCCTTTCTTCTGCTTCATTCAGTCTGCTGTTGAATGCTCTAGTGTATTTTTTCAATTCAGTTACTGTATCCTTCAGCCATATGACTTCTTTTTGGTACTTTCTTATATTTTCTCTTTCTTTATTGAAGTTCTCACTGTGTTTATCCATTCTTCCTTCCCACATGGTGAGCAACTTTATGACATTACTTTGAACTTTTTTTCGGGTAAATTACTTATCTCTGCTTCATTAAGGCTTTTTTTCTGAGGTTGTATCTTGTTCTTTCATTTGGAACATATGCCTCTATTTCTTCCTTTTGCTTGACTCTCTGTGTTGGTTTCTATACAATAAATGAAACAAACACCTCTCCTAATCTTGAAGGAATGGTTTTGTGTAGCTGAATCTTGTTCAACATTGCCTCAGCTCTTCATTGTGTCTCAACCTTTGCAAATCAGTCAATGTGATAATTCATTAATATAATGAAGAATAAAAATTACATTATCAACTCAATAAAAGCAGTTAAAGCTTTTGACAAAATTCAACATCCATTTATGACAAGGCCCACAGCTAACATCATACTCAATGGTGAAAAGCTAAAAATGTTTCCTCTTGAAGATGAGGAACAAGACAAGGATATCCATTCTCACCACTCTTATCCGAGATAATATTGGAAATCCCAGCCAGAATAATTGAACAAGAAAAAGAAATACAAGGCACCCAAATTGGGAAGGAAGAAGTAACACCGCCACTATTTGCAGATGATATATAGAGAATCCTAAAGACTCCATCAGAAAACTGTTAGAACTGATAACCAAATTTGTTAAAGTTGCAGATACAGGAGTGCCTGGGTGGCTCAGTGAGTTAAGCATCTACCTTCGGCTCAGGTCATGATCTCAGGGTCCTGGGATCAAGCCCTGTGTTGGGCTCCATGCTCAGAGGGGAGTCTGCTTCTCCCTCTCCTTCTGCTCCTCCCCCTGCTCGTGCTCTCCCTCTCTCTCTCTTTCTCTCAAATAAATAAAACCTTTTTATAATCGTTTGAGACTTTATTGAACTGCTACAGTACACCATTAGTTTTTGATGTAGTGCTCCATGATTCATTATTTGCGTATAACACCGAGTGTTCCATGCAATACGTGCCCTCCTTAATACCCATCACCAGGCTAACCCATCCCCCTACGCCCCCTCTCCTCTAAAACCCTCAGTTTGTTTCCCAGAGTTCATAGTCTCTCATGGTTCATTTCCCCTTCTGTTTACCCCCCTTCATTATTCCCTTCCTTCTCCTACAGATCTCCCTGCTATTCCTTATGTTCCACAAATGAGTGAAACCATATGATAATTGTCTTTCTCTGCTTGACTTATTTCACTTAGCATAATCTTCTCCAGTCCCATCCATGTTGATGCAAATGTTGGGCAATAATAATTTTTTAATTAAAAAATAAATAAATAAATAAAATTGGCAGAAGACCTGAATAGGCATTTTTCCAAAGAAGACAAACAGATGGCCAACCGGTACATGAGAAGATGCCTACATCATTAATCATCAGGGAAATGCAAAACCACAATAAGATACCACCTCGTACCACTGAACAGCTTTTATCAAAAAGGCTAGAAATAACAAGCATTGGCAAGGATGTGGAAAAAGGGAACTCTTGTGCACAGTTGGTAGGAACGTAGATTGGTGGAGCCACTATGGAAAATAGTATGAAAGTTCCTCAAAAAATTAAAAATAGAACTACAATATATGATCCAGCAACTCTGCTTCTGGGTATTTATCCGAAGAAAACAAAAACACTAATTCAAAAACGCATATGCACCTCCATGTTCACTGAAGCATTATTTAAAATAGCCAAGATATGGAAACAACTTAAGTGTCTATCAATGGATAAATGGATGAAGAAGATGTGATATGTATATCACATACACATATTGCACACAATGGAATATTATTCAACCATAAAAAATGATATCTTGCCATCTATGACTATGTGGAACGTCCTTAAGGACATTATACTAAGTGAAATTAGTCAGACAGAGAAAGAAAAACACCAGATGATCCCTCTTATGTATGGAATCTAAATATATACATATAATCAAGCTCATAGGTACAGAGAACAGATTGGTGATTGCCAGAGGTGAGGGGAGTGGGGGGAACATGTGAGTTGTTTTTGTTTTGTTTTTAGCTCAAATAAACTATTTTTTAAAAAGAGACAGAGATACCACAAAAATGGAAAATCAAAAACAAAATCCAAATCAAATAGCTGCTTGTTTTCTTAGAACTCCATCCAGCCATGTGAAAAACCCAGGCTAGCCTTTTGGAGGATAAAATATACATGGCCAACTCACTCCCATCATGCCAGGTAACCCTGCAACACCCAGAACAGATTATCTAACTGTCCAGCCCCAGACCACAGATACATGATTGACCCTAGTCAAGACCAGAAAATCATTTACCTGACCCCATCACAAATCACCAATGCACAGAATGAGCTAAATGCATTTTTTTAAGTCACTAAATTTTGGAATAGCATAAGCTAACTGATAAGACTTATTATTACTTTGTTACAGTTCTTGTGTATCAGTTAGTAAATATTCACTGCCTAATGCCCCACCACTAACAAACGGACCCCTGGACTGCTCTACATTCCAACAGCAAAAGATCTGATGCCTGGTCCAGCAGGCAGCTCCAGGACGTGCTCTGTTTCTATAGCCTGGTCTATTCTGATAGATCAGCGTTAATGACAAATCAGTTGTTAAATATTTTAAAAAATATTTCTGACCAAAGGGGAATGCCTAAGTCATCTATAGCATACCTGCATATTATATTTTTGCTAAAGTAACTATGTTGAACTGTCAGCCCATAAAATCATGTCTATAAAATAATGTTCAATAGAAAAGAACAGATCACTAGCAAATGGAATGTACCCATTGTAATAAACTTAAATGCCTATTTGTATCTCAACAAAGATGAGAATTGAAATTACAGTTCCAAGAGCTTGGTGATTTTACTCTCTGTAATTATTTTGTTTTAGTGCATAGTAAGAGAAAAACAACTATAATCTTTCTAAAAGACTGTATTTGGAAACTTGTCTTTTTGGAATTGAAATCTCTCAGAGTAAAGCCTAATGTTGGGTATAATACATTAAGAAAAAAAATTGCCTATAGGCAAATTATCATAAATGTCTATTTAAATTTCCAGCTTATTTTCACAGGTTAAAAATTTGCAAAATGGGGGCGCCTGGGTGGCACAGTGGTTGAGCGTCTGCCTTCACGCTCAGGGCGTGATCCCGGCGTTATGGGATTGAGCCCCGCGTCAGGCTCCTTCGCTATGAGCCTGCTTCTTCCTCTCCCACTCCCCCTGTGTTCCCTCTCTCGCTGTCTGTCTCTATTTCTGTTGAATAAATAAATATTTTTTAAAAAATTTGCAAAATGAAAACAAATCAATGCTCTCTAGAATGGATCATATTCATTTAAGCAAATATTAATTCAATTGTGAATAAGTTTGCCTCATCAGCTTCTTACCCCCTTCCCAATATGGAGAAGAGCTCTTTTTGCCAGATCAGCCCCCAAGCCTTTTGTGATGCAAAATCTAAAAGATAAGTATGCCAGACGTTGCCAGCTTCTTATCCAATGTTGATTCTTCCCTTCTTTAGTAACATGACCTTGATTATTTTTTCAGCGTTGCAAAGTGACCAGTTATACTTACCTTCCCAGGCACGCATGCAGCTAGTGATGACCATGGGACCATTTCTGGCCAAGAGATATTTAAGTGGAAATCTACAGGCTTCTGGGAAATCACTGTTTTCCTGATAAAAAGAATGTATTCAGCAGGCATGTCTTCTGCTTTTGGCCATTCCCCCTTGTCTGGCCTTGAATATAAATATGATGCCTAAAGATACAGCAGCCATCTACAAGAAGGAAGAAGAAAGCTATACACCATAAATGGCAGAGCAGAAAAGCCAAAGTTGCTGCCAAACCAGGCATGGAGCCCCTTCCTGTGGACTTCTTGCCTGGGGAGAAAAACACACCTCTCACTCATTTGATGAGGTTCCTGCAACATGCAACCAGGCACAGCCCTGAATGATGTCAGAGCAGGGATGGGTCCTGAAAAGAAGAAGGTAAGGAGGCTATGGGCAGAGAGGCCAGGCCACCCATTTAATAAAGAACTAGACAAGAGAAAGGAAGGAGCCAGAGAAGATTCAGCTGCAGACTGTGGTTAGAGAAGTAGTTTGGGTGTTGGCACCAAAGAACATCTGGAGAAGCTGAGCAGAGTGGAGGAAAGAGCCTTTGAGAAGTGTTACTACAGCTCATGAATCATGTCTCCTTAAAGTTCTTCAACAGAGTCACATAACAGATGGATTCCCTTCTCAATTACTTCTGGCTTCGGGATTTTGCTTTTGTGTATTGGGTGGTGGGAGGGTCTCTGCAGTGACTGAGACACGGGGAGCCCCAAGACTTCCTAGAGTTGTGGAAGCATTAATTTAGAGAAGTTCTGCATGACTGAGGCATGGGTTGCTGTACTGAAAAGAGCGAGACGAGGAAGCAGGAGAGGTGAGTTCAAGTCCTCATTCTTTTGCCGTTTGCCGTGGAGCCTTCAGCAAGTATTTTGCCACGTCAGCCTTCAGGTCCCCCTTTGCAAAAGGAGATTGCCTCCAGGTCTGTGATGACAGTATTCTACATGTGACTATAAGAAAAGGATGTCTGCACCCCTAGAGGGATAGCCCTTCTTCAGGTAGCTTCTTTTTGGCTCTGATGGTAATAAATAGTGTGGAAGAGGGAAGGGTATGCACAAGGAAAATGAGTCCACCCCGATTCAACAAACACCTCTTGGCCAACTGCTCTGAGTTGAGCACTCAGATAAAGATGGCCAAAGATACAGTCTAAGGTTCTTAACCAGATTCACAGGCCCTCCACATCTGACCCTGTCTGACTCTTGGGCCTTTCTCTCTCTGGTTCTCCACATGCACCCTCACTTCCAGCATCCTGAGCTATTCACAGTGTCCTTAGCCTCTTGTGATATTTGATGCCTCCTCTCTCTTCTCCAGCTATACCCCTCCTTGCCAATGATGCCTTCCTTTTCTGATCTGGGGAACTCCTACTCATTCTTCAGAGCCCAGATCAAGCATTTTGAGAAAAGCAGCCCTGAGAGATTTTATCCAGTAGTTGGCCTAGTTGTTATCAACTAGGCTGTGATGTTCCCCTGTTGAAAAAGCAATTTCACAGAATATCAACATCAGTGGAGAACTCCAAGACTCCATAATCATCCCTGAACAGAGATAAAGAGAAAGACACTATGCAACCACAGAATGACCAGACATCCCCTCCCTAGACTAACATGAGTCTATTTTTAAAAAGATTTTATCTATTTATTTGAGAGAGAGAGAGAGTACAAGCACAAACAGGGGAAGGGGCAGAGGGAGAGGGAGAAGCAGATTTCCTGCTGAGCAGGGAGCCTGCTGCAGGACTCAATCCCAGGAGCCTCGGATAATGACCTGAGCCGAAGGCAGATGCTTAATCGACTGAGCCACCCAGGTGCCTCAACATGAATCTCTATTGCTTCTTTTCCAGTGAGATCTCTAACTCCATTCCATTCTTCCCACCTCCTAGATGCTCAGTTACCAAGTTCCCCCACTTTCTAACAACACCATTCCAGAAGATATCCCCCAATTCCTTATACTCAAATCACAAAACACAAGCCTAGATTCTCTATTAAGCCTGTCCGAGCTCCCTCTTACCCAGACATTCCATGCTTGTCCATCATGTGTGTTCTCCTTGTGTGTAGCAAGTTACGAACCCAACTTGCATTACGTGTGTGTTCCTGGGGGCCTTTGGCAGGTGGCCATTGACCATCCCTTCTGTTCTGACCTTCTCCAACCCAGCAGAACAAAACATGTATTTCTGTGTTACCTGTGTAGACTTCCAGCATCCCTGAATCCTATTCAGAACAACGCCCTGTTGTGATATTCCTTCCCGTGTTGCACTTCTTGCTATAAGCGTCCGTCTACCTCTCCCATAAGACTGTTTGTTCCCTAAGCAGGCCACTAGGATGCCTGTGGAATTAATATACCAAGACCGCACACCCCAAAGCGGCCCAGATCAGCCCCTGAGAATCTCCATAGCAACACCAAATGGCTCCTAAGCGTCGGTTTTTCTCAGCCCGGCTCACGTGGAGCCACAGGTCGGGTCTATGGGAAAGTTGGTCTTCATCAGCACTTCAGACATTGTTTCTCATTTTTGCCTTATGTGCTGTTTTTAAATTGGCCAAGTTGCCATCACCGTTGATCATCCATCGAGGCCTCCTCTGCGACTTTCGCGTCCCCCGACGGTGCTATGCCACTTTATTGAAAGCAAGGACTGCAGCGGCAGGCAAATAACGGGAACACGAGTTAATGAGTTGATAACACCAAGATCCTTCACCAGAGGGAGGAAAGGAAGAGTCCTAAGGTTTAAATCACCTCCATAAAACATCTGCAAAGAGGAGTCGGAGAGGCTGCCCAGAGCCTCTGGCTCCTGTTTAACATGCACAATTAGCAGTTTTAGGAAGCAGCCTTTTGGAGATAAGCAGGTCCTGAAGTGTACCTTTTTGTTTCTTCTGTGGGAACACAGTAGCCTGAAGGCAAGCCGCATTTGCCCTAGTGCCCGGGCCACCGTGCTTGCCTCTCCGCGCTCCACCGAGGCAGCCTGTCTTCATTTTTTTTTTTAAGATTTTATATATTTATTTGACAGAGAGAGAGAGAGAGCATGAGAGGGGCGAGGGTCAGAGGGAGAGGCAGACTCCCTGCTGAGCAGGGAGCCCAATGCAGGACTTGATCCTGGGAGCCCAATGCGGGACTTGATCCTGGGACCCCAGGATCATGACCTGAACTGAAGGCAGACGACCAACCGAGCCACCCAGGCACCTGGCAGCTGTCTTCAAGGGCGCTCTGAAAGAAATGGCAACTGCTTTTTCCAAGGAAAATGTGAAGTTTCCCAACTTTATTGAATGTGGAGCAAATTTTTTTAAGTGTTCAAAAATAGCAGGTTTGGTTGTTATGGTTGTTTTCTTTTAAGTTTTTTTTTTTTAAGATTTTACTTATTTATTAGAGAGAGCACAAGCAGGGAGAGGAGCAGGCAGAGGGAGAAGCAGGCTCCCCGCTGACCAGGGAGCCTGACTCAGACTTGATCCCAGGATGCTGGGATCATGCCCTGAGCTGAAGACAGACGCCCAACCAACTGCGCCACCCAGGAGTCCCAGTTGTTTTCTTTTTCTGTCCAAAATGGTTCCTTAGTTGGCAAGGGCAGTGCACGTACCACTTGCTCACCCAAGTTTCAAATGAAAACTTCACATCTACCCTGTGTCCTCACTCCTGCTGCAGCCTCAGCCTCCACCCCAGGACCACCGTGTCCTCACTCCAGCTGCAGCCTCAGCCCCCATCCCAGGACCCTGCTCTCATCAGGAAGGAACTGGGCTCACAGACAAATACACAGGAGACAAGATGCCCAGCAGGACTCTGAAATCAAAGAAAAGAAAGAGCTTTTCTTCTCTCTTTTTCCATAGTTGAGGGGAGGTTGGAATATAACAACATGATCCCGTTTTTTCAACACAAATTAGTTCTGCCAGCCACAGGAAGACTTGTAAACCAGATGCCACTTCTCAACAGTTTAAGAAACATGTGACCTGTCACCTCTAAAATGTGGGTCCTTTTATTTGACAACAAAATTAAAGGGATATTATAAGAAACATTTATAGAATATCTTTCAAGTGCTTGTGGTTCTCAGGGGGAAAAAATGGTGGAGGAAATGAGACTATAAAATAAAGCATCCAAAAATGATTGAAACAAGTTCTTCCATCACATGGCAGCATTGATCTTGCTGCTTGTGCTTCCAGCACATCCGGGATGGGTCCCTCTGGAAGCACAGTCAGGGACACAGCCAGTTCTTCGAGTTAGCCACAGCATGGATGGCCTCCAAAGAGTCAAAGAAGGGTCCGTCCTCCCACCTTAACACCTAGTCCTCCTAGTGCCCCCCTACCACTGCCCCCATTGCTCCATCATCACCTCCCACCTGAACTACCAGCAACCACCCACCGTCATGCCCCCAACACCCATCCATTATCACCCGCCACCCTCTCCCCCACCTGATGGCTCGCAGTCCACCCCTGCATATAAAGCAGGACAACACAGAACATAGAGGCTGGCCACTCCAGAATGGCAGGTGGCAAGTCAGACAAGCAAGGAAATTTGCAAGGCTTGTCTTGGGCAGCCAGGGGACGAGCAGATCCCCACACCTATCACCAGAACCTTAAGGCTTTTAGAGAGGCATTAACAGGGTTCAGCCATGTATACCATCCAGAAGGTCTCAAAAATACAGTGCTCAAGGCTGCATCCTTGAAAAGAGCCCCCACCGTGGGCAAGGTATACTCCAAGGAGAGGAAGGGGTGAGGAGTCTCTGATCGCACACGGGCAGCTCACCCACCTACGCATGGTCACATCCTCTCCATGACCCCTGCGACACCACCCCACCATTACGCATCCACTGTTACCAGTCACCATAGCGTATTGAGGAAATGGGGCCCGGGGACACGAGACCACTCCTCTCCACCATGTAGTAGATTCTCACAGCCCTTTAACTTTGTCATCAGAAGACATTTAAGAAGTTGCCTGGGGCAATATGATAATGCTAGCTCCTCACTGTACTTCCTAGGGCCAGGGACCGCTCTAAGCGCTCTTCATGCGTGCATTCATCACTCGCCCTATTCTACACATGGGAAACTGATGAGCAGAGGGGCTCAGTTACTTGCTTAAGTTCTTGCTGCTAGTAAGAGTCAGCCTGGGACTTAGCCCAGGCCACCCAGCTCTGGAGCCCACGCTCTTGACCACTTCGTCACACTGTCACCTCACAAAATAAACCTATGACGCTTTCATGAAAAGCATTCATTAAGTGCCACAGTTTATTGGAGGTATCGTGTCATAAAGCAGAATGCTGCCGCAGCTCCCACTCCTGGCTGCTAATACTCGCCCCGGGAACACCACAGGCTCCAGGAACAAAGCTATGACCCTTAGCAACAACAGCCAGGCACGGGGCTGTGTGCTCACTTTGTTTTCTTAATTCTCACAATAACCTCACGAGGTAGATAATGTTACTCTCGTTTTACATTTGAGGAAACTGAAGCTCAGAGCAGATTCACAACTTGCCAGCTGGTCATGCCGCGGAGGATTGGGAAAAGCCCCTATTCAGGTGGCTCAGTCAGTTAAGCGTCTGCCTCCAGCTCAAGTAATGATCCCAGGGTCCTGGGATCAAGTCCCGCATGGGACTCCTTGCCCCTGCTTGTGTGCGCGCATGCACACTCTTTCTCTGACAAATAAATAAAATCTTAAAAAAGAAAAGAAAAAAAAGGAAAGAAAAGAGAGACCCCTATTCAGAAGGGTCGCATTTACCCAACATGTTCCAAGCACTCCGTGGCACACTGTACAGCCACAGCATTGTGGGGGAGGGGGAGCCTCTGCTGTGGCCCCAGGGCCCAGGAGGGCATCCAAAAGGACAGCTTTCCACAGATGACATCTTTGCCACGCATGCACACGTGAATGAGTGAATGAAACAGTACTGCTCATAATTAAAACTGCAAAATAACAGCCCACAATCCTCGAAAGTCAGAGAAGCAGGTCGTGCAGCAAATGTTACTTTTAGAGTCACTGCGGGAGGTGGGAACACAGGGCGAGCTCCAGAGCAGCAGCGACCCCACCCACAGAGACCTTTCGCTGCGCTCCCTCAGCCTGACCCAGTTCCGCACTAGTGGGGGTTTGCCGAGCTGTTCCTAGGTTCATTGCTGACTGGTAAAAGTGCCTGCTGCCCTTTGCAATTAGACACTCTAGACCTCCATTCTGAGCCCTTAAATATATACAGTGACCTATGTGCTGATGTGGCCAAAGGACAAGGAACGTGTGAAAGTGTTCCCATTAAAATCAGCCCTGGGGCAACCGCAGCATAAGCAAGTGGCAGGCCTGGCCGGGTCCTCAGATTTGTGTTATAGGATCCTGGCCTTTCTCTGCCTGTTAAGGTCTGTCCCCTCCTACCTCCCAAACACAGCACCGTCTCCTAACAGCCATTGATTGCATGGCAAACCACGTTTCCGATAGAGAGTCTGTACCTACCAGAATAACGAACCAAGTGTACCGCCTGCTTTACGAGCTTGGGACTTGGGGGGTGGGGCTGGGAAGACAGCAAACACGCCAGGGGCACTAAACCTCAGTTGTCATCTAGGCCTGGGAGACTGACTTGTTCCTAGCACATCTGCCTGGATTCACAGAACAAGAACGCTTCGGCTCCTGGCAAGGTATCAGCTACAGAGCCTCATGACAGGGCCCCAATTACACTGCTAACTGTAAAGAAGAAAACTTGAACCAATTTTAGAACAAGAGTTAAAAAGGAATACGGAAAATTCCCTGCTGTGCTCTTTTAAAACATTGGTGGGGAAATATTTCCCTCTTGTGGTCTAACTGGAAATTGCTGCTCTTACCCCAAAAGTTCTCCACTGCTTGAAATTCATAAAATTTTTTGTGCCATAAACCATACTGGCAGGTAAAGCCAAGAGACCTTTACCAAATTCATAAGGTAAAATACATAGAATTATAAGGAGAACCAACTATATCTAGATTTATTCACTCAATTATTAAATAAGTGGGGGCTATATGAATATACATACTTCTTTAACACAATAAATAACAAGGCCTTATTACCATAAATAAAAAGTAGTGATGAGAATAAATGACATGTTGAGAAATCAGGGACAACTGTGATGCAATATGCAAATAGCTAGGATTTCCAGAAGTGACAAATTCACGGATTCCCATACCACTACAAAGGTCAGTATTTGACCTTTTATTGCCATTCATAATTGAAGGAAATTCTGTATTTCAGTTAGAGGTCAAGCTCCAGTCCTTTCCCATTCTAGTACACGGGTCTCCTGAATCCATTCCCAGACCCCTCAGGGTCGGTGGAGCCCAGCTATTCTAACCCAGCTTAATCCACTCCATGAGCCGCTTCTCCACATGAGGCAAGGTCACCAATTTGTAGTGTTTCAGGGCAAAAATGCTGTTGTTTTCTCCAGGGTGTGTGAGAACGAGTGGATCTGAATAAAATGGCCATTCCAACATGTTTAGTATAACAGAAACAACACTGATCTAAAAGCCAGGAGCACAAGCTTCTGACCCATCCTGGCCTGAACCTGCAGGGAAAGGAAGCAAGATAAAGTAGAGATCAGCCAGAAGTCACAGAAAGGCCAACAATCCCACCCAGTTCTCCACAAGTTAGGGGAAGTTTGCCTGTGCTACTAATGCAGGATTTCTACTCCGTTGGTGCCTGCCGTTCTTGGTCATGCCGCTTGGAAGAATGAACAGATAGACCAGAGAGAGTGGTGGGCAGCACAGCAAAGTTTGCTGAGCTGTAGTGTAAAGCTCCCGGAGGGGGAGAGAGGCCCGAGTAGGTTGTCCCCCGAGTTTCCAAGTCTAGGGGGTTTTATGAGCTCTTTTATGGAACTATTTTCAGCAACCAGGGTGTGCTGAGTCGTAACAATCATGGACTTTGGTCACTTTATCTACCTATTAGGTTAATGTCAATGTGCAGATGGTCTTTTTCGCTGACATCCCGGGACTTATGTCTTAACTGCCCTTGCCTGTGATAGTGACAAGTGCTTTGTGGGTGATTGTCTTATTTTAGGACGTTTTGCAGAAGTCATTTCTGCAAAGGCTGCAAAGCAGAGTGCTAGGGCGCTCCTGTCTAAGCTGCAAAACAGGATGTTAGTACTCCATATTTTCCTGTTGGGGACCCAGGCCCCGCCTACCTAACTGTCCAACCAACTCCTAGTACTAGTAATAATTAAAACAGCCAAGTGTTGGAGCGTCTACTGGGGCCAGTCTTTCAGGCATTATGCCATTCTGAGGAAGGGAATTACTACCTGTTTTACCAACGAGGAAAAGGAGGCTGACAGCAGAAGTGTCTTGCTCTGAATCACACAGCTGGTTAGTGGTTAGGCCAGGACTGCAGTCCAGGTCAGTCTGGTTCTTACTACCAAGTCTTCAACCGCTGGGTGAAATCTGAAACTGGCCCCTATACTCAGAGGGCAGGGAGAGACCAAAGAGGCAGGCCACTCCAGATTGGCAGGTGGCAGGGGTAGCAAGGGAATCTACGAGGCTTGTGTTGGGCAGTAGCAAGATGAGTGGATCTCCACACCCACTGCCAGAATCTTAAGGGTCCTAGAGAGGCCTTAACGGGATTCATCCACATATACCATCCACAGGGTCTCAAAAACACACTGCCTCTCAAAGCTGCATCCTTGAAAATGGCTACCACGATGAGAAAAGTGGGCGGAACATACATTTTGAGGACAAAAGTGGGGGTGAGGAGCTTCTGATTGGCCTGTCCAGTTCATGGGTCAACTGGATGACCTCCTCCGAAATTTTACCCCTGGTGACCCGCTCTTCCAATCCTACAATCCCCCTTACTCCACAATGGGCCCTGAGCGGTTGCAAGGAGTTTCATTAGCATGGAAATTGCTGGTTTGGTGGCTTTCAGGCTGCAGTGGAGGCAGATGCCGCAGCAACAATATAGGCACATGCAAGAAAACACAGAGTAAAATAATAATCCGCCAAACAATTAACAGTTTTTTCCATCAAGGGCTCCATGATCCAAACCACTGATTTATTAAGTCCCTAAGTGTAAGGGGGGATTAAAGCTCTCAGGACATTCACTTGTGTCCTCGTGTGATTTAATAAAGAAAGAACATTAGCAGACTCATCAGGTATGAACACAACCTTCTGTTGGGACAATGGCCCAGGTGCCTCCTTGTGAGGGAGCAGTAGTGTCCAAGGCCATCCTATTTTGGAAGACAGCTTTTCTCGTCAGAGACATTTCAGTCTTCAGTCAAGATAGGTTTTGCTGGCTCTCATTTGAAGACTTATTGGGTGAATTTAGCAAGGGCTTCTATTTGTGCTATGAAGGCTCCCAGGTCAATGGAGGAAACAAAGACAGCGGCCAAATGATTGTATCAATGGAAAACAGAACGCCCATCTGGGCTGGAGGAGAAGGAGGCTGGCAGCTATGGAAATTCAATCAGGTTGTGCATACCGGATATGTCAGCCAGAGGAGGCAGCCCCATCAGGCATGAGGAGGTGGGCTGGGCAGGATATGCCAGCCCGGGACCCGCACCTTGTCCCCTCTGTCAATGGTGCGTGCTGCATTCCGCGTATAGTGTGTTTCAGCAGATCTGGCTACAGCAAAACAATGGGATCCCAGTGGAGGGGGAGAAGTTCCCTCTCTCCCAAGAGTGCAAAGTACCTCACCCATCCTGGCAGGACTTCCCATTGCACATTCCAGTGGAGAACACATTTCCCAGTCGCAATGGGACTTGGGTGTTCTCAGCAGCAGCATCCTCAGGGAGAGTCAGGGCAATGGCTGTCTCCCTCAACTTCCATAAGGTCGCAGTGTTGGGTGCCTCAGCATGGGTCTTCGGTGTGGCGTATGGGGCACCAGGCCCTATTGGTCAACCATTCAAATGTATTAAATCTTGAAACTGTATTTTAGTCCACCTGGCCAAGGTGATTTTACCTGTTAGTAATTTAATCTGTTGCTTTAATATTCCATTTTTTCCTTCTACCAACCCTGCTGCTTGTGGGTTCCAGGGGAGATGGCACCTCCATTCAATGTCATGCTCTGTTGCCAATCTTGCACATCCTGACCTTCTAAATGTGACCCCTAATCACTGTCTAATCAGTGAGGGTATCCATACATGGTACTCAGCTTCTCTGTTCCCTCAGTGGTGGCAGGCCTGGTTTGCATGGCAACAGGGGAAAGCTTGGGGTAGGCCAGCTGCAGTGTCCACCTGTCAGGCCTATTTAGAACCCTCACTCAGAGGGAGGGTGCCAGTGTAATCGATTTGTAGCCTCAACAGCTGCCTTAGTGGGAAGAACCCTGACCCCAAAGGACCCCCATGATAGCTACTACTTGGAGTGATAAATTGAAGGGGAAGCCAGTACACAGGGCAAATCTCAGCCCCATCAGCACTTCTGGGAAAGGCAACATGGGAGTAGGACTTAGGTAAGCTGAGGGCCCCATGGCCATGGAGAACGACCCACGCAACATGGCAACCAGAGACCTCCTGGCTGGAGTGCCTGGCACACTTTCCACAAGCCTCTAATCTACCAAGCAATTCTACAGCAAGTCCAAATGTGTCCCTTTTCCCCAAAATTTGTCTGACCACGTCACTTCTCTGCCTACAGCCCTCTTGGGGCCTTTTATTGCCAGGTGAGGTCTCTCACCTGCTGCCTTTTCTCACCTCTGGAACTTCCCACACATTGCCTTTGTCTCCCAACCAGCACCACCACCTCCCCCACAAAGCTGCCACACACACACACACACACACACACACGAGTGAGAGGAAGTCTCTCTTGATCATCTAGACATCACTGGAAGAAACACCAGTGGTATCCGACTAGCTATACTCTGTATGCCTACCCTGGATCCCACTCCAAGCCCTCCTCAGCCATTTCACCAACTACAATTTCTCTCTATGGCTGAAAACCCTGTAAAATACCCCGTATATCTTCCATGGGCATTAGTGCCTCTTCAGGACCACCTTTTCGGAGGATGGGTCCACCCATCTCACCTCACCATCCCTCCTGAGTAGGTCTCTCCCCAGAGCATCCAGGCTACCTCACCAACGACAGACTGAGGGTCACCCTCACTCAGGATTCAGGCTCCACAAGCCATTTCCCAGGAGTCTGAAGCACATCCACATTTGTTGGCCTACTCTATCAGGACCTGCTTTGGAGCCACAAAAACCAGCCTCTTGGACCGTTTCCCTTCACCTGCTAGTAGCCAGTCTTTACGTTATCAGTGGCTGGGAGGTATGAGGTGAGGGTCTGTCAGATAGAGCTTGGGGTGGGATGTGTCACTCAGGTCTGTCAACACCTACTGTGAATGTACAGGACTTGCTTGTAAAGTCCAGAACTCTCCAAGGAAGGGCCTTCTACACCCTCTCTCCTCCCCTGTAGGTGCAGACATCTTTCAACAGCTAGCTGCATGCTCTTGAGGGTTGCAGCCCCCTAAAAGTCTGCTCTGGCTCTGAGGAGCAGGTCTCAGCAACTGAACTTTGGCTCCAAGAGCCCTGGAGGCCTGAGGACCTCACCCTTGGGATTTCATGGTCTGTCAGCCACCCATCCGCTGCATCTCAGAAATGGGCCCCAGTAAGGCTCAGAGACTTTCTCCTGGGACGAAGTCAGAGCTTTATCTCCCCAAAATACCCATGGTCTCTAGTGGACTCATTTCTACCACAGCAAAATAGGTATCCCCACAATTTGGGCAACTGCTTGGCCTAGGGCCTTACAGGGTATGACCAGGCAGGGGCCATGTTAGGATCCAGGCACCCACCTTCCAGGCACAAGGCACTGCCTGCTGGGAATGAGAAAAATCAATTCCCTCAGCGCTGCCACGTACGTGATGTACCCCCTCTCCATTCTCCCGGCCCCCAGATCTAACCAGTGCACAAAACCATTTAGTCTTTTGAACTTAGTGTCATCCTGTACCCAACAGAGGTCTGAGAGCCGCCTTATTTCTGCTTGCCAATTCTCCAGCGGGATCTCAGCCAATCCATCAAAACGAACACAGTGCTGCCATCAGCCCATGAGTGCGGCGTGCACAGCATAAGCATTCTTCGCTATCCCGGAGATGGCCCAGACGCAGTAGTCGGTGGCTGTGAACTGCACCGGACCATGCCAGGCGCACGAGAAACATCCATTTCTTTATTCAGTGAAGCCCATCTCACAGGCTGATGAGAAATTCAGTCTCAGCCATTACTGGCTCCCCATACAAATGCCCAAGGTGGTGCCAGGTCCATGGTGACCATGCCATGCTGCCCAGCCTCATGGTCCCTTCCGACATGGACGCCCCACTTCACATGGAGCAAGACCTTCTCTGGGAAAGCTGCGGTCCCTCTATACCAAAGAGCTATCCTCTCCGAGATTTTGCCACTTCCTTCAACTCCTGCTCCCAGAGACTACAGGGGGAGTCTGCACCCCATGCAGCATGCAACCACTGGGGCAGGAATAAAGGGCTTGCTAGCTGGCTGGATAAAAACAGGGAGGAAAACGTGGAGAGCACCCTCACACAAATTCACACCTTAATATAACACCCACCTTATACGCACCATTGTTCCCACGTCAACTTCACTCTCTCCTGGAATAGAAATTCCTTAGGGGAACAGCTGCATCCCAGGACCTAGAACAATAAGTAGTCTCTCAACATATAATGGTGAATTACTAGGGAGAAGAAAATGAATGGGTAAAGAGATAGATGCATGTAAGAAAGAGGAGCAAATGCCCTCTTATAAAACATACTCCAAGCAACGGGAGAGTTCAGAAACTCTTTAACGGGGCGCCTGGGTGGCTCAGTCATTAAGCGTCTGCCTTTGGCTCAGGGCGTGAACCCAGAGTCCTGGGATCGAGCCCCGCCTGGGGCTCCCTGCTCCACTGGGAGCCTGCTTCTCCCTCTCCCCCTGCTTGTGTTCCCTCTCTTGCTGGCTGTCTCTCTTTCAAATAAATAAAATCAGAAAGAAAGAAAAAAGAAGAAAAGAAAGAAAAGAAAAAAGAAAAAAAGAAAGAAACTCTTTAACTTCTCATCTCAATGAGGGCTCAACTCCATGACATGCCAGTCCCCAGGACTCAGCCTCTCTGAGCCTTGTTTCCTCCTCTCCTGTAAACAGGGGGGAAGCTAGTGGCCACCTCATAAGTGGCTGCTCAGACAAGTTAGTGGATTTTGAATGTGTAGAAGAGGACCTGGAACGTGACAGACACTCAAAACACATCAGGTACAGCCGAGCCCCAGCTCACCTAGGAGGCAGCCACCGCGGACAGGGGGCTGAACTTACCTACAACCAGTGACTCTTCCGCTTGGAGCGTGAATCAAAATAATATCACTTTCATAGGGTTCTTATGAAGGGTAACGAATTATTATTTGAAGACGCAGTAGAGTGCCTACAATTTGCAGGGTATAGTCGATGTTGAGCAAGTCACTATTATATGAAATAGAGTAACTACCATGATATCAATGAAACACAGCAGTGGTTGGCCGAGGAGGGAAATGTGAGATTGGTAAAGACGGCACCAAAATATATCTGCGACAGCCAAATTTAAAGATGCTTTAGAGATAGTGTGTGGAAGAGTAAATGCTGCAGAAAAATGAATTCTACATTAGAAGTCTGTGATGGCTAATGGTACCTGTCGACCTGATGGGGCCAGGGGGTGCCCAGATTGAGCTGAACGCTATTCGGCGTGTGTCTGTGAGGGTGTTTCTGGGTCAGATTAACGCTGGAACTGGTAGACTGAGTCATGCAGACTGCCCTCCCAAATGCAGGCAGGCTTCCTGGAATCCACTGAGAGCCTGAGAGAACAAAAACCTGAGCCAGAGAGGATCTGCTCTTTGCCTGCTGTTCTCACAGTCAGGCATGTCTTCTCCCCAACTGGAATTCGTATCATTAGCTTGCCTGGTTCTCAGGACTTGAGACTGTAGATCTTGGAACTGCTCAGCCTTCAATAAATATGTGAGCCAATTCCTTATAACTTAATACAGAAGCTAGGGCATGTCATATATGCAGTATGACCTAGGGACCCCCACGAGGAGACTATCTGTGAATAAACCAAACTGAGTGTAATTCACTTACTATTGCTGCTGTGATAAATGACTACAAACTAAGTGACTTAAAACAACACAAACTAATAATCTTACAGTTCTGGAGATCACAAGTCCAAGCTAAGTCTCGCCAAGCTACAATCAAGGTGTTGGCAGAACAGTGCTCCCTCTGTCAGCTCCAGGGGAGACCTGTTTCCTCCCCATTTCCTATTTCTAGAGGCCGTCACTTTCCTTGGCTCACGGTCCCATGGCTCCAGCTTCAGAGCCAGCAGTGTTGATGCAGCCAACGCCTTCTCAGGCTGCCATCCGTTCCTCCATTGTCTCCCTTTACCACTTTTAAGGCAACCTGTGATTACACTTGGGCCCACCAGTAATTTAGGATAAACTGTTTTAAGGTCAGCAGAGTAGCAGCCTTAATTCTACCTACAACCCTCATTCTCCCGCTATGCAGCCTAATACGCTTATGGGTCCCGGGGAGTAAGACAGAGACATGTTTGGGAGGCCATTATTCTGCCCACCACAAAGTAAAATTAAATGTGCTTATGTTCTGTTCTTTTAGGCGCATTTCTTTTCTTTGATCCAATATTAAAAAGTTTTCTTTCTGAAAAATTAATTGTAAGTCTGAAATGTAAATATTATCAAAAATTATGAGACATATTCTGGGTAGTTATGGAAACTCATAAAGCATAGTGGGATTAGAGATTAGTGATCATTCAACACATGTCATTGCTTCAAATAATGCCAGGTGTACCTGCACTTCGAGTTAAGTCTGCAAAGTTTCCAGCTAAAAATGCAGTCTTTGGTCTTTACGAAAGAAGGAAAGCCAGGGAAGATTCTGGTTTCAGATCCAACTGTCACAGTTCACTGCACCCCTTCCACAAAAGGTCACATCACATCTGCTGCTGGGACCTGGTAAACCTAAAGACAATCTGAACTCTGTGCATGCTGGTAGCAGAGACTGTCTCCAAGGAAGGAAACTGGTTAAGAGACACTTTTTTATCACATGCCTTTTCTTACATTTTGTAATTTATACCACGGGTATATACTTATTCAAAAAGTATACTAAAATTTAAAAGAATGTATTATGCAACCCAGTCTATTGTGGTGGGCGGTGAAAGTTCAAGGGGTGAAGTCTCTTCTTTATCCCTTCTTCCAGATTCTGGTAGAAAAAGAAGACATTGGCCCTTCGGTGGGGGGGGGGGGGGGGGGTCCCTTGTCTGGGATCACTTGTGCTTACTGGTAACAGAGAAGCCACAAGACTGGAGGCACTGAGGGATTTGACGTAAGAGAGACAAGACCAAACATCCTAAGTGCTCAAAGCCATGCCAAGAAGGAAAAAGGGAGGAGACCCAGCTCTGCCATGTTTAATGTATTTTGTAAATTCAGTAATATAAAACTGAAGAGAAACAAAAACAAACTGCAAGCAAAGGCCAATTACTATAATCCAGAGAGGATGCCTATTATAACAATACATTAACAATAATATCAGTCTAAACCCTGTTCACAAAAATATTAAAAAAAAAAAAAAAGATTTGGCTGAGGATGGAGGGTAAGAAAATTAAAGTATTAATGTTCCAAATAACTAGAAGAGAGAAAACATAATCCAAGCAATGAAAGACAAGAAAAGGAAACAGGACAAAATATACCAAACAAAATGATCAAAAGATCATACAATTGTGATTTTAACAAAGTTAAACATGAGTTTAACAAAGTTACAAATGAAACTTTCCTATTAGATTATCCAAAAAAAAAAATCTAATAATTAAACCTAAACACCTAAAACTAAGGCAAGCACACACAAATTAGAAATTTCGCTAATGCATCCAAAAAGAAAACAGTGGTAGCAATTTTAATAACAAAATATATTACAGGGTAGAAAAGGAAGTCATTTCATGTTCACAATAGACATAATTAACATGAATATGAATCACATGACTTCAAAATATGTAAAGAGAGTTAAAAATACAGGAAAACTCAAGGAGAAATAAAACGGTAGCAGCCTGTACCACTTGGGTGTTCATTAGTTGAAAGGGACTAAACAACTTTTAAACCAGAAGGAAGAATATTGGGAGCCACAAAACTAACAGAAGCCAGGGTCCCTTGCAGGCAGGATGCTAAGGCAGAAAACCCGGATGTGCCTGGACTGATTATCTACAAAGGCAAGCCCGTCAGCCAATGGGGACATTGGTTTGCAGTGGCCTGAAGCTCTCTGGTGCACAGGCTCTGGGCAAGCTGAAGCCTGCTCCCCGCAGTTCTTATGCCAGCCCCACGTGCCATGCCATAGTAAATGCTAAAGCCATGCAAGCACACGGAGCTGCTCCTTTCCCTTCACGCTGCAGCACAACCCAAGCACCAGGCAGGGGCCCTGAGACCCCCACTGGCCTCTCACTGCAGACATCTAGGTGTCCAAATCCCTAGTGCGAACTCTGTACTCTCCAGCCCAGGTGCCAGATAAGTGAAAACAAAAGTAAGATTTAACTATGCCCAACTCATATATATTTAAAATTTATATAATAGGGATCCAGACTATTGATTCATTCCTGGAGCCAGCCTGTTCAACCTCAACAAATTTGGAAGACATACAACAGCATCGACACATTTTCTGATAAATTGTGCAGTGAGCTACATAAAAAAAGTTGCATCTCACCTTAAAACATGGAAGTAGAAAGAAAATACATGTTTTAAAAGATGAACACATTTCAAAAAATTTAAAAATCAATAAAAGATGAACACATTTCACCATCTCCCCTTTCCTAACCAACTGAATAACATGCCACACATTTCCAAAAATTAACCCCCAAAAAATGACACTTGAAAAGATTCCTCATCTTAAAGAACTGAGGCAAATCACAAGTAATGAAAAACATGGCCCATCCATGATCAAGTATGGGGCTGACCGCTGTAAGAGAACATTTAAACACTGTCTCACGCATTTAGTCAAAGGGGATATTTTCTTATTTCCCAAAACACCATTTGTCAAATAAACTGCAGACACTATAAAGCTGAAGGATAAACACTTCAAATAAGAATTCATACTCCAAAGAAGTAAGAATCTTTCAACTTTTATTTCTAGGATACATTCATCTGGAACCTTTGTGTTGCTTTACAATTTTCCCCCTAAGAGAAATGAATACAATAAAAATATAATCCAACTACCAGCAATGTTTGTAACCAGAAAAGAATCTAAAATCTCTGGTGTGATAATATAGGATTTTTTTTAAAAATATAAACTTCATACCAGAAATAAAGCCTGAATATTCTCTTTATCTTTAAAAATATAATTTTTCCTTCTTAGCTCTTCCATGTAAATCTTATAATCAACCATTTAGTTCTACAGTCTATTTTTAAACTAGTAATTGTAACACTATAGCAGTTTTCCCCTACTTTGTATCCTGTTCTGTACTGTGAATCAACTTATAATTGCAGAAGTGTTTACAAAGAGAGAGATGCTACTAGGTTGTAGCAAGATTCTTCAAGATATACTGATCATTAAAAGAAAAAAAAATCCCCATTAGCAAACTGAAACCTACTTAACAAACTGCATTTTATCATGTTTATGAAATTAGAAAATGTGTACAAAGCACTTTTGCAAACTTTGTAAAGCTCTAATGGAAAACATCTTTAAAATCTGTTTTAACTAGAAAGACTGCTGACTGGGACAGAATGTCAGGGACAGAAGGTTCTGTGAAATCTTTTTTTCTGTTAAATACTTATATTTGGGGAAGGAAAGATTATAAATTGCAAAGAAGCTGGGGGTATGGGTCCAGGACTGTCTCACAAAGATTGACTGGTGTGCAGTGACATATGACTGTTTTTCTTAACTAAGACCAAAGGACATAGGAGTAGACCAATACTTTACACCAGACCGAGAAGTCAAGCCATCTGTCTCCAACTAGCAACAAGAAATAAGAGAAGTGAGGATTTTCCCTGCTTCTGACTGGCTCCTCCATGTAGAGCTTCATTAGTTGCAGTCCATTTAAAAACAGTATTCCAAACCCAAACATAAATGGTCTGGGAATGGTTTTAGTTTAGGAAAATAATCAAAAAGCCTAATTATAAACATAGGTAACAACGTACCTGAACCAGAGTTGACACTTTCCTACCTCTAGATAAATAGCATTGTCCGTAACAACTTTTTTAGGGTATTTTGTGGAATACAGGAAGTTAAGCAAAGGACAAAAAAGTTTGGTAATAAAAATAATCCCAGGCGGGGGGCAGGGGGGGTTCCTTGTTAAAATGCAAAACAGACGTACAGAAACTTCTTTCCATGAGCTACTCTAATGAAACTGGAAAGGCTTTGAAGACAGCCCCAGCAATGAAGGGCTGCAGAAATTTGGTCATCTGTACCCAGACATGGGTGACCAAAAAAAAGTATCCTCAATTACCTAAAGGATGAGTGAACTGACCAGAGGGAATGGGTCTGCATTACTGCATTAAAAAGGCTTTGAGTGAGTCAGGCATGCTGGAAGAGGCTGCCACTTGGGGCTTTGGAGCCTCCTTTCTAACAGTTTCTGCACAATTTTCCCGTGGCTCTCTGGGATCAGGCCTAGCTTAGCACGGGGAATGGGCTAAGTGGCCTTAAAACCTCTTTTGCCCCTCTGATGCTCTTACTCTTCTTAGTGCCTTCTTTCCCCAAGAGAATATTCAGGCCAATTTGTTTTTGTTTTTCTGCATTAGTAAGAATAAACTAGCAATTTGGAATACCCTTAACTCTCACTGAGTATCTCATGTTAGTATAGGATACCATGAAAAATAAGAAGGTAGAACTTCAGTGCCTTTTACGTAAGAGTCAAACAAGCCTATGTCATACTTTGATGATTCCACATTAATAAAATTTAGCTATGATAATGTAAAAAACTACTTTTGCCAAGGTTTTAACTATTGGACTTTAAACCAATTTCAGTATTCCATGGAAAGGTCATTTATATTAAAGTAACATGCCTTCGTGTTTTCTACGTACAACAACAAAGTAAGATTTAATGTACATATATTTTTTAAGCAATGCACTCCTTTTTACAATCACACCTTCAGTCCAACATTTCAAATATAAACCCAAACTGTCAATGAAAAGAACAGTGGACCAAATGACAGTATCATTTAAATGCAACAATAATGCAAGAAAAGGTGAGCATCAAAACTTAGAAAGTAAACATAAACAGATTCATTGGAAATATGCTCATATGCCTGATGTGTTCAGAAATGAACCTCATACAAAACAGATTCCGCTATTAGACACCTCATTCCTTTCTCGTTTACTCACTCCATGATGCATGTCTCACTATTTTTACTGAGGTTTATACAGTGATTAATTATCCTAACAGCAGAGATTAATATTAAATATACAGCCTATTCCAGGATTGGCAATATGCTCCCAACAATTGTTTTGTACGCACCCTGAATTACAAAATAGTCTAATTTTTTAGGAGCATAAAAATGAAAGGGTTAGATCTATTCATATACATTGTGCATTAAATGTTACTAAGTTAAGACAGTAAGGTGGAAAAAAGGAATAGAAGGGTACAATAAATTTTCTTTAAACAATTCCATTACATTAGACAGTACTGTCAATGATATGTATTTATTTTAACCAAGTGATGGAAAAAAAAGGGAAAGAATTTATTATCAGAATTTGTATCAATTTCTTGGAGAGACTAATAGTAAAACTTTAAATATACATATTTATTTATATATTTATTTGAAGAATCTTTGGTAGCAATTGTGTTTCTTCCACATTATAGGACTTTCCAAAATAAATGTCAAAATTAATTTACTAATCAGTATATAAAAGAGAAATTATGGTACTATTCTTCTGGTTTTCCTATAAACCTGACTATTAACTTGCACTAATCATGCACTTGAACAGTTATCTGTTTAATTTACTTACATATAAAATGAGAGACTAAGACCAGAAAGAAATTAGACAGTAATGAGAATCAATGACAAAACATAACAATGACAACTGTTCTTAAGTAATTTATTTTTAAATTATAAGATTTACAATGCTTTGATTATGCAAAATAGTATAATGGAAATTAAACCAAACTGATAAACCAAGAGAGAAAGAAAACTTAGTTTTCTTGAATATCAGTACTTAAACCATCATTGTAAGTATCTGATGTCCCAACCACGTCTTACGTAGACATAAGTATAGTAATTTCAAACGTTTCACTTGTGGTGTTTAATTTCTCATTTTTAACTTTTATGAACTGAAATGTAAATTATTTCAAATCCTATTATACCTATTATAGTGTTTATACTGCAACAGCAGCATCTCTCAGTGTGCAATCAAATGCGGAATTGGAGCACAGTTTTTAGCTTTCAGCCACAGACAGAAATTAGACACTGTGTTCAGTACAACAGAGTACGTTATATCAACCAGAGCACAGAGTTTAGTACACTTACTGCAGGGCTGGTACTTCTTTCCCTTTGAACTGAACCAGCTGAGCTGACATATTACTGCTGTGGATAGTAAGACTGCTGTGGGGGCTGAGGGAAGGGGTATGAAGGCTGCTGGGGTCCTGGGTATGGAGCCTGTCCAGGGCTCTGGTGATACACTGGCGGATATGGCATATTATACTGGCCGTATGCATAAGGATTATAGCCCATGGGCATAGGCATCTGGCAATACCTGATGAAAAGAAAACAAACAAAAAAATGGATTGGTAAATCAAATACTGGAAAACGAAACATAACAATTACTCTAAAACAAGTTTCTTTAAGAAAGTCATTTTTCTCTATTTCTCAGTCTAGCAGAGAACAGTAGGGAGAAAAAATAGCTATTTCAAGGTACTTATTAGAGAAAAGTGTTCCTATCCTGTTATACTTGAGATAAAAGAATATCAAGTGTTTAATAATATCCAGAAAATAATATTATCGACGGAAATAAGACTAAATATTCAACTATTAACAAGGAATAAAAATGGAGACCCTTCATTTTAATGTAGCAACCTAAATACATTCCTAATTCACAAGATTCAATACTCACTGTAACGCACATAAATTCACAGCTAACAAAGTTTAATATTTGGAAGACAGAATGTACTTACAAAGCAAAGTTTGGAGCACATCTTAAGAGGCAGTCAAATGTCAGGATTTTTAAGATTAAAAAATTATCACAAAGAAAGCTGTTCTTTAAGAAAGCACATGCCATAATTAGAGTCGTGTTCAACAGTCTGTCAGAATGCCAGTATTTCAAAGTACAAGTAAATAAACAAGGCCTTATCAGATCAGTGTTGCTAAGTTCAGAAAAGGCGCCTGTCCACTTATCACCAAAACAAAGACGACCAAGGAAACACACTCTACATTCCATACAGAAGAGATGCATTTAAGATGATCCCAGCATGTAAAAACTAAAAACACAAATAAGCCTGGGAAATAGCCATCCAACTGCTCAAGTAAGTGCCTGTAACATTATTCATTCATGACACCTCCATTCAGAGAAGGGGTGACCCTGTTTTTAAAAGGTTAACCAGAGCTACAAACATCAGCCAATTCATTCAGATATTCAGTTGCGGCCTTACCCGGGATATCCTGGATAGGTAGGATATGGGGGTCCCTGGGCCTGTGGAGGGGGAGCTGCTGAACCAAGAGTGTGTGACGGAGCTGCCGGCGCAGCGCCCGTCCCCACTGGAGCTGGAGCAGTAGCAGGAGGAGCTCGATTTGCCGGAAGCACAGGAGGTGGAGGCCGGGCTGGGGGTTGGGGCTTAGCAGGCTGTAAGAAAAGTCAACACTGACTACAAAATGTTTCACTCCTATCAAATTATTGTCAGTTAAAATAAATGAGGGCATATGAGAAACTCCAGAATCCAACCAAACATATTTCTAATTTCCATTTTTAAATGTTGACTTATTGCTCTAGAAATGTATCATAATTGAGGAATAATTCTCCAATTTGTGTAAACTACACAGCTACTGCTCTATTCCTGACGCCTAATATTTAATCATTTACTGTAGCTCATTACTGCTCCCATCAACAGTCAGACATTTGAGATGGGAGGAAGAAGCAAGTCAGGTACAGTTTATTATTGTAATCTCCTCCTGGCCACAACATTTTTTATGCAAACATTTTCAAACACCCAAAAACTTAAAAGAATAGTATAATAAACAAGCACACATTTACCATTTAAATACAGTAATTATTAACATTTGACCATATTACTTTTATCTATAGCTATATCCATATATTTATCTAAGTATTTGCAGAACCATGTGAAAGTAAGTTGCAAACTTCATGACACCAGCCCAAAAGACTGTAGCATTCAAGTCCTAACTAACAGTCTCCTACATCATCACAATACCACGTCACCCTAAGGAAATAAACAATTATTTCCTAATGTCATTGAGTATCCATTCCACATTCAAGTTCCCCTATTTATCATCAATAAAAGCTCTTAAAGTTCTTATGAACCAAGATCCAATCATGATTCACGAATTGCATGATTATTATGAATCTTTCCTTTTAAACCAGAATGCCCCACACCTATCTTTTTTTCTTTCCATGACATTCACTTTTAGAAAAGACAAAGTCAAGTGTCTCACAGAATGTCCCAGTTCTGGATTTGTCCAACTATTTCCTAATGGCACAATTTAACTTCTTGTTTTATTACACTATATTTGCTATAAACTGAGAGGTGGTTCTAAAGACTTGATTAGATTCAAGTTAAACCTTTTCTGACAAGAATTCCTGAGTGATGCTGAATTCTTTATATTGCAAAACAACATCAAAAGGTTGGTCACCTGATGAAAACTGGTAACCACCAGATCTTTCCAATGTAAAGCCTGTTTTATCCTTTATGGAAAGCAGTCACTAGAGTAAAACTTCCATTTAAAAACCGTGGTTGCTTACTGACCGGCATGGTTCTTGGGGCTGGCGTTGGAGGAGCTGGTGCATGTCCCCCAGCTGGAGAAGACTGATAGGCAGGTGTAGGAATTGAAGGAGCACTAGGTTCCCTGGCAATGCTTTGTTGCAAGTCCCTTATTAAAGACAAAAGTGTTAGGAATTAACACAATTTAAAAAAACAACACATATAAAATACCAGGTCTTTTTTTTCATAGTTTATTTTTTTTACTTAAATTCAATTAATTAGCATATAGTGTATTATTAGTATCAGGGGTAGAGGTCCGTGATTCATCAGTCTTGCATTAACACCCAGTGTTCATTACATCATGTGCCCTCCTTAATGTCCATCACCCAGTTACCCCATCCTCCCATTCCCCTCCCCACCAGCAACCCTCAGTTTCCTATGATTAAGAGTCTCTTGCGGTTTGTCTCCCTCTCTGATTTCATCATTTTATTTTTTCCTCCCTTCTCCTATCCTCCTCTATTTTGTTTCTTAAATTCTACACGTAAGATCATATGATAATTTTCTTTCTCTGATTGACTTATTTCACTTAGCATAATACCCTCTAGTTCCATTCACATCATTGCAAATGCCTACATTTCATTTTTGATGGCTGAATAGTATTCCATTGTGTATATGTACCACATCTTCTTTACCCATTCATCCCTCGATGGACATCTGGGCCTTCCCATAGTTCGGCTGTTGTGGACACTGCTGCTATAAACATTGGGGTGCAGATGCCCCTTTGGATCACTACATTTGTTTCTTTGGGTAGTAGTACTTCTGGGTCGTACAGTAGCTCTATTTTCAACTTTTTGAGGAACCTCCATACTGTTTTCCAGAGTGGCTGACCAGCTTGCATTCCCAACAGTGTAAGAGGGTTCCCTTTTCTCCCCATCCTCACCAACATCTGTCAATTTTTTGACTTAATTTTAGCCCTTCTAACAGGTGTGAAGTGAATACCAAGTCTTTTCAAAATTTTTCTTCTCTTCACATATGAAACAGAAAACAGACTCAAAACAATGATGGTATTTTAAAATACACTACATTTCTGTTCTTGACTGGAACTAAACTTAAATCTTTTTTCCTACTATTTAATAAAACAAAGTTAGTTCTTTTTCTGTTTCTGAAGACTAGGAAAAGGTCAGAGATCACAGTTATAGCTACAGTATGGAACATGTCAAACTGGGCAGGTAGTCCTAAAAGACTGCCCACTCTCTATTAAGTCGTTGTTCCCTAGATGGGAAACTCCTAACATCCTGGCCTATCTTAAAGTTATCAGAAAACCACAACTGCTCACAGTCAGCTAGCTGTGTCACACCGGTGTTTATGGAAAACAAAACAAGTGAGAAAGCTAACCTATTCAAACCATTATGCAAATTTCTTAATGAAAATTTTCTGAAGATATTCAAAGAAATGCAGCACTGAGTTACTTTATGTTAAAAGATACCTCAAATCTACAACTAAGGTAAATGCATGATAGACTGTTGAAAGGACTATTAAAACACAGTATTAAAATCTAGGAAAAGTAAAGTCCCCTCCAACAGTATATTGGAATCCATCCCAAGATCTCACTAATCAAAACCCTAAGGAAAACATGGTATCGATCAACTTCTACCTGCACTGAGTCATATACACTAAGTAAATATGGCAAGCCCCAATACGTTTGCAACAGCACCTGCTGTCCTGAGTCCCCCTGACCACACTTTCACTCTCAAAAAAGGGTTCCAGCTGGAAGATAAATAAGTCACTCTCTATATAAAGGAAGCTAATACACATTCATCAAGAAACCAAGAATACGGGGCACCTGGGTGGCTCAGTCAGTGAAGGGTCTGCTTTCAGCTCAGGTCATCATCCCAGGGTCCTGGGATCGAGCCCTGCATCAGGCTCCCTGCTCACTTGACAAGTTGATGAATGTCTCAGAACTTACTTTGTTTACAGTATAAATACAGAAATACACATGCAAATAGTAACAAGTCTAATTTTCAAGCTAGAGATTTGAAGTATGAAATATCTGAAAATGAGAATATCCCCAAATTTCTTCCTAAGCCATGAACCTGTATTATACTACACAATTCTAAAAATAGTTATGTTAGCCTATTTTACACTAGAGACTTAAGTGGAAAAACAGTACATAAAACTAGAAAGTAAATTATCATGGGCAACAAAATTATTTCAACTAGGGGCTGGCAAAATTTTTTGTGTAAAGAGCCAGACAGCAAATGTTTTAGGCTTTGTAGGATATAGGGTCTCTGTCAAAACACTCAAGACTGCTGTTGTCAGTGCAAAGCCAGCCATAGATAACACGTACAACATGAATAACATGGCTGTGTTCTGATAAAACTTGACTTTACAAAATTAAGCAGCAGGCCTGACTTAACCTGGGCATTGTAGTTTGCCAACCTCCAATTTAAACTTAGAAACCTTTTTTGGCTCTCGCTTTGTCCTGAGCTACAGAATTTAAAGGTCCTATACAGTCATCTAAGCTGCTTGCTTAGATGAAAGAAGGAAAGAGGGGCAAAAGGTCCTGCTCCAAGCCCCTCACCCCACTTGCATCTGAGCCAGACCCATCTTTATCTGTTTTACAAACCAGGCTTCTCTTTAAGACTAAGCTTGAGCAAAGGGTTCTGCAGCTTAAAAAACAGAAAGAAAGAAAGATGGGCAATAGGGAATGAATCTGAAAATTCAGCTGTACAGTCTGAAAAATGAAAATGAGACTACTGGGATGTGGGCTAGAAAAAAATATGAAGTCCCATTAATTATTTAATTTCACATAACTTCCTGAAAAGGTAATGTGTTCACTTGCTCCAAAAACTAAAAAGTGAGTGAAGATCCCTATCTGCAAGTTTCCGTCCCCCACTCATACCCCCAGATACACACTATTCTTATCCAGAGCTTCCTAACACATAAATAAAGCCAATTCAAATGTGTGTTTTATTTTCTCCCTTTTTACACAAAATGCAATCTTTACACTGTTCTCTACCTTTTTTCTTTAACATAACTATCTTCAAAATCTCTCCATATCAATAAATAGAAAACATCCTTTTTTTTAATAGCTGCTCTTCAAAAAAAAAAAAAAAAGCTGTACAGATGTAGCTTTATTTCACCAGCCCTGGATATTTTATTTATTTTACTGCTACAAGCAATTCAGAAATGAATTAATTCATAAATATATCATTTCTAGCATATGCTAACACATACTCAGAATAAATTCTCAAAGCCAGATTAGATGGATTAAAAGATGTATGGATTTGTAATCCAGCCCTTTAGAGCAAAACTGCCCCACTCAAGGATTGCACCAACATGCACTCATAGCCACGAATGAGACCTGTTCCCCCGAATGTGCCAACAAAGCATGTTTTCAAACTTCAGATTTCTGCCAACCTTAGAAATGTTATTTCAGAGTAGTTTTAATTTTATTTACATTTTATTGAATGAGGGCAGGTTTCTGATTTATTTTTTTTAGGTAAGCTCTAGGCCAAGTGGGGCTTGAACTCAAAACTCCGAGATCAAAAGTTGCGTGCTCTACCAACTGAGCCAGCCAGGTGCCCCAGACAGGTATTTTTTCATAAATGCTTAAGAATCACTTACATTCATTTCCTCATCTGTAAAATTTCTGTTCACAGCCTTTGCCAACTTTTCTACAGGTTTTTCTCCTCCTCAGTAGCATCTAGGAGTGCTTCATAAACCAGTTTCACCTTTGTAAGTGGGTTTCAAGTATTTTCCCCCAGTTTCACCTTTCACCTTTGTAAGTGGGTTTCAAGTATTTCACCTTTGTAAGTGGGTTTCAAGTATTTTCCTTTGTAAGTGGGTTTCACCTTTGTAAGTGGGTTTCAAGTATTTTCCCCCAGTTTATTATATGACTCAGCTTATGTTACGATGAACTTTTCCTTTTTTAAAAATGGCTTCTAGGGGCGCCTCGGTGGCGCAGTCGTTAAGCGTCTGCCTTTGGCTCAGGGCGTGATCCCGGCGTTATGGGATCGAGCCCCACATCAGGCCTCCTCTGCTATGAGCCTGCTTCTTCCTCTCCCACTCCCCCTGCTTGTGTTCCCTCTCTCGCTGGCTGTCTCTATCTCTGTCAAATAAATAAATAAAATCTTTAAAAAAAATAAAAAATAAAAATAAAAATGGCTTCTAGATTTTAAGTCAGAGTAAGAAAGACTCTGCATTTCAGCTTTATAGAGGAATTCTCCCATATTGTTTTAAACATGACATTTTATTCTACACGTTTCAAATCTGATCCACTTGGAATTTATTCTGGTATAAAAATAACCTGCTTTCTAAATAGCGAGGCAGTTGGCTAACTTCTTCTGCTTGGCTTAGGATCTTTTTTACACTAAATTCACAATCTACTAGTGTCTATTTCTATTTTCTATTCGGTCTTTGGTCTGTCTAATCATGTACCAGTACCACTGTGTTTTAGACACAGTATTATATATTTTAATATCTGACAGAATTAGTTTCCTTTACTGTTCTTTTTGTTCTCTTTTCTTGGCTAATAATTTGACAGTTTTTCTAGCTGAGCTTTAGGATCAACTTGTCTAGTTTTAAATGAAAATCTATTTATTTATTTTAAATCAAATTATGTTGAATGCGTAAGAACTGACATCTTTATGCAGTTGAGTCATCCTACCCAAAAAAAATGACACATCTTTCAAATTCAAGTCCTCCTCTGTGCTCCTGAACAGTGTTTCAAAGTGTTCTACATACAGACAGGTCTCATAGATGACAAATCTATTTCTATGTATTTTGTGGTTTTTGTTGCTATTACAAGTGGGGTCTTCTCTGTTATATCTCCTATTTATATGAAAGCTTCTGATTTCTATGAATTATCTTTACAACTCATTGTCTTCAGTAATAGTTCTATTATTTGCAGAGTTTTGGGGATGATTCTCTTAGATATTCAAGTTGTACAACCATAAAGTCTTATAAATAGTGAAAATTTTAACTTCTCCTTTTCAATTTTTATATTTCTAATTTTATTCTTTTGTCTAACTGTGCTGGCTGATACTGCCGATACGGTATTAAATAACTAACAGTGTTGATAGTGGGCATTTTATCCTTGCTTTTAGAGAGTATGTTTACATTGTTTCTCCATTAACCATAATGCTGAGTTCTGTGCAGATATAAACAGATCGGTACACACACACACACACACACAGGGTGTTAAGGAAGTATCCACCTACTCCATTTTACTGAATACCAGAAGACTTATTTTCTCTTTTTTCATTTAAATTCAATTAGCCAGCATATTAGTTTTTTATATAATGTTCAATAATTCATTAGTTGTGTGTAACACCCAGTGCTCATCACATCACATCACATGCCCTCCTAAATGCCCATCACCCAGTTACCCCAATTCCCCCACACCTCCCTGTCTGCAACCCTCAGTTTGTTTCCTGGAGTCGGTTTGTTTCCCAAGAGTCTCTCATGGTTTGTCTCGCTCTCTGATTTCTTCCCATTCAGTTTTCCCTCCCTTCCCCTATGACCCTTTATGCTATTTCTTATATTCCACATATGAGTAAAACCATATGATAATTGTCTTTCTCTGATTGACTTATTTCACTTAGCTTAATACTGTCTAGTTCTATCCACGTCAATGTAACTGGTAGGTATTCATCTTTTCTGATAGCTGAATAATATTCCACTGAATGTATGAACCACGTGAAAACACTTATTTTCTCAACTGTTTTTTCCTCACCTATGAAAAGAATCTTCTTCCCCTTACATGTAAAAAAAAAAATACTGAACCAATCATTGCATTACTGGAATAACCACCCTGTCCCCCTTGTTCATGGTTCTTTTTCTAACATACTGGTATCAATGGTAAGTATTTTATTCAGGACTTTTGCCACCATATTCATAAATGAAACTGGTCTGAAGACTGGTCTGTCTTCATCTTTATCAGATTTTCTTATCAATAAGACTAATTTGGAGGGGTTTTTTTTTTAACCTCTAAAACCATTTAAAAAGTACTTTAATTATTTGCTTTTTAAAGGGTTAACAGAAAAACCGTAAAAACAACCACTGCTCTTTCTTAGGAGGTGGAGGGAGGTATCACTTCAATAATTTCTCCAACAACTTCTAAGAAAAACAGTTTAAATGTGAACAGAGGAGTGAATACTGGTCAGGCTGGCTGAAGGGTTCAAGAAAGACTCATGAATATAATAGTCTCTGAGTTCTTTATGCTCATTACTAATGAATATATGGTTCTGTTATACCTGAAGGACAGTTTGACTGGATATAAAATCCTTGGCTCATATTTGCTCTCCCTGAGTTCCAGTAGCAATCACTCTACTCTATTCTAGCATGCAGTGCTATGGGCCTAAATCTTTTCACCTTTTTGCCCCATTGCCTAAAGGATTCTGCCATCATCTTTTATGGCTAATAATTTATATGCCTTGGTGTTAACCGTTCTTGTTCACTTTTCCTGACCATAAGATACGCCTTTTCAACAAGGCTTTACTTATTTTAGGAAAATATTCTTGAGTAATATTGTTAAATATTTGTTCTGCTCATGGTTTTGGCTTCTCTTCTTTCAGGAGAATTCAATTTTGCATATTTGGATCTTCTTTGCCCATCTTTTCTCTATCCTTTTTAATTCTTTTTTTTTACTTTGGTTTCATTTTCTTTGATTTCCTCTTTTCTACTCTGTGCTCCTGTGTCTTCTTCACTGTCTATTCTTCTTTTTGCTCCTTCCCATTCCATTTGGTTTCTGTGATGGTTTTGTTCTTCTCTCGTCTACTTGTGTCCTGAATCCTGACACTTCACTTACCATGTCCTGTCTTATCACCATCTTCCTTGAGTTCTGGCACTTCTGTGTGTGGCGTTCCTCAGGGTGATTTCTTCCTAACTCTTTTCTCCTTTTTTTTTTTCCTTAATTCATGACGAAATGTTCATTCAGAATTTTCATCTGTTCTGTGACAATATTATTCTGGTGAATATTCTCCATCTATTAGGTTTTATTAAATTTTATTTTTTTCACCATTTTTAATAAATACTGAATCTCTGTACCAGTGCTGTGTCAACTCTACGGGTCACTCGGCATGGAATGAGTCCTACACTACTGGTGCAGCTTTCTCAGCAGGCTCCTTCAGAACAGCAATAGGTGATGTTTCCTAAGCTAATTACCCTGTCTTCCACATATCCTGTACCTCTAGTTTTACATGTAAGGAACCTATTTGTCATTTCAAGGTAAACTACTTATGTTTATTGGCATTTCTGAGACCTGCCACCTGAACTGTTGTGTGAGCATTTCTGTGACATCACTGTGCTTCTGACACCTGGAGTTTCTGCTCCTTTTCATCTTTTATTCCCAGATCACACAGCTTGCTTGTTGCTTTGTAAATGTCCAGGAGGAAAGGAAGAAAATTGCTATCTCATACTACCAAGTTCACCCCAAAGTCTCCACATACAACTTTTCAAATGAAAAATACTCTACAATTCAATACACAAAAATAACTTACTTTAAGAGTTCATCTCTTTCTGTCTTCCGCGCAAACACTATATCACTGCATTTGTTCTGGAACCTGACCAAGATTTCAGTCAGCTCATTGTAAAACTGTAAGCAAAGAAGAAATACAAGTAATAAACCAGAATAATTTTTTAATCTAAAGAGGAACACAATCTAAAGCTCATCTGTCAATCATGGTTAAAGCTAAAGAACTGAAGTCCTCTGCGTGAGACAGTCATACCACTGAGGAGGCTCAACAACTTAATATTAAATATGACCTAACTAAAGAAAATAAAAATAACAAAATCCTCTTTAGAGAACACTTGTCATCAAAAATTAAAAGTTTCATGATCAGGAGTATGTTCCCAATTCCTAGAGAAAAGTCAATTACTTAATAAACACATGAAATTTATTTAAAAGGAAGGATTAGATTTGCACATTCACTTCAGAAATACAGGCATCACTTCAGAAACCCTTAGAAGTATTTCCAAAGGGTCTCTGAAGAGTTTTCTCAGCTTATCTATTTCAACAAAGCATTTTAAACCAAATTAAAATGGTTTTTTACTCTTCTATTTCCAAGGCTTTGTAGTATTTCTATCCCTTCTTCAGAGAGTTTTACATTATATCCACTGTATTTGTATCAAGATAACTTTATTCAGTGATCATTATGGAGTTAAAACACCACAAGGATCACAAACCTGAAAAACCTTAAAAATCACTTGCTCCCTCAAAAGCAAAGTCAATGGTAAAAACAAATATAATCATTTCCTTAAGCTATTTAAAGGAAAGGCACCAAAGATCAGCTTCAACTACTCCTGTTCCTTCATAATTCACTCAAATTAGTCAACTTTCGGGGTGCCTGGGTGGTTCAGTCAGTTAAGCAACCAACTCTCAATTTCGGCTCAGCTCATGATCTCAGGGTAGAGAGACGCTCTGAGCCCCATGTTGGGCTCCACGCTCAGCACAGAGTATGCTTGTCCCTCTCCCTCCCCTCACCCCTCCCCACTGCTCACTTTGAGCAAGCTCTCTTTCCCTCTCTCTCAAATAAATAAAAATCTTTAAAAAAAAAAAAAAAGTTTTTTAATCAGTCAACTTTCTTTCTTTTCTTTCTCCCCAAAAAGTGTCACTAGCTTTTGACATCTCTGTGCTAATTTCTTTTACCTGAAATTCCTACACCCTCTTTCTGCCTGGTGAAATATACAATCCATTCTTCAACATTCCCATGAAATATCACCACTGTTAAGCTTCCTCTCGCTTACAACAAGCCTCTTAAAGGCAAAAGTCATTAAAGCTAGGAAGTTCAAGAATAATGTGGTATAACTGGAAACACAATTAACTTCTCAAACTATACTTTCACATCTGTGCCAGTGACCTATTATTTCTTTTGTACATCATACCTTTGTGCCCTCCTTCAAATTGGCTACAAGCTCAACAAAGTTGTCATATGCAGCAGCTAAATTCTTCAAAACTTCTTCTCTTAAGTTAGCTTCATTATTAGATTGCTTCATTTTTGAAAATTCCTGGTGAGAGACCTTATTAAAAGAAAAGATTTATGTATTTACATTTATTTATCAAATTAATATAGCTCATAACATTTTTATTGCTACTTTGCCAATTACATATGAAAACCATGTATGACTATATGCCAGAATTACTAGAAATTTACCTAATATTTCTTTTGTGATAACACAGTACTTTAAATCTTTTCTAAAAGTAAAAATACCACAAATTCAGTGGGTATCAAAACATAAACAATAATGATTACAGACTTCTATTAATATGTAGCACTTGCAAAAAAAACACAATCCTAAACAGATAAAGATTTAGTCTAGGTTTATCCTTTCTGTGATTTTCTTGAAACATAGGTCATACCAACGCATATAAACTTTACCTGAATATTTTTAAGAAGTTCTTCCTGTTTCTTTAGAGATTCTTGGACTTTAGTTGTAAGACCTCCATAGATTCGATCCAGTTCAGTGACAGAAAGAGCTTCTTCATTTATGACACCATCTTGAGCCAAAGCAGTCAAAAATTTGCTTGTCATGTCAAAATTCACTGATTTCAGGTCATTCTCCAGCCCTTCTCTTTCCTTCTTTACTTCATCAAGATTTGTCAATAAGGATTTTAAGACATTTACAACCTAAACAATTAAAACAAAACAAAACCCTTTGTTTAATTGCCAAAAAAACTCAGAAGCCAATTTCCAGAAGGGAATTATATACAAAGGTTCACTCAGAATTGGATGACTTCTCAGAAAGCCAAACATCAATTGTACATCAGGTTTTCTTAGAGACATTGTACCTTTAGTGGGACTCAGCCTGTAACAGGAGGCAGCAATAATGGTAACAGTAACGCGCACAATGATTTATTGAACATTTACTATGTGCCAGGGACTGTCCTAAACACTTCACAAGTATAATTTAATGTAATCCTTCCAAAGTCCCATTGGGTATATATCTATTACTTCTATTCCCAGTTGCAGAAACTTGAGTCTCAGAAAAATTAAGTAACCTGCCTAAGGTTACACCACTACTAAGAAGCAGAGGTAAAATTTGAGACCTAAGTCCGCCTAACTCCAAAATCAATCTCTTAACCACTATATACTATATACCATGTCCCTGCCATGGCTCCAAGGTAGAGGAAGGTATGTTTTTGCCAAGTAAGGAGATACCGTATTTTGCTGACATGGAGAGATTGAGAGAAGGAGATACAGACAGACATGTAGATAGAAACAGAGACACAGATATATATGGAGAGAGCATCTTAGAAAAAGAGCCAGAGATACAGATAAAAAGCTATAAACCATGTGTTTATTTTATATACTGGGAGAGAGAGAGGAGAGAGGGCTCTTGTACATCTGCTCATATCATTACAAGTTTTGCATCGGGGGGCACCTGGGTGGCTCAGTCATTAAGCATCTGCCTTTGGCTCAGGTCATGATCCCAGGGTCCCAGGATCAAGCCCCGCAACTGGCTCCCTGCTGAGCACGAGTCTGCTTCTCCCTCTCCCTCTGCACCCCCCCCCGCTTGTGTTAATAAAGAAATAAAATCTTTAAAAAAAAGGGACGCCTAGGTGGCTCAGTCAGTTAAGCGTTTGCCTTTGGCTCGGGTCATGATCCCAGGGGCCTGGGATTGAATCCCACATCGGGTTCCTTGCTCAGCAGGGAGCCTGTTTCTCCCTCTACGTGCCATTCCCCTGCTTGTGGGTATGCACAGGCGTGCTGTCTCTAACAAATAAATAAATAAAATCTTTAAAAAAGGACTAGAGTTTTGTCTCGGATTCAGCCCAGGCATTCTCTAACAACCACATGATTCATAAACAACCCTGCAGAGTAACAGTTTCAGTGCCCAAGTGCCCTCTGATGCCACTTACAAGCTGTTCCCTTTCACTCACATCTCTTTGCACTCTTGCTAGGACCAGCAGGGAGAACACCAGCTCCAATCCCCCTATTGTGCTTGCCTCTATGATGCTCAGACAGCTGGGGGAAAAACAAAGGAAGAAGGGGACACCCATGAACCCATCTACATCCCTGTCTTTCTTACCATGGCATTTCCAAATCCAATGGATCTCCCCACCTACTGCCTGTTTCTAAGCATTTCTGTCCTACTTTTCATGCCACAGCCCTAGTTAATTCCTTGACAAGTGTCCAGAATAAACTTCCTATCGGAAGACTAAAGACCTGAAGAAAAATCTAAAATTTCTTCTAAATTTTGACCTCTGTTTACCACCCATATCTGTCCTATCTTAAACCGCGTCTTTTAACATTCAGAGTAGTGGAAAGAAATTTGACTCCTAGAGGTCCAAGAAGCCTCAAGACCCAGACACTTTCAATAGAAGGAAGAAGAGGAAAAAATCACACCTAGACGGAGATGGCAAGTCTGTTTCAGGGATCTAGTGGAATCTGACGTTCAACAATGTGCATAAAAATCTTGTTTCCAAATGACTGCCGGGATACATTGTTAAATGAAAATAAAAGGCACAAAAGCATTGGTACAGCATATTGCATTCTGAGTAAGAGAGAAGGGAAATCAGAAACAGAAAGACATACGCACATAATATATTATGTATATATATGGGCTTATATATTTTTACAAAAAGAAAAGCACTAAGGACAAACCAGAAACTAATAAATAAGGCTGCTTATAGAGAGTAGATGGGAACAACGTGGAAAGAACAGAGGATATTTCTCTGCATGCACCTTTTGAATCACGAGCATTTTTTACACATTCAAAACACAAAATTAAGTCAAAACTTTAAAGAAATACAAGTACCTCGTTAAAGTGAAACATAATTACATACAAAAAAATTTTTCATCCGTAACTATATTCCCTTAATGGACATATTAAGACTTAGTTACCGTGTAACTAAGGATACTTTACTACCTGGAAAACTCAATTTCATTATCGGCAAAACAAGAGTAGTAATACCTATACCAGAACTGTTGTGAAAACTGAAATGATTCATATAAAGTGCTCAATGTAACTTCTAGCACAGGGTGGGCACTCAATCAGTAATAGTCATTACTATTAACCGGTAGTTAGGTTTTATGGTTTGACTCTATACTTTGGGCACACTACAGACGGAAGAGGCTTAGGCATCTAAGCATTAAAAGAAGAGAGGAACAACGAGGAGCAGATTAAGAATTAAAGTATCCTTTATTTTGCTAAATTATAACCATTTCTTCTGTTTTGAATGATAACTATTTCTGTAATTATGTCACACATTTTGTGGGGGGGGTGCAATAGGATATAATTTTAGAAGGTTGTGGCAATATTATCTTTTGTCATATTTAAACTGATAATGGAACCTCAACCATGACTGTGACTCTACATGAAGGTTGTTTAGCTATAAGAAAAACGCCATCTTTTGGGGCGCCTGGGTGGCACAGCGGTTAAGCGTCTGCCTTCGGCTCAGGGCGTGATCCTGGCGTTCTGGGATCAAGCCCCACATCAGGCTCCTCCGCTATGAGCCTGCTTCTTCCTCTCCCACTCCCCCTGCTGTGTTCCCTCTCTCGCTGGCTGTCTCTATCTCTGTCAAATAAATAAATAAAATCTTTAAAAAAAAAAAAAAAGAAAAGAAAAATGCCACCTTTTATCTTTCTCTCAGTTATGTCCAAAAAAAGCTAGAAAGAAAAAAATAAAACAGTCAAGTAAAAGAAAACTGGGGGAGAAACAGGAATATACAGAACTGGTTTAAAAAAAAAAAAACTCGTCTACTAAACAAAGCTGAAAGTCAGGGACACTATAACACTATTATCTAGAAATAGATTGGATGCTTCTTCCACTGTGTAGCAACTAAGATCCTCTCATCAAATAATGGGTCAAAATTGTGGTAATAGTACCCCAAGTTAGCTAATAAGTAATATGAGAAGACAGATATGGTTCACATGAATAAAACCTCCTCTTCGGTGAAGAACCAACCATACAGAGGGCAGCAGAGTAACGTGGGAAGAGAACCCCAACAGAATTTGTAGAACTAAAAGTTCTAATACCAGCTCCACTATGTAGAAAAGCTACCTTCCTAACTTTTATGGTAGTCAGTTTTCTAATCAGTGATAAAAAAGGGCCAAATATGTATTTAATAAGTCCTATTCTATTGCAAAATGCTATGATTCTAAGTCATTGGGGAAAAAATGCCATTTGAAACAACCAATTTATAAATGAACTTTTAGACCACCACACAAAGAGTCCTTGTATGACAAGCATCCTCTTTTTTTTGTTTTTGTTTTTTTTTCCAAACTGTCATATATACTAGTTCAACCATATTTTAGACTGCATGATACTGGCCTCATTTTAACAGAGTCGACTACAGCAGAAAATGAATTAAACTGCTTCTGCAAACGAACGACCAGAATAGTAAGAAAAGTAAACCACTGCCTACATTTTCATATCCACTCAAGTTTGAGGCTTAATGTGTTATCAAGTTAAAGTATATAAATAATTAGAATCCCTCTGCACCCCCACGTTCACTCAGCATTATTTACAACAGCCAAGACATAGAAACCTAAATGTCCATCAATGAATAAAGAAGATGTACTACGTACACACACACACACGCGCGCACACACACAAACAGGAATATTCAGCTATTAAAAAAGAATGAAGTCTTGCTATTTGTGACATGAATGCACCTTGAGGGTATTATGCTAAATGAAATAAGTCAGACAGAGAAGGACAATACCATATGAGCTCATTTATATGTGGAATCTGAGAGAAAACCAAGCTCAGATACAGCAAACAGACTGATGACTGCCTGAGGTGGGGGATGGGGATGGGCGAAATAGATGAAGGTAGTCCAAAGGTACAAACTTCCATTAGCTAAATACATTAAGACACGAGGATATAATGTACAGTATGGCAATTACACTTAATAACACTATATTGTGGAGCACCTTGGTGGCTTAGTCTGTTAAGTGTCTGTCTCTGATCAATGAATTAGAAACCAGGAGCACAGTAGAGGAGATCAACAGAACTAGAAGCTGGTTCTTTGAAAGAATAAATTAAGATCGATAAGCCACTGGCCAGACTTACTCAAAAGAATAGAGAAAGGACCCAAATTAATAAAATTAGGAATGAAAGGGGAGAGATCACGACCAGCGCCAAAGAAATAGGAAGGATCATTAAAACTTTTATCAACACCTTTATGCCAATAAATTAAACAACCTGGAAGAAACAGATGCCTTCCTGGAAACCTATAAACTACCAAGACTGAAACAGGAAGAAACTGATTATTTAAACAGACCGATTAATTATGAAGAGATTGAAGCAGTGATCAAAAACCTCCCCAAAAACCAGAGTCCAGGGCCTGATGAATTCCCCGGGGAATTCTACCAAACATTCAAAGAAGAAATAATACCTATTCTCCTGAAGCTGTTTCAAAAACTAGAAACAGAAGGAAAGCTACCAAACTCATTCTATGAGGCCAGTATTACCCTGATCCCCAAACCAGGCAAAGACCCCACCAAAAAGGAGAATTACATACCGATATCCCTGATGAATATGGACACCAAAATTCTCAACAAGATCCTAGCTAATAGGATCCAACAGTACATTAAAAGGATTATCCATCATGACCAAGTGGGATTCATCCCTGGGATGCAAGGGTGGTTCAACATTCGCAAATCAATCAGTGTGATACATCATGTCAACAAGAAAAGAGTTAAGAACCATATGATCGTCTCAATTGATGCAGAAAAAGCATCTGACAAAATACAGCATCCTTCCCTGATTAAAATCCTTCAGAGTGTAGGGATAGAGGGTACATTCCTCAATTTCATCAAAACCATCTATGAAAAGCCTACAGCGAATATCATTCTCAATGGAGAAAAGCTGAAAGGCTTTCCCTTAAGATCAGGAACACGACAAGAATGCCCATTCTCGCCACTATTATTCAACAGTACTAGAAGTCCTTGCAACAGCAATCAGACAACAAAAAGAGATCAAAGGTATCCAAATCGGCAAAGAAGAAGTCCAACTGTCTCTCTTCGCAGATGACATGATACGCTATATGGAAAACCCAAAAGACTCCACCCCCAAATTCCTAGAACTTATAGAGCAATTCGGTAATGTGTCGGGATACAAAATCGATGCTCAGAAATCAGTTGCATTTCTATATCCGGACAATGAGGGGATCCATTCCATTTACAATAGCACCAAAAATCATACATTATCTCAGAATTAACTTAACCAGAGACGTAAAGGATCTATATTCTAGAAACTACAAATCACTCTTGAAAGACATTGAAGACGACAGAAAAAGATGGAAAAATATTCCATGCTCATGGATCGGAAGGATAAGCACAGTTAAAATGTCTATGCTACCCAGAGCAATCTACACTTTCAATGCCATCCCGATCAAAATACCAATGACATTTTTCAAAGAACTGGAACAAACAGCCCTTACATTTCTGTGGAACCAGAAAAGGCCCCAAATCGCCAAGGAATTGCTGAAAAGGGAAAACAAAGCTGGGGGCATCACGTTGCCAGATTTCAAGCTGTACTACAAAGCTGTGATCACAAAGACAGCATGGTACTGGCACAAAAACAGACACATAGACCAATGGAACAGAACAGAGAACCCAGAAATGGACCCTCAGCTCTTTGGGCAACTAATCTTTGACAAAGCAGGAAAAAACATCCAGTGGAAAAAAGACAGTCTCTTCAATAAATGGTGCTGGGAAAATTGGACAGCTACATGCAAAAGAATGAAACTTGGCCACTCTCTCACACCATACACAAAGATAAACTCTAAATGGATGAAGGACCTCGATGTGAGACAGGAATCCATCAAAATCCTAGAGGAGAGCATAGGCAGCAAGCTCTTTGACATTGGCCACAGCAACTTTTTTCATGACCCATCTCCAAAGGCAAGAGAAACAAAAGAAAAAATGAACTTGTGGGACTTTGTCAAGATAAAAAGCTTCTGTACAGCCAAGGAAACAGTCAAAAAAACTAAGAGGCAGCCCACGGAATGGAAGAAGATATTTGCAAATGACACTACAGATAAAAGACTGGTATCCAAGATCTACAAAGAACTTCTCAAACTCAATACATGAGAAACAAATAAAGAAATCAAAAAATGGGCAGAAGATATGAACAGACACTTTTCCAATGAATGGCTAACAGATACATGAAAAAATGTTCAAAATCATTAGCCATCAGGGAAATTCAAATCAAAACCACACTGAGATACCACCTTACTCCACCTAGAATGGCAAAAATTGACAAAGCAAGAAACAACAAATGTTGCAGAGGATGTGGACAAAGGGGATCCCTCTTACACTGTTGGTGGGAATGCAAGTTGGTACAGCCACTTTGGAAAACAGTGTGGAGGTCGCTTAAAAGTTAAAAATACAGCTACCCAATGACCCAGCTATTGCACTACTGGGTATTTACCCCAAAGATACAGACGTAGTGAAGAGAAGGGCCATATGCACCCCAATGTTCATAGCAGCATTGTCCGCAATAGCTAAATTGTGGAAGGAGCCGAGATGCCCTTCAACAGACGAATGGATTAAGAAGATGTGGTCCATATATACAATGGAATATTACTCAGCCATCAGAAAGAACGATTACCCAACATTTGCTGCAACATGGACGGAACCAGACGAGATTATGCTAAGTGAAATAAGTCAAGCATAGAAAGAAAATTATCATACGGTTTCACTCATTTATGGAACATAAGAAATAGCAGGAAGATCGGCAGGAGAAGGAAGGGAAGAATGAAGGGGGGGTAAACAGAAGGAGGATTGAACCATAAGAGACTATGGACTCTGGGAAACAAACTGAGGGCTTCAGAGGGGAGGGGGTGGGGGGCTGGGATAGGCTGGTGATGGGTATGAGGGAGGGCACATATTGCATGGTGCACTGGGTGTTATACGCAAATAATGAATCATGGAATATTACATCAAAAACCAGGGATATACTGTATGGTGACTAACATAATATAATAAAAAATTATTAAAAAGAAAAAAAAAGTGTCTGCCTCTGGCTCAGGTCATGATCCCAGGGTCCCGGGACGGAGTCCCATGTCAGGCTCTGTGAGGAGCGGAAGGTCTGCTTTTCCCTCTTCCTCTGCCCCTCCCCCCATGTCCACTTGTGCGCTCTCTCTCTCTCAAATAAATACAATCCTCTAAAAAAATAATAATACATTGCATATTTGAAAGTCGCTAAGAAAGTAAATCTTAAAGTTCTCATCACAAGAAAACAAATTCTGTAACTACGTGTGATAATTAACTAGATTTATTGTGATCATTTCACAATATGTACAAATACTGAATCATTATGCTGCACACCTGAAACTAATATTGTATGTGAATTATATACCTCAATTTCAAATTTTTGAAAATAATAATTAGAATCCTGTGGTGTTTATTTCTATGTTTTAAAAACAGCTCCAATAAGCTTTCAACTGCAATTAATTGCATCCCTTTACTAACTTAGGCTGCCAGTAGTTATCATTCCATCAACACTTTCTGAATCCTTACATGCTGGGTACTGCTCTAGATTCTAAAATACAACTATCAACAAAAGCAGAGTCCTTCATGAGGGGGACAGGGGAAGAGAGGGGAGAATTAAACACACACAAAAAACAGAGCAATACAGTGGACAATGACAAAGAAAAGGAAAGGGTGACATCTGGGGCTTTAATGAAAAGAGAAGCTGTGGCCATATAAAGGGAAGACAGACCCCAAGAGAAGGAAAGCCAATGTTAAAGTCCTAAGGCAGGAACAAGCTTCCCATGTTCAAAGGGAAAAGAAAATTTTTAAAAAGGCTAGTATGGCTTAAACACAGTAAANACAAAAAAAAAAAAAAAAAAAAAAAAAAGGTTGTCTGTACTTCACCTTTAAGACCAAGAGCTACAAACTTTTCCTATAAAGAACCAAACAGAAGGGGAAAGAAAAAACAACAGAAAGAAAATATTTCTGGCTTTGTGAGCCACAGTCTCTGTTGCAACTATTCAACTCTGCCTTTCTAGTGTGAAAGCAGCCATAGATGAAATGTAAAGGAGTGTAACCTACACTCCAACAAAAGTTTATTTATGGACACTAAAATTTGAATTTTATGTTAACGTTCACATGTCATAAAACATTATTCTTTTGATTTTTTTCAACCATTTAAAAATGTAAAAGGCATTCTTGGCTCATAGGCCATACAAAAACAGGAGGCAGGCTGGATTTAGCCCATAGGCCATCGTTTGCCAGCCCCATTTAGATGATAGAGCTCTCTGTAGCATCTAACACACCAAACACATTTAGGCACAAAACAAATACTCTCAATGAGATTTTCAGATTTACTTTTCAGACCCTGCCATTTTATTTTCAGAAAAGGCAGACATGAGAATATCTCAACAACAGAACAGTGGGAACCTGACCACACTTAACCTACACTAAAGCTAATCTAGAGTTTTCCATCTATCTCTGTTAGGGACCATGGTGCCATAGTTCCTGGCATACAGTAGGCCTTCAACAAATGTTTACTGAACATGAATGAAGAGATGACAGTCAACCTCGACACCTATCTAGACACTTCCTGTTACAAAAAACAAAGAGTAAAAAAGTTGCATTTGCAGATCACCCACTAGTCTAGAAGGTGACTTTGTGTGAACCAGAAAAAAGCAGGGCCTAGAAAGGCACAGAGCTTTGGACAGTGCCACTTTATGCACTATCTCTGAGGAGATGGAGATTTTTTTCCCCAAAGGGACCCCTCCATTACCCCAGACAGATGCAATACTATGAGCAGAAATGTATGATACCATTTTTGTACAAAAAAGATGCCCCTTCCTCTGGGCAGACTCGGCCCTACACTAGGGCCAAGACTTGGCTGGCCAAGTGTAGACTAGATTCCATACCCCTGCTGATCAGAGGTGTACAATCATAAGCAATGGTCCTAAGTATTTAAAAAAAATCTTTAAATACAAATTACCCATAGCTTGCAACATTTTTCACAGTACCTCAATATGTAAAAACAGATGCCCAAAGAGACCAAAGATAAATAGTAGGCCCCTTCGCAAAAAAAAAAAAAAAAAAGCCCAACCAGTAAGATCGGACTTCTTAATAGAACAACTAATTTGTATTCACTTTAATAATCAGAATTCAAATGACTATGCTTTTATCATAAAAAAACTCTAGCTAAAATGTGTCATCAACAACTACGACAATTACCCTGAAATAGCTTTAACAAACATACGATATTAATTAGTTTTTTTGATAAAGGCACATGATGAATGAATACATAGAACACTGAAAATTTTATGGTTGCTTCTACCTAGAAAACCTAGCTTCAGTAAAGTAACTTCATATTGACTATGTTTTCTTCTCCTATGTAATACCATTACGAATTAACAAAAACAGCTGTGACTACAACTGTATAAAATAACAAAGTAGCGCATGCTAATTCTGATTTTGCTCAGCAGAAATCATTTTTGCTTTTCTACTGAGAGCAGGAGAATCAAAGAACAAAAGCCATATAAGTTCAGAGTCACATACAAGACAACAAAAAGAAAAAGGAGAGGGGGTGACTGGCTAGCTTAATCAGTAGAGCATGAGACTCTTGATCTAGGGGCTGTAAGTTCAAGCCCCATGTTGGGTATAGAGACTACTTTTTAAAAAATTAAAGAGAGAGAGAAGAGAGTGCTAAACAGGCATTTTCTTTTTCCTAAAATAAAAAAAGGGTCAGACTTTGGTGCTGTTATGTGGTTCTGCAGTCTCTGTTCCTCACAAATTAACCTAACCACCTTTCCTTCTCCCTTCCTCCCATTTCCTTAAAGCAACTAATTGATATTCTCTGTTCCATCAGGTTCCCCCTACCTTTAGAGATTTGGGTTCTGTGCCCATTCAAATATGCAGTCTTCACTGTGGGGGCTCATGTCCACTGAACCTTTGATAGCATCTCTGACACACCACTCACTCGATCCTCCTCAGATTTTATATGTTTACTTTGTCTGCCTGTCTACTCTGTTCTTGTCCTGTGCCACTCTTAAGAGGCCTCGTAAGAGAGAAGCTCCAAAATACTGCAATTTAAGTACTTCATCATCTAAATCCTTACAGCATACTTTCTATAGTCACAACACTTGTCTACCCTGTATTACAGCTCTCCTTGTATAGGTCTAATCTTCCCACACTGGACCATGACTTGATGGTAAAGGCTGTATATGATTCATTTGCTGATTTTTCAAAGTACCTAGCATAATGCCTTACAGAGTAGGTATCCAAAGCCTTGGCTGAATAAATACATGAAATGTTTCTGTGGAAAGACAAGACACAACACTGATAACTTTTGAGACCTACTATCCCAGGAAATTCACCCTTTTCAAGAAGTTTTCAGCAAACATTTCTTGCCCTTTGGCTTATTTTCCTATGTACTTCATTCAGGATCCATCTTACTCTATTACATCTACTACAGTGATCAGCCACTAAAGCGTATTTGCACCTTTGGACTTTCTGACTCAAATGCCTCACTGTTTATTTTCCCCTTCCTGTCACAAAGAGAAATGCTATAATGATGTTACCCACTTATTAACATGCACAGATTATTGATTTTCCCTTTAGAGACAGTCACAGTGGAATACAGTGGATGGTGGTAGAGAATATCAACAAAGAATTTATGGTCAGAAGAGCATCTGGTCAAATCCAGTCCTTCCACTTCAGGGAAGTTTCTATACTTCCAAGCCTCTCCCTTTTATAAAACCTGAATTAAATACTGAACTTGTAAAGTATCTATAGTACCAAGCTCATAGGAAACATTCAATAAATAGGAATTATTATTACAAAACAGTAATATTACTAACGTGATTACCTATCACACAGTGTATGTATCATGCTACTTCAAATATAACAACCTCAATTTATGTTTGCATTTTTGAAAAGATGACAGTAAGAAACTGGCAATTAACTGTGCTCATAATGGCTTGAACATAGTTTCCATAAGCAATGACCACCCACATCAAAATGCATCTGCTTACCTCACTGCCCTGCATGGTCTTCGCCGGGTTAGCAGAAGGGATGGCAGCATTCAGCTCAGGCTCCGGTTTACACAGAAGTGCAATGGTGTCACGGTGAGACTGATAACGTTCTTTTACTTGCCCATCTGCTTGCACAGCTTTATCCAAAACTGTTCTGAAGTTGGTTCCCTCTGTGGGGGAAAACAAATGTTACCAGTACAGCAGTGACTTTAACAGTAAAATTTATAGGCTGGTTATACTTTTAGTTCTGCTCTCCAACTTTACTTTTCTCCCCCTCTTCTATGGGCCTTGATTCATTATGTAATAGAAATTGAGCTCCTGTCACTCTTGGCATTTTTGTTTCTGGCAAAATGCACAGGTATACCTTAAAATACATCTGTGGTTACTATCACCAAATAAAAGCTAACTGACATTAGTCTAATCATTTCCTACAACTCAACAATATCGAATGAAATCATTCACTCCAAAAATTGTTACACAACTTACTTAAAAAGTATTCCCCTCTCAAAGAATCACTGCTTCAACTTGCCTTGAACAGCAGATACATTTTTAGAAAAAATGTCAATAATATTAATTATATAATAAATAATAAATAAATAAATAGACTCTAGCTACCATAAAGAGACCTATCTCAACAACACAAATCTTAATAATTAAAGTCTTAAAAAATAATAATTTGGCCTCAAATTAACTGGTAAAACTCACCCTTTACCACCCACTAGTAAGTGAAATGAAATTACAAAACCATATGCATACAATATGATCTCATTTACAGGTGCCTGAGTGGCTCAGTCAGTTGAGCATCTAACTCTTGGTTTCGACTCAGGTTACGATCCTGAAGGTCATGAGATCAAGCCCTGACACCACGTTCAGTGGGGAGTCTTCTTGAGATTCTCTCTCCCCTTCCCCCAGCTTGCACAGTCTCTCTCTTTCTCTCTCTCAAATAAATAAAATCTTTTAAAAAACTTGATCTCGTTTATTTTTTTTTTAAATATGCTTAGAGCTTAATAGCAGTTCCTGGAAACAGTGATATCTAGTGATTATACAGATGCTCTTAAAAAAAAAAAAAAAAAAAGCACAGGGCTTGGAATAGGAAAAGTCACAGAATGATTTTCATTTTTACTTTTTTTTTTTTTTTAAAGAATTTTTTAGAATTTTGGGAGCACCTGGGTGGCTCAGCCAGTTGGGTGTCCAACTCTTGATTTTGGATCAGGTCATGATCTCAGGGTCATGAGCTCCAGCCCCAGGTCAGGCTCTGTGTTCGTCAGGAGTGTGCTTGAGATTCTCTCCCTCTCTCCCCGTCCCTCTGCATACACACCCCTACCAAGCACTAAATCTTTTTTAAAAAAAGAATGATACATTCTTTTTAGAATTTTTAAGAATCTGAACTTCTTATAATGAACATGAATTACCTCTGTTATTTATTTTTTATCTCACACTGAACTGAGGAAAAACACCTGTGTTTTCACAATAGCAGTTGCAGTAAAAACGGGTTTACAATTGACCCTAATTTAATCAAGCAAAAATGTGGATCCAAATTAGGAATTTATATGGGCACCTGAATGACTCAGTCAGTGGAACATGCAAATCTTGATCTCAGCATTGTGAGTTCAAGCCCCAAACTGGGTATAGAGATTACTTAAAAATAAAATCTTAAAAAAAAACAATGGGGAATTTATTCAAGTGGAAGCCATTTATACACATTTTTACCTGCTCTTAAAGGCTTATAGAGTTCATTAGATGGTGTCCTTTGCCAGCGTTCCTTGAATTTTGCTCTTAAATCGTTGTCAGTTGCTTCTTCTTCATCCAATAATCTTAATGACTTTTAAAAAGGAAGCAAAGTAACAATGAAAATATCATTTCTGGTATAAAAAAAATTTTAAAGATTTTTTTAAATGATCAGACTCAATATTGAGAATTAATGGATGGGAATACCCCTACTTTACTGGCTGGAATACAAAATGGTACAACAATTTTTGTTGCACAAATCCAAGTTATAACATATTTAATAAAGTCATAAAATTTAAGGGTAGGTTAGCCATTACCTTACTCAGTAAATTAAAAAGGAAGAAGCATTAAGAGATTATGTATATCCATATATATACACCAAGATTACTTTACACAAAGATTCTTTTTAAGATTGAAATAAACAGGGCGCCTGGGTAGCGCAGTCGTTAAGCGTCTGCCTTCGGCTCAGGGTGTGATCCCGGCGTTCCAGGATCGAGTCCCACATCGGGCTCCTCCGCTGGGAGCCTGCTTCTTCCTCTCCCACTCCCCCTGCTGTGTTCCCTCTCTCGCTGGCTGTCTCTGTGTCACATAAATAATAAATAAAAAATCTTTAAAAAAATTGTGATATTAAAAAAAAAAAAAGATTGAAATAAACAGAAAGCCTTTCGACCTTACATAACATAAACAAAGAGAAAGACATGAATTTAACCACATGAAAATCAAAGATTTAAGACTTCTATCCCAGTACAACAAACTAAAAAGCAACATATATAAAACGACTTTTGAATGGGTATCTAAGAAGACAGAATAGTAGAGGGCCGGAAACACAGGAAGGTGATAATCATCTACCAGTAGAAACAAGTGCTAGAGCACTGGACCTGTTAATCCCAGGCATCTTAGCGCACAGGTCTGCAAACTTGTCTGTCAAACACTAGAGTAAATATCTTAGGTTTTGTGGGCCTTTGTGGACCATTTCTGTCACAATTTTTTTTTTTACAACCCTCTAAAAAAAGATAAAAATCATCTTTAACTAGTGAATCTTACAGAAATAGGTCACAAGCCAGAACCGGTCCACTGTCCATAGTTCACCAACTATACAGTTCACTACTGGCTTAGAGTGTGGATGTGACGAACAGGAGCAGGACACAAGAAACACAGGTGGGCTGCTATGAGAGGAAGTCACATCAAAGGCACGACCCTCCCTCAGAGTGGGATACTTCCGAATGAGTGGCACTCACTGGATAAATTTTTAAAAAGGAAGACTGCCTGACAAAGGAAACTTACTTGTCTTGGTTCTAAATAGAAAAGAAAAGAAATTACCACCTAAGATTTTTTTTTTTTTTTAAGATTTTATTTATTTATTTGACACAGCCAGCCAGCGAGAGAGGGAACACAGCAGGGGGAGTGGGAGAGGAAGAAGCAAGCTCACAGCAGAGGAGCCTGATGTGGGGCTCGATCCCAGAACGCCAGGATCACGCCCTGAGCCGAAGGCAGATACCTAACGACTACGCCACCCAGGCGCCCCTAACACTTAAGATTCTTAATCAAAAGCCTGTACTTCGGACTGGAAATCATACTACCTCTGTGACACAAAGCCGTAAGATGTACTTCTGACAAAAAGGTTAACTACAAAAAAATAAATAAAATAAAATATAAAAAATCTCTAGAAGAATTCACTTTAAAACCCAGACCTCAAAGAACTCCCACATATAAAGTTCCAGGAAATGTGAATTCATAATAAAGAAAAAAAAAAATCACTGAATGTTAAATGCAATGCAGTATTTTGGACTGGATCTTGAAACAGGGGGACACTGATGGACTAACTGGTAAAATCTGAGTAATAATACCGTACCAATGTTAATTTCTTCGTTTTAACAAATGTACCATGGCTCATAAGATTTTAACTTTAAGGGAAGCTTGGTAAAGAACTCTGCACCAAGAGAGAGCAAAAGGAACAAATCACAGAACCAAAACACGAAGACCAGAGACATTGGAATTATAACATAAAGAATATAAAATATATTTAATATGTTTTCAGAGTAAGAGGGAAATTAAAAGTATGACACAGGAGAAAGAACAGGAAGAACTTCTAGAAATGAAAAACATAATAAAATTAGGAAGCTAATGACTAGTTAAAAGCTGCCAAGATATAACTGAAAAGGATCAGTGAAGTGGAAAATAGATCGGAAGAAATTACACACAATAAAGCACAGAGGAGCAGAAAATCAGAAATCTTAAGAGATGTCGAAAATAAAGTTAGGGGCTCCTGGGAGGGTTAGTCAGTTAAGCATCCAACTCTTGATTTCAGCTCAGGTCGTGGTCTTGGGGTCCTGGGATCCAGCCTCATTTCAGGCTCTGTGCTCAGTGGGAAGTCTCTGTGTCTCCCCCTGCCCTTCTGCACTCACACTCTCTATCTCAAATAAATCAATAAAATATTTTTTAATAGAAGAAAAAGGAAAGAAAGTTAGGAAGATTCAACTTAAATATAATCAGCAACCCAGAAGGAGTTACTAATGACAACAGGGAAAAAGAAATGTTCCAGAAAATGAAAACTAAGAATTTTCCAGGATGAATGAAAGACAGAATTCAACAAACTAGGAATAGAAAAGAACTTCCTCAACCTCATAAGGGACATCTATGAAAAACCCACAGCTAACATCACACAGTGAAAGTTGGGAAGCCTTGCCCTAAGATCAGGGATAAGACAAGAACATCTGGGGGCGCCTGGGTGCCAAAGCGGTTAAGTATCTGCCTTCGGCTCAGGGCGTGATCTCGTTGTTGTAGGATCGAGCCCCATATCAGGCTCTTCTGCTATGAGCCTGCTTCTTCCTCTCCCACTCCCCCTGCTTGTGTTCCCTCTCTCGCTGGCTGTCTCTCTCTCTGTCAAATAAATAAATAAAATCTTTAAAAAAAAAAAAAAAAGACAAAGAACATCTGCTCTCACCACTTCTATTCAGGGCAATAACCAAGAAAAAGAAATAAAAAGGCATCCAAAAAGGAAGAAGTAAAACTATCTCTACTTGCAGATTACACGACCTTATACAAAGAAAATCCTAAGAAATTCACAAAATAACCATCAGAGATAATAAACAAATTTATTAAAGTTACAGAGTACAAAATCAACATACAAAATCTGTACTCTATACCTTATCCTCTAGCAACAAACAATCCAAAAAGGAAATTAAGACAACAATTCCATCTACAATAGCATCAAAAAGAATAAAATACTTAGGAATAAGTTTAACCAAGGAGGTGCAAGACTTGTACATTTATAGCTATAAAACACTGTTGAAAGAAATTAAAGAAGACCTAACTAAATGGAAAGACATTGTGTCCGTATTCATGGACTGGAAGATTTAATACTGTAAAGACTAGCAATACTCCCCATGTTGGTCTAAACATTTAGGACAATCCCTATCAAACCATTAACTTTAGGATTTTCTATATATAACGGTTAAATCAAACCACAATGAGATACCACTTCATACCCACAAGGATGGCAATAATTAAAAAACAGAACAATCAGGGGAGCCTGGGTGGCTCAGTCGTTAAGCATCTGCCTGTAGCTCAGGCCATGATCTGAAGGTCCTGGGATGAGTCCCACATCTGGCTCCCTGCTCAGTGGGGAGCCTGCTTCACCCTCTGCCTGATGCTCCCCCTGCTTGGGCTCTTTCTCTGACACATAAATGAAATGTTAAAAAAAAAAAAAAAGAACAATTTAAGGGTTGGAAAGGATGTAAAGAAACTGGAACCTTTACACACGGTCAGAAAGAATGTAAAATGGTGCCACTGCTCTGGAAAGCAGTTTGGTAGTTCCTCAAAAAGTTGAACATTGAATTCCTGTATGATCCAACAACTCCACTCTCTTCTATATATACCCAAGAGAATTTAAAACAGGTGCTTAAAAAAAAACTTGTAGGGGCGCCTGGGTGGCACAGCAGTTAAGCGTCTGCCTTCGGTTCAGGGCGTGATCCTGGCTTTATGGGATCGAGCCCCACATCAGGCTCTTCCGCTATGAGCCTGCTTCTTCCTCTCCCACTCCCCCTGCTTGTGTTCCCTCTCTTGCTGCTGTCTCTCTGTCAAATAAATAAATAAAATCTTTAAAAAAAAAAAAAAAACTTGTAAACAAATAGCATTAATAACCAAAAAAGCAAAACATCCCAGTATCTATTCCTGATGAATAGATAACAAAATGTGATACGTCCACACAATGAAGTGTCAGCCAGCCATAAGAAGACATGAGGTGCTGGTGCTACAACATGGATGAACCTGGAGACATCATTCTAAGTGACAGAAGGCAAGAGTGCAAATACCATTTGATTCCACTTATATGAAATGTCCAAAATAAGCAAGTCCATAGAGACAGAATCAGAGCAGTGGCCTCCAAGAGTAGAGGCAAGGGGGAATGAGGAGTAACTGCTAATGAGAATGGAGTTTCCCTGGGGGTGATGGAAACACTCTGAAATTAGACAGTGCTGGTGCCTACACAATACCGCAAGTGTACTAAGAGCCACTGTCGTGTACACCGTAGAGGTTAAAATGATGAATTTTATGTTAGGCAAATTTTACCTCAAAAACAGACATGCGTTGTGAAATAAATACAGGAGATTCTTTAAAAGAATTAGGCATGCTAAAAACAAGAGGTATCAATAAAATGAAAAACAACTCTATAGGGCGGCTGAAAAGCACACTAAATAACCAATTACTCAGCTGGAAGTCTGGCCTGAGGCAATCTCCCAGAAAGAATGAGAGCACAAAGAGGAAAAGTAGAAGAAATGTTCAAAGATATGAAAACCAATCATCATCAAAAGAACCACCAACCATCTGAGAGAAATTCATTAGGAGAGGGCAGAGATAAAGAAATAACTGAAGAGGGGCGCCTGGGTGGCACAGCGGTTAAGCGTCTGCCTTCGCCTCAGGGCATGATCCCGGCGTTATGGGATCGAGCCCCACATCAGGCTCCTCCGCTATGAGCCTGCTTCTTCCTCTCCCACTCCCCCTGCTTGTGTTCCCTCTCTCGCTGGCTGTCTCTATCTCTGTCGAATAAATAAATAAAATCTTTAAAAAAAAAAAAAAGAAAAAAGAAATAACTGAAGAAACAGAATCCATGGACAAGGATCAAAGGTTAAAAGGGCCTGACAGGTCCCCAGCAAAGATAAATTTATTATTTAAAAAACAAATTAGTGGATACTTCAAAATTTCTGAAAATCAAACCTAATTTCTAAAAGCTACTAGAGAGAAATGAACACTCAAAAGAAGACCAACTTCACCACCTTACTTCTCTTAACTCACAACTTACTAAAAAGGAGACTCTCCAAGTACAGCTGAAAGAATAACAGTGACTACTACTTCAAAAGGCTCTTAGAAACATCAAGGTAAACAGAAGTACCTCATGTTAAGATAGGCAGACAACAGACATACACCATACACAGTAATGATGCCATTTTTTGATTATAAGATAAGCTTTTTACACATTATTTCTAATGAAGATGTTCCTCACAACTGATACATAGTATTTCAACAGGCAATGTTCTTTTCCATAAAACCTGTTTCAAAATCAAATATGCATCTTCTAATCAATGACATCTTAAAATCAAGGATATATAGTATTATTTAAATAACTACTTTAAATAACTACTAACTAGCAGGCACACGCCTGATCCCACTTCATAGCTATCTTATGTGTTAAATACCATTATCCCATTTTTTTCAGTAAGTAAACTGAGACATGAAGATGTTAAGTAATCTGCCCAGGGCCACGGCTAAGAATAAAAACTGGGGATCAAGTTCAAATATAACTCCGATATTCAATAATGGTTTATTATTATAAAATCTACTTACTAAATGCCCCAGACTGCTATCTGGCTTGCTATACCTGCATTTTCCAGGGTTTGTCTTCTCCCAATCAGACAGTTACTTCTTGCTGCTTTCTTGTAGTGTGATCTTAAACAACACTCTCCACTTTTTTCTCCCTTTGTCTATCTACTATTCTAACGTCCTTTCAAGTGCAACGACAGATAACAAGCTTGCTTGACCCAATAATCAACAAATTTTAAAGGACTATAAGGCATTTGTATGAATAAAGTCTATGACCTTAAAAGCAGTGTCTGTCAAATATTAATGTGCACACAAATCACCCTGGGATCTTGTTAAATGCAACTCCTGATTCAGGTATGATGGAGTCTGAGATCCTGCATGTCTAGCAAGCTCAGCACAGCAAGGCTTTGGTAGTGAACTATATAACACCAATTCTGTTTGCTTTCAATTTTCTGATTATTGACTACATCTACATAGATGAGGCTGGTAACACTGGCGACATAATTAATGTAGAACCCCTCATGAATCAGATTTCCCAGGCTCATACTGCAGTAAGTTTTCATTTAGGTTTCCTGACCCTTTTCAATAGCTAATATGCCGCCACCACCACCACCACCATCACCATATCATTTAGTATAATTGCAATAATCCTTTTAAAAGGCAATCCTTTAAAAAAAAAAAAAAACCACCGGAGGTAAATATCCTCATCCCCAAGGTTCACACCCTCTTAAGTACAGATGACCCTTGAATAACACAGGTCTGAACTTTGTAGGTCCACTTATAAATGGATTTTTTACAGTACAATATTATGAATGTATGATTTTTATGATTTTCTTTGACTTCAAAATCATTTCCTTTTCCTAGCTTACTTTACTCTAAGAATGCAGTATATAATATATATATATATACCATACAGCATATGTGTTAATCAACTGTTTATGTTACCAGTGAGGCTTCCAAAGTCAACAGTATGTTATGAATAGTTATATTTGGGGAAATCAGAAGTTATACTCAGATTTTCCAACTGCATGGGGTGGTTGGTGCCCCATGTTGTTCAAGGGTCAACTATACTTAAGTACTCTACCCCTGTCCCAAAGTACTTGAAAATGATGTATATACGATATCCTCTGAAAAGTACCTGAAAAATTACAACATCATAAAGTACTGACAACAGAAGTTACCTAAAAGATGTGACTACTAAACTGGCAAAAGCCAATATAACCATTTTGAATACATTTATCATTAAAGAAATGAATCAGTGAGGGGAAAGAGTTGAAGGCACAGTAGAAGAATAACACTGTCAGACAGTTGACTTTAGCCAAAAAACTTCAGTGTTCCATTCCTATTGATAAAATGCCCTCTCTTTTGGAAGATGGATGCAGTGAGCTTATATAACATTTGATGGCCTAACTTCCTTAGTCTTATTCCACATTTACCAAGAAAACTAATCTTTCATAGAAAAGAAATCACTGGGGCGCCTGGGTGGCACAGCAGTTAAGCGTCTGCCTTCGGCTCAGGGCGTGATCCCGGTGTTGTGGGATCGAGCCCCACATCAGACTCCTCCGCTATGAGCCTGCCTCTTCCTCTCCCACTCCCCCTGCTTCTGTTCCCTCTCTCGCTGGCTGTCTCTATCTCTGTCAAATAAATAAATAAAATCTTTAAAAAAAAAAAAAAGAAATCATTAGTTATGAAGGCTCTGGCTCTGAACAGTTTATATGATAGTAATTTCTCATAGTATATCAATATTATTACATCATGGTCACATGAGTTTCATTAATGTGCATTTATATACCCTTAAGACATGTATGAACCTATTCTCACTCAATTAGAATTCCTCTTGAAGCTGAAAGGCGGCTCTGGGCCACATTAAATTCATCAGGACAGGAGTATTACCCTATAGAATACAGAGTAACCCAAAAGAAGAAAGCATCAAGTCCTAATCCCTGCTGGACACTAAGGGGTAAAACAGTTTTTATTTGAAAAAACAAATCTTTTAAAACATACCTCATCTAGGATTTCTCTATTTCTTTGTAGTAGTTCAGGTAGCTCTTTTATCAACTGATCGACAGTCTGGATGCCTCCCTGTTCAATCACAGACGTGGACTTAGTCAATATAGACTGAGGTACAGTATCTCCAGATATATCTTCAATTGCTGCTGGAAGATTAAGGGAAGCTAACACCCTGAAAAAATGAGATGCTGTGTCATCTAGAGGTCTAAATCATCTTTAAAACATTTATCTCCTATATATCTTAATCAATAGCAATAGAGTTAGCGCCCCAAAAAAGTGGATTACCCTCATCAGTGAAAAAATAAAACAAAGATAAAGGGGGAAAAAAAATCAGTGAATGATAAAATTAAAACAAAATTGTTAAAAAATTAAGTTCACAGTTCAGAATTAAAAGCCAAAAGTAAGAAATATACATTAAAAAATACTAGCTACTTTGGGCTCACAGCTCAAACTTAATTAACTTCTTTCTAGACAGTCTAAGTAATTCAAAGTCAAAATTCGGGGCGCGTCAGTGGCTCAGTCAGTTAAGCATGTGCCGTGGGCTCAGGTCACAATCCCAGAGTACTGGGATTGAGTCCCGCAGCACCTGGCTCCTTGCTCAGCAGGGAGCCTGCTTCTCCCTCTCCCTCTTCCCCTCCCCCCCTTGCTTGCTCTCTTTTTCTCTCCCTGCTGAGCAATAAATAAAATCTTTAAAAAAAAAAAAAATCTCAAATGACATGTATCTAACAAAGGACTTGCTCTAAAATACGTAAAGAACACGAAAAACTCAATTTAAAAAAATGAGCAAAAAATTTCAACGGACACTTCACAAAGGATATATAAATGGCTAATAAGCACATGAAGAGTTACTCAATACTATTAGTAATCACAGGAATGCAAATTAAACCACAATGTGATATTGCTACATACACGCTAAAATGAATGTAAGTGAAAAGACTGACAATACTAAGTGCTGCTGAGGGTGCAGAGTCCCCAAAAAGCGCAGGTGGGAATATGAACTGGAATAACCACTTTGGAAACAATCTGGCTATTCTGCATGAAGTTAGCATACACCAACCACACAACTCAGCAATTCTAATCCTAGCTATTTACCCAAGGGAAATAAAACATGTCCACAAAAAGATGTGTGCATCAGTGCTCCCAGCAACTCAAATGCCCACCAACAGTGCATGTAGAATTAACAAACTGCTATTTAACCATAAAATGAAATACTGCTCTGTAATAAAAAAGGATCAAACTGATACAACATAGATGAATCTCAAAAACATTATGCTAAGTGAAAGATACTCACATTTTGCGTATGTACTGTGGTGCATACTATATATACTGTAGCAATACTACAATGTACTACATACTATAATGTACATATAATGTAATACACTTGCTATAATAATTTCATTTATGTTGAACTGTATGAAAAGTAAAACTAACCTAGAGTGACAGGGAGCAAAGAGCAGTGGCTAAGGGCCAGGGGAAGAAGGACTAAAGTGAAAGGGGCATGAAGGAATTTTTTAGGGTGATAGAAATGTTCTCTATCTTGATCATGGTGGTGGTGGTTACATGCGTATGAACATTTATCAGAACTGAACTATACATTTAAAATAGGTGTAGTCTGTTACATTCTATTGAAAATTATACTTAAGGTATTTTAAAAACCAATGAATTATTTTTTTAGCCTTAATCCACCAGAAACAAAAACTGGTTCAGACTACTGAATATACCATGTATCTTAACTTAAAGTTCATTTCTACTTCTCATTTCCCTCAAATAAATATCCCCTAAAATGCAAATTAGTAGTCAAAATTTCTCACTTCGTTTCAGTAATCAAATTTATTCCAAATACATTTGCTAGGGCTTAATAAAAACAATACCCACAAGAAGTGCATATGTGTATTTGCTATTTCACATATTCTTGACATTCAGCTCTAAGCTCAGAAAACTAAAATGTTCATTAACTATTTAGTTACAGAACAGTCAAATAGAAAACATGAGAATTTTAGAGATACACTTATGAAAGCTAAGCTCTACCTACCCATTTGCCAAAGTGGTGGCTTCTCTCATTTGAGCAATTGATCTGTTAACCAAGTCAGCTTTCCTCTGATTATAGGCGGCCAATGACTGCTGCACTGACACAGGAACCATATTCTCAAACAAATCTAAAATGAGGAATGAAAATTTCTATAAAATTTCAAGACAAAAATCCATCTGTAAAGTGAATGCTCATATTCCCTTTCCAATATTTACATAAAAAGTCTACAAATATTTAAAAATCAAAACCAGGGGCGCCTGGGTGGCACAGCGGTTAAGCGTCTGCCTTCGGCTCAGGGCGTGATCCCGGCGTTATGGGATCGAGCCCCACATCAGGCTCCTCCGCTATGAGCCTGCTTCTTCCTCTCCCACTCCCCCTGCTTGTGTTCCCTCTCTCGCTGGCTGTCTCTATCTCTGTCAAATAAATAAATAAAATCTTTTAAAAAATAATAATAATAAATAAATAAATAAAAATCAAAACCAAATCACTATTAAAAGCACAATAATGAAGAGAATTTTTAGATCACTATATTCAAGGACCATGACAATGAAAGCTTTTTCTCTGAACTTAATTTTCCTAACTTTTTAAGATGTTCGTCATTGACATTAAAAGACCTTTGATAAAGAAGACTTACACATAAGAAAATACTGTTCACTTGTTGATTAAACTGATTAAGCAGCCTAGAGTACCATGGTTTGATTTCCAGCTCCTTCCACACTACCTTCTAGCTCTGCAACATTGGGCAAATTACTTGAGCATTCTGTGCATCAATAACCTCATCAAATGGGGTAATAACAGTACCCATCTCATGGGACTGTGGTGAGAATATAAATTCTGAGCTAATATCTATATTTAAAAGAGTCCCTGGCACACAGTAAACACATCTTGTTTGCTAAAATGAATAAGTAGGATAATCACCCTTTCCCAGAGTATTATCCTTAGGATCTCAGCTAGAGACTACTATACACTGAATATATCTACAATATCCAAAGATAACATTTATCGCATACAACCAGGACTCCATAAGTTTGTATGTTTAAATTCATATTTATGAATGCTCATTTTTAATGGCAGAATCTTAACATAACAAATGTTAACAAAATGAAAAATGCTTAAAGTCTATCATCATTCAAACAGTTTCAAATTCTCTGACTCTGCTATATGCATATACTTTATTACCATTTACTTTTCATCTTGAAATTTCACTATAGATAAAACACTTCATATTTATTCTCATATTCATTTTAAACAACATGAATGCAAATCATATTCAAAGCATACAATAGCAGTTATAGGATTTTAGCTACAAAAAAAAAAAAAAAAAAACCAGATTAAACTGTGGAAAAGATGAGTAAGATTAAAGCGTATCTGAGTACTTGACATACCAGTGAATTTCTGGCTGATGGGTACACTGACTGGGGTAGATTTCACAAGTGTGGCTTTGCCAATAGGGTCTAGATCTTTAAGGTCTGGAACTCGATCGTGATAAATGAAGTCATTATCCTTCTTTGCTGCAGTAAGGGCCCGGCTGATTTTGTCAGAAAAATCTTTCACATTGACATATTCATCATAGCGAGATGCCACTGTTTTAATCAATTCTGCTGCATGCTAAAGAGAAAATGTTTTTTAAAAAAAAGTTTTCTTTTTCTCAACCAAGGATCTAAGCATTGGTTTTTCAAAACAATCTTTGAGGACTTGCCATTCCAGCAATGTGGTCAACAGAATAACCTAGAAATTATCCCATCACAAAATACCAAAATATCAAAAATAAAGAATAAACATAGCAGGCATTCCTCTAAATATATGGGTGAATTACCTATATAGTAGAAGAAATCCAAGGGTCAACAGGTATAGACATCAAGGGAGGCTGGCTGTCAAATATTTCTGCAACCCAAAGGACTAGCAATTAAAACACACTGAAAGTGGCGTGCCTGGGTGGCTCAGTAAGTTAAGCATCTGAATCCTGTCTTCAGCTCAGGTGGTGACCTCAGAGTGGTGGGACTGAGCCCTCCATCAAGCTCCCTGCCCAGCAGGGAAACTGCTTCTCTCCCCTCTTCCTCTCCATCCCCTTCTGCCCATCTACCAGCTTGTGCATGCACTATTTCTCACTCTCTCTCAAATAAATCAATCTTTGAAACACACACACATTAAAAGCGCTCATGGAGACCTGAGAAAGGGGTCTTGAAACACAGAGACATAACTATCTACTGAGAAACATTCCCCTCACCACCTTACACGGAGGCAGGAACCTTAAATAACTACTCCAACAGTGAAAGGATGAATCATAAAAAAAATGACCCAGCCAATACAGGAACTCAATGAAGCAGCATGTTATCTCAGCATTGACAGGAATATTTTTTTTAAAAAAGGTCTACCCTCATAATTCGTAAGATTGAGCATATGCCTCACATAAATTTAGGGCTCAAACTGTATTACTTTGGTGGTCTCAGATATAGTAACATTAGATGAAATAGGCAATAAAGCCAAAAGCATCATTAAGGATAAATTCAGTACTTAATGCTTAACATCTGCCAATTTGTCAGAAAGACATAAAACTTCTTATATTTTGTATTTAAAATAAGTCTCTATGTATATGAACAATTACAATGAGAAAATGATAAATGTACCCCTCATCAGAGTGGAAGATTTTAACACTCCTGTCTCAACATGGCAGACCAAATAAACAAAAAAACTGTAAGATTATAGAAGGTCTGAACAACACAATCAATGAGTTTGATTTACCAAACACTGATAACCTTGGACAATGAGAGACTATATAATATCCTCAGACATACAGAGAACATGTATATACAGTGACCACAGGAGATAAAGCAAGTATGCAACACCAAAATTACAGAAATACAAGAATGGTTTAATGATACAGATATACAAGAATGGTTTAAGAACTTATATAATTCTCCAAATAATAAATTAAAAATTTTAGAAGATCAGATTATCTCCATAGATGTTGTAAAAGCATTTGATAATATTCAGTATTCACCACTGATATTTTTGAAAAACTTAGTAAAATCAAAATAGATACCCAACTCCTTAACATGATAAAACCCAAAGCTAACATACTTAGCGGAAAAATATAAGAAACATTCGTAGAGTCAAAATAAAAGTGTCATCAACAACCGTACAATATGTCAAAACAACTAGACAAAAAAATGAAATCAGACATATAAAATTTAGAAAAGGAAAAAAATGATCATTTACAGATGATGTACTGTATACAGGGAAAACCTAAAAAAGTCAACTAAACTATTCTAAACAATGAGAGAGGTAGCTTACATGCAAAATCAATAGAGCACAACAAAAGCTGCATCTTCAATGTAAACTAGGAGACAGAAAATGCACAAATTTAAATCACTTTTCACATTTTATTTGTAAATACGTGGTCAAATGGCAAAGTTAGTCCTAGAGCCGTAAGATATACTTAACACTGGAGAAAAAAGGGACTGCTAAGCAAATCTGAAAACGATGAAATGGAATGAGGTAACAAGTGCCAACGGATGACAAAGGCAAAGGCAAAGCCAAATGGCCCGCGTCAGCCACCAGGGGGTCACAGGAAAAACTGGAATGCTGAGGGGCCTCATCCCAAGAGGGAACTGCTGAGAGCAAGATGCAGATTAATCAAAGGCAGAGAGACTGGGGGAAGCAGACAAAAGGAGTGAGAAGAGGGAAAAAGAAGAAAGAGGGTGAGCACTCCGAAAAGGCCAACAAAATAACATACTCTCAAAGCAGACACACCACCCTGCAAAGCAAGGGCTGAAAATTCACCAAAGAAATGTTGTCATAAAGCAGATGAGGGGCGCCTGGGTGGCACAGCGGTTAAGCGTCTGCCTTCGGCTCAGGGCGTGATCCCGGTGTTGTGGGATCGAGCCCCCACGTCAGGCTCCTCTGCTATGAGCCTGCTTCTTCCTCTCCCACTCCCTCTGCTTGTGTTCCCTCTCTCGCTGGCTGTCTCTATCTCTGTCAAGTAAATAAATAAAATCTTTAAAAAAAAAAAAAAAAAAAGCAGATGAAAACAGCATGTTGAAAAAAAACTAAGAACTAAAAACCTTGAGGGTATAATCATAGTATCAAAAGAACACAAAATATGAACAGAGGAGCAGATGGCCCAGATAACAGTGGATGAATAGCAGATAGCAAGAGAATGTGGAAAAGGAACTGACAGAACTCAGGCAAGGAAATGAAGAAAAACTCAAAATCATTTTTAAAAAGACTGAAATATTTTTACACAAGTAACAAAAAAGGGATAACAGACATCACAGATATCATTTAAGAAACATAGGAAACAAGAAAGTGAGGAAAATTCAAAATGACAGTAGGGGAGGAGGAGGCCATTACAAATTAAAGATTTGTAAGACTCATCAACCAAATGCAATGTGAGGACCTTGCATGAGATTTGCACAGAGATTTTTTCTACTATGAAAAAACAGTAGAGAAAAAATCCGGGAAAACTAAACTAGGTTTGGATAATATTACATTACTAGTATTAATCAGTATTAATTTTGCTGGGTGGGATGACATTGTAGCTTTAGGGTTTTGTTTTGTTTGTTTTTAAGTCTTAATATCTATTAGAGATACACAGTATAGTACTTAAGGATGAAATATGTGAAATACTCCCAAAAAATAAGAGGGGAAGGGGAAATAAACACAAATAGCAAAATACTGATAATCACTGGAGCTGGGCAATGGATAATGATTCATTACCTTATATATTTTTTCAAATTTTCCATAATAAATAAATAAAATTCATACAGAAGCATAAACAAAAGAACAATCAGGAAAAATCATAAATGAGAGATGATGATACCTATCAGGCATTAAAACACTCTAAAGAGTCAATGACTAAAATGGTATGGAACTGAAACATGAACAGATAAGCCAATGAAACAGAATAAAAAGTTTAGAAATAGACCCAAACATATATGACAAATTTAGTGTGTGATAAAGCCAGAATCTCAAATCAGTGGAATAAGAAAGTCACTGTTATAAATTGTTTGGGAATAAGTGGATAAGCCATTTGGGAAAAGAAAAACCGGATCCATACTTCACTTATCAGGATAAATTCGAAGTGGATCAAAGATCCAAGTATAATATATAATAAATTATAGATGTATTATACTTTTATATCAGCAATCCCATTTCTAGAAGTTTAAGGTATACCTGCTGCTATGGACTAAACTCTTCACCCCGCCCCCAAAATTCGTATGTTGATGCTCTAACCCTCAAAGTTTTGGTACTTGGAGATGGGACCTGAAGATTATGTTTAGATGAGGCCATGCAAACAGAACCCTCATGATGGGATTAGCGCCCTTTTCAGGAGCATGAACCAGAGAACGTGCTCTCTCTCCTCCCCCCACCCAGGTATGGACACAGAGAGAATATGGCCAACAGTCTGCAAAGCAGGAACAGAGCTCTCACCAGAACCTAACCATGCTGACACTCTGGTCTGACTTTCAGCCGCCACAACTATGAGAAAATAAATTTCTGTTGTTCAGACCCTCCGTCTATGATTATGGAAGCCAGAGCCAAGACACCTGCTGAAATAACAAAATGCCATGTGTACATAATTATTCACTGCAGTATTACTTGCAGAAAATCTTGGAAACACGCAAGTGTCCAGCAATAGGGGACAGCAATAAACTGCTGTTTATACAATGAAGTACACTTCAGCTCTAAAGAAAAATGAGGAAGGTGTCTCTATTGCTGTATTATTATCATTATTATTATTATTATTATACATGCTACCAAAGCAAGCACTCTATTGCTATATTAAAACAGAGAGATCTTTAGGATATGCTGTTACATGATTAAATCAAGACATGCAATACCATATGTAGCACAGTACCTCGTATGTAAGAATGGGGAGAGTTAAGAACATGCATTGTGCGTACGGTATATGCACGTGTATGAATTTGTTGTATTTCAAAGAAAAAAAATATTGAAAGGATTAAATGAGAATCTAATGGAATTTACCTTTGGGGCAGTGGGAAAAAAGGATGGAGGGAACAGGACAGAAGAGAAACAGAGAAAGGGTGAAGTGTACACCTTTACATATACCTAATTTTAAGCCCACAGAAAAACTGAAAAAACAGAACAGGAGTTAACAACAAACCCACACTTAGGTTCAACAAGTGTTACCAATTTGCCATATTTGCTTTATCACTCTTTCCCATATATATACTTACATGTGCTTCTTTTTTTCTTTTTTTTGCAGGATCATTTTAAACTAAAGTTCATCCATAAATACATAAGCACACATCTGGTAAGAACCACCTCCTTAATACCTACAAACTACTATCACATCTAATAACAAACAATACTTTCACAAAATCAGTTTTACTAGGTCCCTCATTAATAAATTAAGTATATCTAACACATATTCATTCTATAGAGTCACATTTCTGTAACTATTTTTATGTCTACTTTGTGTTAGAGTCTACCAAGATAATCAACTGCACAGCCTTCCAGAGCCAAATAAAGGGCACTGTGAGGAAGGACAGCTCATGAGCCCTATACGCTCAGGTACAATTTTTCTTGCCCCAAAAGTAAATCCCAAGCAACAGCCTTACCTTCACTGCTATTTTCTGTTTTGATTTTCCTGACTCTGTGATTTTGGTTTTGTTTCTTGTTTGCTCATGACCAATGTTTCTTTTCCCCGTTGCTGACAGCAATGATTAAAAAGCTGGTTTCACGGTGTGACCATCTAATGATCTCTATCAGATTCATGGGGTACTCTGAGCCATAGACTACAGAGAATATGATTTATGTCATCTTTTTCTACTTGTTCTGTTTGCCTATTTCTGAGCTCAAATCAAGTAAAAAAAAAAATCTCGCACATGGAAAGAAGAACAGCCGTTTGAGATATGAATTAGTGTTCAAATTCCATGTTAACTTTTAACCTATGACAAAAGCCAAAACTGAAGTCACAAACTCTTATGTGTCTGTAACTGGAAAAAAGACTTTACCTCTCACTGTTCAAGTTTGAAACAGTCTCCTTTTTCCAGAGGGGATTTTAAATATTAAAATTTCAAAAAGAACTCTAATGTGACTGGTTTATAAACACTAAATAAGAGCTTACTTCAAACTAATAATCCTGGAATTCCCAGAAAATAAAGGAACTAAACTTCTAATACTTTAAATATGCTAACCTGAAAAAAATCCTTCCCACAGAAACCACTTTTTCAAGAAGCATTTTTATGTAAGAATCTAAGTTACTGTAATCAAAGTGAACTCTGGACAAATGACATATGTTTGAATATCTGCATTTTATCAGGAAGTATACCTCTCTCTGATTTTCTCCGTGAGAAGAATAAGCATACATTTTCTTTTTTTATAAAGACTTGAGTTTCAGGGCGCCTGAGTGGCTCAGTTGGTTAAGGATCTGCCTTCAGCTTGGGTCCTGGGAATGGAGCACTGTTCAGCAGGAAGCCTGCTTCTCCCTCTCCCTCTGACTCACACTCATGCCTGCTCTCTCTCTCTCTCTCTCTCTCTCTCTCTCTCTAGTGCTCTCTGTCTCTCTCCCTAAAATAAATAAATAAAATCTTAAAAAAAAAAAAAAGACTTGGTTTCTTCCCCCATGAAAAGACTAATTAATCTGAATTTCCCAAATGATATGTATAGAATATCTTCTAATATTCAGTCCATATTTAAGTTCCCTAACAGTCCTCTTCCTACCCTCTGCTCACCAATACTCAAAATACAAACTCATATAAACAGCCCTTGCCCCTGTTGTGAAACTGACCCAGATATCACAACAAGTTTCTAACAACCCCAATGCCAACAGTATAGACAACTGCACAGAAAATATTCTGCCGTTTACAAAATCTATGTATATATACAGTTGACCCTGCACAACACAGGGGTCAGTGGCACCAACTACCCTGCAACACAGTCAAAAATCCTCTATAACTTTTGACTCCCCAAGAGCTTAACTACTAATAGCGTACGGATGACCAGAAGCCTTACCCATAAAATAAATAAGTAACACATATTTTGCATGTCATATGTATTTTATATTGTACTCTTACAATCAAGAAAGCTAGAGAAAAGAAAACTTTACTAAGAAAATCACAGAGGGGTCCCTGAGTGCCTCAGTCAGGTAAGCCTCTGACCCTTCACTTTGGAAATGGAGCCCCACATCTGGGCTCCGTGCTCAGTGGGAAATCTCCTAGAGATTCTGTCTCTGTCTCTGTCTCTCCCTCTAACCCCTCCTCAAAATAAATAAATCTTAAAAAAAAAAAAATCAGAGAAGAGATGATACATTTACAATACTATAAAACACCTGGGTTTAAGTGGACCCATGCAGTTGAAAGCTGTGTTATTCAAGGGTCAACTGTATTACCATTGTCCTTCTCAAGCTGTGGAACTGTATGTCCCAATTCAAAGGCTAGGCCACAAGTTAAGCACTGTACAACCCTTCTTAAGAATGGTAATTTAGATTCTTTTATATTAAAACAAACATAGATGAGGCGCCTGGGTGGCTCAGTCAGCTGAGTGTCCAACTCTTGGCCTCGGCTCAGGTCATGATCTTGGGGTCGTGGGATCAAGTCTGCATCAGGCTCCACAATCAGTGAGGAGTCTGCTTGAGATTTTCTCCCTCCCACTCCCCCCCTCTCCCTCCCCTCCCCCTCACACTCTCTCCCTAAAATAAATAAATAAACAAAATCTAAAAAAGAAAAAAACAAAAACAAAAAAACATGATGGGACACCTGGGTGGCTCAGTCCATTAGGTATCTGCCTTCAGCTCAGGTCATGATCTCTGGATCCTGGGATGGAGCCCCACATCAGGCTCCATGTTCAGCGGGGAGTCTGCTTCTCCTTCTCCCTCTGCTCCTCCGCACCCCCCACCCTGCTGCTCATGCTCTCTCTCTCAAATGAATAAAATATTTTTTAAAAAAAAACTTCAAAAAAGCACCCAGCAGGTACCTAAAGATAAAAACAATCACTTTTCTCTGCTGATAGGGGCAATGAGTTGGGAAAGGTTTTTATAAGCAAACTTGGGAATCTCACTACGGAAAAAAAACAGAGAGCCAAGTTACTTAAATATTTATTTCCAAAAGACTCACCTGCAATCTTGCAATCTCTTCTCCAAATTTCTTCTGCTGTTTTGCCAGGATAGACTGGTGGTACTCAGCATTGGCCTGCATGATACAGTGCTTTGCAGCCAAGACAGGGAACACCTCCTGGAAATAAAAATACTGACCAGGGGAGAGTCCAACCACACAAACCACCACAGACAACATGGGATGCAGGAAGAAAAAGGAAAAGGAGACAGAAATTAGAATCACCCCATTAATGGTTTAGAGATAGGTTAGTCATTAGGTGTAAACAGAGAAGACCACATGATTTTGCAGGAATTGAATTCAATAAATTCAATTTTTTTCTTCCAATTAAAATTAAGGGGGTTTTTTTTGAACTGTTAAGTGAAGCCAATTTAAGTTTTTTAAGTCTTCAATCAAGCCATGAAGTCAACATTTTGTTTACAAAGAAGAAAGGAAAGCATGCATTAGAAAGAGAAGGAAAAGAGACATTCACAGAGGAATACCAAGCACAGGGCTTTAGAAGCTTTCTTATGAGTCCTCACCCAGCCCTCAGAGTTAACTAAACCATCATTACTCACATATACTAATGAAAATGCTCTATAGCTGACTGTTTCATCATGTTTAAAAGACAAAAGACAGTAAATTAAGTTCCCACTTACATTTATATCCTAAGAGACTTTTTAATAAAGATGATTTCTAGCTATATAAAAATTTAGTATAAACACTAACATTTCAGATCATATACTCAAAAACATAGCAAACAGACAAATGCACTAAATTAATATCTAACATGATAAAGCGTTATTTTTGCCCTAATTTGTTTTGAAGAAAATTCCAGTCAAAATTAGTTTTAAAAGATCCAAACACATGAACCAGAGAAACACTTTTATCAGTAGATGCTCTTCCAAAATGTCAAATCCTAGCCTGCAAACTCGCTGACTTTAGGAAGTACATGACATACGAAATCCAAGAAATATACTAAGCAATCACAGTCTAGACAAAAAATAAGACAATCAAAAACTCAAGTACTACCTGATATGCTTTCCTGTCTCCCAGTGAATAATTTCCTAGCTTCCTGGATCACTACTTGCAGATATTCCAGTTTTATAACTAGAATATGAAAATACCTTATGAGCTTTATTAGTAAAAAGGCAAAAAAGACATCTAAATCTCAAACTGTACTCATGCCAGTTCTCAAGGTAAGGCTGGAGCAACTTGGTATTTAAACAGGAGATTTTCAAGGAATACCAGGAACGCTGCAGAGGTAGTTTCCAAGTCTTTGAAGGTGACATTCTTCTCTCCGTGACACGACTGAACTAATGGCCCAACAGGATGTAACCGTACACTGTGCAGCTGAACATGAGGTCTTTCAGATGAAAAAAAGGTGAGAGAAGATCCCAAGGCTCTTTTCAGGAGTAACAGTATTAACATCCAAGAGTCCTGGGCAAATTTTTACTGATCTCTTGGTGTACTGTAAATCTCCAGGAATTCCTTCAAATGAATTCCTAATTCTCTAATTTGTGCTGCTGACGTATTTACATGCTTTTCTACTTCACTACAAAACTGTCTGCAATTTCATAATTTATAAAGATTCCTGAATGACTTATAAATCAATAAATTCTCCTACAAAAGATCATATAACAAAAACCATATGCTATCATGCACATAAAACTAATTACCTGAACATTTCTGAAAGAGTAATTGAAACATACTACATTTCACTCAATCTGTAAATTCCCTCTTTTAACCATTCTGAGTTTACTTGTTAGTCTAATCATCTGCTTTGTCATTTACATATGATCATCACTGACTAGTCTTTTCAAATGCCACTTCAGAAAAGCTTACATTAAAACAATTAATACTTCCTGTGATGTGTGGTTTAGATGGTTGTTTTCCTTAGCTGTCCAATAGCAGCCCAATTTTCTATCCCTGTTGGCAAAACTTAATTCTAATAAATATGAGATGAATCTGTTTTCTTTTCCTTTTGTCTTTATGTCTGCTTTGTGCGTTAAGACTCATCTTTAAGAAAACAGGACAATAATTAAAAGTGTGACTAATCAACATGTTCAAGTATTCATGCTTGTACCAAATCACCAATGAACTAGAACCACACATGCCTCATGTGGTAAAATTACTGGAGACAGAGGTTCAAAAATTTCCAGAAAGAGTTTTAGCTTGGAAAAACAAATTTAGTAGAGATAAAGGCATCCCCTAAATATAAAAGAATCTTTCATGCATCTTAAATTTAAAAATTACAAATATATTCTCCAAATGCCTCTCCTAAAATTTCAAGTTCCTTTATGAAACGTAATTTTCAACGCACCTTCTTATACACAAAAACATCCAAATATTTCCACATGCAAAATAACCATGTGTTTATAAAAACAATAACTGACCTTGGGGAGAGTATCTTTGTACTGACACTGTTTAAAAGCATCACCAAAGTAATCTGCAGCCTGATTAGCCAATTTAGCTATGATGGCATCTTTCATTTTATCTGGAATAAAATATTACATTGACCATTATAATTAAAATAAATATAAAGTAATCTGATATATCATGATAACTTAGTATAAACAATGAGATCACAAGTTTGTATATTTGTCTAAAAAAATATCCTTATTGATGAAATCAATTCTTCCACATAAAATTTAACCAATTCATAGGCAAATCCAGAATCAGAAAATAGATTAATGGTTGCCAGGAGCTGGGAAAAAAGGGGAATGGTAAGAGGGTTTGGAGTTTGCTCCTGGGGTGACAATAATGTTCTAAAACAAGGGATAGTGCTGATGGTTTCAAAACTCTGAATATACTTTAAAAAAAAAAATGAATTGTAAATTCCAAAAGGGTAAATTTTATTATATATGAATTCTATCTTACTACAAGCTGTTATTTTAAAAGAAAAAAATTATTCCTGTTCATAATGCTTCCACAAGATGACCGCTCTCTTATTTTCAATTTCTCTGCACTTTCATATTCAGACCATATCCCAATCTCTCATACTAATTTAAATGCCTTCTAAGAATTGTTTTTATTTCCTCATTCAGGGCCAGGGACTCTGCCTAGATGCTCCTTCTTATTAATTACATCTAGTTTAGAGGAGATCTCTTCAAAGAAACTCTTCTTGACTAATGAATCTAAAATAAGCATGACTCCCCCCTATATCCTTACCCAGAGCCAGGCCACCAGGCATTATCACATAATCTAGCTTATTTTCTTTATAGCAATTATCTCCCTTTAAAACCACCTTGGCTACTCAATTTCTTGCTTATCATCTTCCCCACACTACAAATGTAAGCTTCCTGAAAATAAGAATTTTGTCTGCAACCTCTATCTAGAGCCTAGAGCAGTGACTGGCACACAGTAGGTACCCAATAAAAATATGTTGAATGAATGAATTTCTGACCCATTACAAACCTATATAAATACTATTCCAGAGTTTAGTGTTTTAAGACAATAGCTATTCCATAAAATGCTTCAAACGCAACCTACATTCATAAGTGTTCATTTCTACCACCTTAATTTCAGAAAAGGAAAGCTGAAAATTTTCAGTAACCCATGTTTCAAATTCAAAGAGGAAAGCTCTACACTGAACATATTATATTCTTATCAACTTCCTATTTTAAAACCTTATCACTTCTTTTCACATGCAACAAAATGGAGGAAAAATTAGAACTAGAATTACCTCTTGTGGCTTTTAAAAAAAATACTTCTTGGGCCTGTGCCAACATAATAAGACTGAGGGTCCCAACAGTATCTGGAGATATGTCCACAGTAGGCTCTCGATTTAAGGCAGATAATACTGTCTCTTTAATATGCAGAAAGGCACCACTAGCAAACTAGAGGGAGGGGGGAAAAAAAAAACTTCTTTAAAATCTACAGAAACTCAGACAAGACTTAATTTTCTACTATTACACACAATCATTTCAAATGTTAATTATGTTGAACAGTTACTATTTTTAAATTCTTATATTGTTACAGATCTAAAAACATCTGACCCACAGACAATGAGGGTATTTTTCTAAAGTGCTATACAGTTAACAGAATATTTAACAAAGATTAAAAGTACACTGCAGCAAAAAATACAGTAAATTTAGAGGGCAAACTGGTTAAACTTATTTTTAGATATACTTCCTCGAGACTAACATGAGAATACAGGCAGGGATAAAACATTATTAAAATGCATTTAGTACTAAAATGATTTTACTCTGGTCCCAAACAAATTCATCTGTCAAATAATTAAACACTCCATACTTAGGGAAAAACCTCAAATAGTACAGGGACATCCACCGCTAATGATTTCTATTTGGCTTTCAAAGGTCCCTGGTGAAATGTTCCCCATCAAATTTTTTACTTCCAATTATATTTTGCTGAAGTTAACACAAAAATAACTGCTTTTATGAAACAAATGATCCTGGGAAAAAGAAAGGCATCAGTCTGGGATTAAAAGGTGTTGTGAGTTATACAGAGATGCTCTGCAGAGATAAATCAAGGTTAACTGTATTTAAAGTAAAAATCACGTTTTCTACAGTCAGGAAGTTATCTTAAACTGGAGCATCTGCCAAGAGGTGATGACCTGACCTTGTTCAACAAACTAAGAGAATCACAGACTAGAACAGCAAAGGATCCAGTCTCCCTCACAAATCCTGGAAATGGAGGCCCACAGAGGTTACTAAAGAACAGAGCCAGGGGCACACAGCTCCTTGGTGGCAAATGGCCTAGACCAGCCTAGGATCTAGGTCTTTCTACCAGTATCACCCCTCCCTTTTCCATCACACTAGGTGACCTGCTGTGAATTGCAGAAGTGACTGACAGGATGACCTGTACTCAGTAATTAAGAATGCCCTCTAAGATAGCACATGCCAATTAACTGAGTTACAGTTAATAGAAAAGTAAATAATTACATTTACTTCACTTTCACAGTTTAAAATATTGGCCCTCGGGGCGCCTGGGTGGCACAGCGGTTAAGCGTCTGCCTTCGGCTCAGGGCGTGATCCCGGCGTTATGGGATCGAGCCCCACATCAGGCTCTTCCGCTATGAGCCTGCTTCTTCCTCTCCCACTCCCCCTGCTTGTGTTCCCTCTCTCGCTGGCTGTCTCTATCTCTGTCGAATAAATAAATAAAATCTTTAAAAAAAATTTAAAAAAATAAAAAAATAAAATAAAATAAAATAAAATATTGGCCCTCTATAGCCTCAAAAAGAAAAGGGATGTGCATCCTGTTTGTCATCCATGCCCAGTCAAAACTGCATGGCGAGCCACAATTTGGAGCACCTTGTTTGCTTAAAATGCACTTTCCTCTCACACTTTCTTAGAAGAGCATTTCTCACCTCACTCATAAACTTAGAATGTCTAAGAAAAAATACATTAAAATAATGTACATCTGACCCTTGAACACAGAGATCTGAACTACACAGGTCCACTTACACAGGGATTTTTTTTTCAATACAGTACAGTACTATAAATGTATTTTCTCATGTACTTCTTAATAACATTTTCTGTTCTCTAACTTACTTTATTGTAAGAGTACAATATAAAACACACGTAACATACAAAATATGTGTTGTTTGTTTTATGGGTAAGGCTTCTGGTCAACAGTAGGCTATTAGTAGCTAAGTTCTAGGGGAGTCAAAAGTTACAAAGTTTTATTTTTTTTAAGATTTTATTTATTTATTTATTTATTTAACAGAGAAAGAGGCAGCCAGCGAGAGAGGGAACACAGGCAGGGGGAGTGGGAGAGGAAGAAGCAGGCTCCCAGCGCAGGAACCTGATGTGGGGCTCGATCCCAGGACTCTGGGATCACGCCCTGAGTCGAAGGCAGATGCTTAACGACTGAGCCACCCAGGAGCCCCATTACAATGTATTTTCAACTTTGCAAGGGGTCATCAGCACCCCTAATCCCCACACTGTTCAAGGGTCAACTGTACAAAATTTTTAAATGAGGGGCGCCTGGATGGCACAGCGGTTAAGCGCCCGCCTTCGGCTCAGGGCGTGATCCAGTGTTATGGGATCGAGCCCCACATCAGGCTCTTCCGCTATGAGCCTGCTTCTTCCTCTCCCACTCCCCCTGCTTGTGTTCCCTCTCTCACTGGCTGTCTCTATCTCTGTCGAATAAATAAATAAAATCTTTAAAAAAAATTTTTTTTAATGAGGTCAATTATTTAAAAGGGATTTACCAAGAACTTCATCTCAAACATTCAATCATTTGTTCTCCCAACATTTATTGAGCCTTTATTATGTGCCAGGCACTGTGCTAGGTGCTGGGTATACAACGGTGAGGAAAAACAGAGCTGGTCTATAGGTACAAAGTTTATTAAAATTCAAAAATATTAATCAGTTCATTAAAAAGTACTTTACTTTTCAAGAAAATATCTGTGTATAAAGAAACATCTATAAATCTAAATACAAATTATTTTCAATTTACTCCAACTGAGCATTGATCATTACATGGTTACTTTTCTGCATACCTGGTAATGCTTAGCAGCGATTTTCAATCCTTCATCATTATCCAGGTTCTGTTCTGCTGCAATCTGGCTAGCTAAGGCTGCACAATTGAACAACACACAGCTCTTTTCATATCCTAAGCTTGCAAGAGCTGTAAAAAATTAAGAAGGAAAAATTTATCAGTTTATTTTTCTAAAGAAAATGAATGTTTTAGAGATTGGCTCTCACAAAAACAAGTTTCCAAACCTGTTTTCTCACCCAAAACAGTGCCCATATTTCTAATGCTGCCCTGCCAGGCATTTATTTCCTCAGCAATATCCCCATCATCTAAAAGTCAAAAGATCAATGCTGATGTTCTTTCCTTTCCTTTACATCCACAATGCTGTCAGGTTCCAAATGAAAAGTCATTCTCATGTCAATTCTCACTTAAATTCATTTTTTTTCACTTAAATTCAAATAAACTATTTCCATTTTATCACCTCTCTCAAAATTATATCTTCTCACCACATTCAAGCCAGTTCTTCACGACCACAAAACCTAACCCAATGCAAGTGCCTCCAAGTCTCACTTCCTTATGCCAATACATCTCTCAGAAGGCTAACAAGTAATATGGCTAAAATACAACTCTGGTCAAGACACTACACACTTCACAGCTACTGGGATAACTCCTATCAAGAACAGCAACAACAAAAAATACCAAATGTTGGAAGACATGTGGAAAAATTGGAACTGCTGTGCACTGTTGGTGGGAATGTAAAACACTGCAGCTGCTGTGGAAAACAGTATGGCAGTTCCTCAAAAAATTAGAAATAAAATTCCCATACAATCCAAAAATTCCACTTCTGGGTATATACCCAAAGAATTGAGAGCAGTCACAAGAAGATATTTATACACCCATAATCATAGCGAAAAGGTAGAAGAAACCTCAGTGTCCACTGATGAAAAAATAAACAAAATGTGGTATATACATAAAATGGAATATCATCCAGCCTTAAAAATGAAGGAAATCCCGTCACATGCTACACCATGGATGAACCTTGAGGACATTATGCTGAGTGAAATACAATGATCACAAAAAGACAAACTTACAGGCATACCTCATTCTATCGTGCTTCACTTTAATTGGGCTTTGCAGACAACTGCATTTTTTTTTTTATAAATTGAGAGTGGCATCAAGCAAGTCTATCGCTGCCATTTTTACAACAGCATTTGCTCACTTTGTAGCTCTGTGTCACATTTTGGCAATTCTCACAATATTTCAAATTTTTTCATCATGATTATTGTATTTATTAGGGTGATCTGTGATCAGTTATTACAAGTCACTGAAAGCTCAGATGATGGTTGACATTTTTTAGCAACAAAGTTTTAAATTAAGTTATATACACTGTTTTTAGACATAATGCTACTGCACACTTAGACTATAATGTAGTATAAACATAACTTTTACATGCACTGAGAAACAGAACAAAGCTTTACATGCGAACAAAATTATATTTGCACTCTCATTCTTCATATCCTAAAATTACACAATACTCTAATGAGTGGGTAGCCCATGCTTTATTTAACCAAGACATTACTAAAGGACACTTAATTCTCAAAATTTGCTACTGGAAGTGCCTTGATGAACTATCTCCTGCTTTATTTATGCTAAGTTTTTTGCTTCCCACTTCTTCCAGGAACTTGGTTCGTCACTTCATCTATCTCACTTAATACCTCCTAGTTCTGCCATCTGCTCCTTAATTCTCAGCCTATCAATTTGGCATTAAAAATCCTTTTTCTTGACCTTGTCTCCCCCTCAGCATAATGTTCCCTTGCCCTTAAATCTCTACTGCAAATTTTCTGAAATGAGCAACCCATATTTGCTGTCTCCATTTCCTCACTTCTGGTCCACCCCTCAACCTAACGCAATTTGGCTTCTTCAGCATGCCCCCAGTGAAACTTCTTTCATTGCCGAATTCAGCAACTTCTCCAACTTTATGAGACTTGACCTCTGCCACAATGACTCTGTCAATGATGTTCCAAACCTGAATGAACATTAGAGTCACCTGGAGGTATTTTCAAAGATACTAATTCCAGTGGCCCACACTGAAAATTCCTATCACTTTTGGCATTCTGTATCTTTACATCTATACCTTTCACATCTTCCCCAAGTAATTCTTATATACAGCCAGGTTCAGGAACCACTGGACTACGTGACCTCTGAAACCCTCCTGGCACTCAATTCCATTTCTGTATTTTCCCCTGGTTTCTCCGAGATCTGAAAGCTTTGTCTCATTCTCATTCCCAAGAACCTCTTTCCCTGTTTCCCTTGAATGTCATATTCCGCACCTCTGGCTTTCACACTTTTCCCAATCTATAAACTATCAGAGGAGACAGATTTATCATCATTTAATGATAATTCTTCCCAAATCTATGTCTCCACCACTTTTGAGTTTTAAATCCAGTTTCCAAATGCCAAACAAAAACGTCTACCCAGACATAACAGGGAAGTCAAACTCAACTTGTCCACTGGAAGGAATAAATAGCCAACAAGTCAAACCAAGTTATAAATCTGAGAGTCAACCCTCAACTACTACTCCTTTCTGAGAAACAGTCAGCAGTCATAATCTACTTTCCAATGTCTTCACCCTCCATAATCCTCAATTCAACCTATGGTTTTGAGCCTTAATAATAATTCCATTAATATGTATTATATATCATTTGTATTGTATTTTATTATTATATATAATACATACTCTAAAATGCATACATACTATAAATAATATATTACATGTAATTATTTATAATAAAACATATTATTATTATTCATTGCAGCTAATATTTATTGCATACTCTTCTAAGGACTTCACATATATTCACTCATTTAATCCACACAAGAACCCAATGAGATAAATAGTATTTCATAGTACTATTCATTCCCCACTTCAAAGATGAGAAAATTAATGCACAGAGAGGTTAACCTGCCAAGATGGTAAATCAAAAAAACCCTCACTCTTCTGACCTTTGGTTATAATGTTCCACCTGTAACGTTATTTTCGAGGTGGGAAAACCAAATTCATCCTTCAAAGCCTAACCTGAACATCGCTCTCTTTCAACAAGCAGAATTCATGTCTTCCTCTATGCTCCCACAACTTTGTTCATATACTCATACACTACCCACTATATTTTAGAATGATCAACTGTCTTCCTAGCCAGACTGAATACAACTGTCTTATTCATTTTTATAACTAGGACAGTGCCTGGCAAGGCGTAGGCTCTCTACAAATTACTGGAAATTACAATAAAACTTGAAGATAAAGAGAAAATAAGATGTAAAAATTTTTATTATTTACAAAGAGTTGTTAGGAGAGCAATTTTAAAATCTAAAATAATACAAAGCATTTAGACCAAATTTCTTATCATTTTTATAAAAATAATTACATACCCAATTTTACAGATCCTCCAAAAAGTGAACCTTTATCAAAAGCATCCTTCCAGGTAAACGTCAAGCAGATCTTGAGAGGAAGAGAGAAAACAGAAAATTATCTTACTTTCTTGGATCTTACTAAATATTAGGTCTCTTTTGAAAAAAAATCCACAATGAGGAAAACGACCAAAGCTCATCAAAACATTATCCTTTCTAGCCAACTAACTCCTTTCCCTCTTCCTGGACCATAAAATTTTCTTTTTTAAAAGTCAAATACTGGGGGCGCCTGGGTGGCTCAGTCGTTAAGCATCTGCCTTCGGCTCAGGGCGTGATCCCAGAGTTCTGGGATCAAGGTCTGCAACAGGCTCCTCCGTGGGTAGCCTGCTTCTTCCTCTCCCACTCCCCCTGCTTGTGTTCCCTCTCTCACTGGCTATCTCTCTCTCTAATAAATAAACAAAATCTTTAAAAAAAAATGTATAAAAGTCAAATACTGGCACTAAGATATTTCCAATGGTCATTCTGCCTCAGTAATTATACATATATTATCCTTTCCAGAAAACACTATCTTACTTATCTTTACAACATACAATGGCTTGAACAGAACAGGTACTTAAATAATTGTCAAATAAGCCAAGAGAAGCAAAGGCAACAAAGTTAAGTACTATAGGTTTCCCAGAAGATAAAATTAAAAACGATTCCCTGATGACAAAGTAGGAGAAGGGTTACTTTTGGGGGAATGAGATGAGATGTTATTTCCTGATTTGGGTTATGCTCATACATGTATATTTACTATGTAAAGATTCAAGCTGTACACATGATATATTCACTTCTGTACGTATGCCCTACATAAATAAAAAGTTCACTTAATAAAAAAAACCACGGGGCGCCTGGGTGGCATAGCGGTTAAGCGTCTGCCTCCGGCTCAGGGCGTGATCCCAGCGTTATGGGATCGAGCCCCACGTCAGGCTCCTCTGCTATGAGCCTGCTGCTTCCTCTCCCACTCCCCCTGCTTGTGTTCCCTCTCTCGCTGGCTGTCTCTATCTCTGTCAAATAAATAAATAAAAATCTTTAAAAAAAAAATAAATAAAAAAATAAAAAATAAAAAAAACCACATCTCACTCTGCTTCTAAAATATTCCACACATAAAGGTTGAAAAGAACTTACCATCTTTTAAATTATGTATTGGAATCCCATACAAAAACTCTACAACTCAGGATTAGAGAAATTTTCTATGTACACAAAACTAGAGAGAATAACAAAACGAACCCGATATAGCCATCACCAGTTTTACCCTTTTGTCCTTGGTTCACCTACCACCTACTTTCCCTGCCCCGCCCTCAACCCCCAAACATACACTTTTTTTCCTCCAGTATTTTAAAGCAAATTTCAACACATTATGTCACCTGTAAAACTTCAGTACAAAAATGTTTAAAGTATTTTTCATAAACTACATATTTTAAAAACTTAGAAATGTCACACAAACTAAAAACTTGTTTAACAAGTCTCTCAAATAAAACTGTAAGAAATCGTCAGCATTTCCAATATCTAACCTTTAAGAGAAAGCAGACATTCTTATAGTGTAACACCTAATCGTATCAGTACTTGCAACTTCATATACAAACATAATTTGTGCCAAATTTTAAAACACATAAACTGAGACTAATACTTCTTCAATTACAGTTTCCTTCTTAATTCTGTAAAAGCCAAAGAGAAGAACATCATAGATTACGTTAATCAGTCAACAGATCATATTGATATAAAATGCAGGAAAAAAAATACAGCCCAATGCTCCACATAAACCCAGAAGTGACTAAGCAATGACAGCAACAGAATTCCAAGACACTCTTCAAAAAGACACCCAATTTTTATCAGATGGCCTTACAAGCTTCTAATTTGTATCAAAAGTTCTCATAAAAACATAAAAATAGTAAAGTGATACCATGTATGGGAGGAAAGTTTACCATTATTATTATACAACTTAAAAACAAATTAAAATTAACGACTTACTTGATTTTCAGAGAATGGGAACTTGGGTTCAATGGAACAAATCTGGTCATAATATCTAAAAAAATGGAAGAAAATTTATATTTACCGAGCTAAATATTATACATAAATATGTATAATACTGGTTTAAGAGTACATGAAAATTATTCATGCTTCCTTTGAGTGGCCCACAAATCAAATTCAATCATTTTAAAGTTAATAAACACAACCTTTCAATGCATAAATCAGAATCTAAAATGCATGCAATAAAAAACTGTGAACAAAAGATGCATACTCACCACCAAAAAAAAATACTTATCAAGTATTATTGGCTTTTAAAAGCAAACTAACATCTGCCCAAGACCAATGTATTTTAATACTATTTCTTATTAAGGTAACGGTTTATATCCACTGGGCAAATTAATATATCTGGTAAAATGATGTATTTTTTAAAGATTTATTTATTCCAGAGAGTGCATGCGAGCAGGGTGGTGGTGGGGGGAGCAGACTCCTCCTGAGCCCAGAGCCCAAAGCCGGGCCTGATCCTGCGACCGAGGTCATGATCTGAGCCAGAATCAACACTTGGATGCCCAACCGAGCCACCTACGTGCCCCTAAACTGCTATTTAAAAACAGGTTTACTAACTTTCAGATATGCTTTGGTTATATCTACTTCTGTCCCTCTCCACCACTGTCACAACAGTTCATCAAAACTTCTACCCTCCCCAGAAATAAACCCATGATTTTATTGGTCAGTTAATCTTCAACAATGGAAGCAAGAATATCCAATGGAAAAAAGACAATTTCTGGGGCGCCTGGGTGGCTTAGTCATTTAAGTGTCTGCCTTCGTCAGGTCATGATCCTGGGGTCCTGGGATAGAGCATCAGGCTCCCTGCTTCTCCTCCTCCCTGTGCCCCTCCCCCTACTCATCTTCACATGTGCGCGCGCGCGCTCTCTCTCTCTCTCTCTCTCTCTCTCTCTCTCTCTCTCATGTCAAATAAAATCTTAAAAAAAAAAAAAAAGAAAAGAAAAAAATTTCTTCAACAATGGTGTCAGGAAAACTGGAGAGTTTTGCAATCTATGCAAAAAGAATGAAACTGGACCACTTTCTTAGGGGAATATAGTGGGGGACAGGTGACAAAGGTGGTGGGGATTAAGGAGTGCACTTGTCATGATGAGCACAGGGTGATGTATGGAAGTGTGGAATCACTATATTGTACACCTGAAACTAACACTGCATGTTAACTGAAATTAAAAACTTTTAAAAAAGATAAATGTACTCTATCCCCTTCACCAACTTCACCCATTTCTCCACTCACCTACCCTCTGGTAACCATTAGTTAAGAGTCTGCTTTTTGGTTTGTCTCCTTTTTTGCTCATTCATTGTTTCTCAAATTTCACCATATGAGTGAAATCATATGGTATTTGTGTTCGTCTGACTTATTTTGCTTACCATTATACTCTCTAGATCCATCCATGTTGTTGCAAAAGGCCAAGATTTCATTCTTTTTTATGGCTGAGCAATATTCCACTGTGCGTGCCTCTGTGTGTGTGTGTGTGTGTGTGTGTCTGTATACACACACCATATCTTCTTTATCCATTCCTCTATCAATGAACAATTGGGCTGCTTCCATATTTGGCTATTGTAAATAATGTTTAAATAAACACAGGAGTGCATATATCTATTCAAATTAGTGTTTTCATATTCTTGGGGAAAATACCCAGTAGTGGAATTACTGCACCATATGACAATCATATGACAGGTCTTTTTTTTTTTTTTTTTAGTGAGACAGGAAGAAGCAGAGGAGAGAGAGAATCTTAAGCAGGCTCCATTGCCCACTGCAGAGCCCAACAAGGGACTTGCTCTCATGACCCTGAGATCATCACCTGAGCCGAGATAAAGAGTGGGACGCATAACTGACTGAGTCACACCCAGGCACCCCTATTTTTAATCTTGAGGAACCTCCATACTGTCCTTCACAGTGGTTACATCAGTTTGCACCAACGGTATACAAAGGTTCCTTTTCCTCCACATCCTCACCAACACTTGTTGTTTATTGTTTTTTATTTTAGCCATTCTAACAGGTGTGAGGTGGTATCTCGTGATAGTTTTTCTTTTTAAAGATTATCTGAGAGAGACAGAGCGTGTGTGCATGCATGCACAAGCAGGGAGAGGCACAGAGGGAGAAGGAGAAAAGCAAACTTCCCACTGAGCAGGGAGCCAGTCACAGGGCTCGATCCCAGGACCCCAAGATCATGACCTGAGCCAAAATCAAGACTGGGAGGTTTAACAGACAAAGCCACCCAGGTACCACTCATAGTTTTGATTTGCATTTCCTTGATGATGTGTGATGCTGAGTATCTTTTCATGTCTGTTTGGCCACCATATCTTCTGCCCACTTTTTAACTGGACTGTTTTTGGGGTGTTCAGATTTATAAATTCTTTATACATTTTGCATACTAACCCTTCACTGGATATATCATTTGCAAGTATCTTCTCCCATTCCATCTATTATCATTTAGTTTTGTTGACTGTTTCCTTCACTGTGCAGAACCTTTTTATTTTGATGTAGTCCCAATCATTCATTTTTGCTTTTGCTTCCCCCGCCTCAGGAGACACATCTAGAAAAAAACTGCTATAGCTAATGTCAGAAAAGTTACTGCCAATGCGCTCTCCTAGTATTTTTTGGTTTCACATCCACATTTAGGTCCTTAACCCATTTTTTTTTAAAGATTTATTTACCCATTTTTGAGCAAGAGAGAGAGAATACGTGGAGGGGAGGGGCAGGGGCAGAGAGAATTCCAAGCAGACTCCAAGCTGAGCGCAGAGCCCAACTAGAGGCTCAATCTCATGGCCCCAAGTTCACTACCAAGCTGAAACCAAAAGTCGGATGCTCAACCAACTGCACCACCCAGGCACTTCCCGCCTTAATCCATTTTGAACTTATTTTTGTGTGTGGTGTAAGAAAGTGGTCCAGTTTTCCCAACACCATTTGTTGAAGAGACTTTTTCCCACTGGATAGTCTTTCCTGCTTTTCAAAGATTAACTGACCATATAATTGTGGGTTCATTTCTGGATTTTCTATTCTGTTCTACTGATCTATGTATCTATGTATCTATTTGATTATTACGGCTTTGTAATATAACTTTAAGTCCAGAATACCTCCAGCATTATTTTGCTTTGCTTTGCTTTCTCAAGACTGCTTTGGCTATTCACTGTCTTTTGTGGTTCCATACAAATTTTAGGATTGTTTGTTCTAGTTCTGTGAAAACTGCTGTTTGGTATTTTGGTAGGAATTACAATAAATGTGTAGATTGTTTTGGGCAGTACCGACATTTTAACAATATTTCTTCTTCCAATCCACGAACATGGAATTTTTTCCCATTTCTTTGTGTCGTCTTCAATTACTTTCATCAGTTTTCAGAGTACAGGTCTTGCACCTCTTTGGTTAGGTTTATTCCTAGGTATCTTATTATTTTGGGTACAAATGTAAATGGGATTGTTTTCTTAATTTCTCTTTCTGCTGCTTCACTATTGGTATATAGAAATGCAACAGATTTCTGTACACTGATTTTTGTTTCCTGTGACTTTACTGAATTTATCAGTTCTAAGCAGTTTTTTGGTGGAGTCTTCCAGGTTTTCTATATATAGTATCACGGTCCTCTGCAAATAGTTAAAGTTTTACCTCTTCCTTACTGATCTGGATGCTTTTATGTCTTTTTGTTGTAGATTTCTGCAGCTAGCACTTCCAGTACTATGCTGAATAATAATGGTGAGAGAGGGGCCATCCTCCTCGTGTTCCTGACCTTAGAGGAAAAGCTCTCAGTCTTTCTCCATTAACAGTACACTTATCTTGATGAGCACCCAGTAATGTACAGAAATGTTGAATCACTATATTGTATACTTGAAACTAACACAACACTGTATGTTAAATATACTGGAATTAAAATTTAATGGGGTACCTGGGTGGCTCAGTCGGTTAAGTGTCTGCCTTCAGCTCAGGTCATGATCTCAGGGTTCCNAGATAGAGACAGCCAGCGAGAGAGGGAACACAAGCAGGGGGAGTGGGAGAGGAAGAAGCAGGCTCATAGCTAAGGAGCCTGATGGGGCTCGATCCCATAACGCCGGGATCACGCCCTGAGCTGAAGGCAGACGCTTAACCGCTGTGCCACCCAGGCGCCCCTCTCCCACTCTTTCTGCCCCTCCCCCTGCACACACTCACTCTGTCTCTCTCAAATAAATAAAATCTTTAAAGAAAAAAAAATTAAAAAATTTAAAAACTTCTACCCTTTAAAGTAGACTAATCAAAAAGTCTCCTAGCCAACCTCCCTGTCTTTCTCTTTTTTTTTAAGATTTCATTTATTTGAGAGCAAGCCCACACATTTGGGGGGGGGGGGCTGGGCACCGGGCAGAGGGAGAGAGAGAAGCAGACTTCCTGAGTCCCCACTGAGCATGGAGCCCAACATGGGGCTTGATACCAGGACCCCAGGATCATGACCTGAGCCCAAGGCAGCCACTCAACCAACTGAGCCACCCAGGTGCCCCTTTCTCATTTTTTTTAATCTATTCTCCACACAGCAGCCAGAACAATCATCAAACATGAAGCAGTCTTCTCCCGCATCAGGCTGACCTTTGAGCTAGCAAGGAGCACTGGGAGTATCCAAGGCCAAGGCTTCTAACTAGCCTGTAATCCTTCCTCCTTCCCTTATCTCCCCCGTCCACCCCACCTTCATCTGGGCTATCATTCCAGTAACTCGTTTCTGAGGCAAATTTTTCAGGGGGAGGGGAGACACATGTGAAACCAGGTTTTTGGCTGACATGGCCATGAGTTTGGTTACAAACAGAAAGAATTAAGCAATTAAGTAAATACACTGAAGATAATGTAGGCTAAGTTTCTAACCATCAGAGAAAGGAGTTACAATTATGGAAAGAAAGATGGCTAAAATAAGTTCTGTGGCTTCTGCCTGGAATTGGAGGTATCAGTGTGAACTTATTTTTCAATATAGTGGACAAATACAGAAACAGGTATAAATGTGTGTAGAAGTGTATCTCCTAAGTGCATACACTGAGAGGGCCTAGAAAAAAATAACACCTCAGTAGCAATAAGCACACCTAGAACCCAGATGAATGACGTTCTGCTTTGGAAGCCAACACTCCGAGAAATGGCAGACTCCATGGCTGAGACCAAGAAAATTCAAGATTCAAGCCTAAAACTTCTTGCATCAGATACAGTTAAGGAAGTACTCAAAAAATAGGAACATGTCAAAGACACAAGAACTTTAAGGGGCCCCTGCTAGCCAAGTCCAAAAAAAGTTAAATAAAATAACAAATCATAACCCATTCAGAATAAAAAATAAGAACACCAATCTGAGGCAAATAAAACAAATAAACAGATGAACAGGGAAAGCACTACCCTACTGTACAATGCCAATTAATAACAATAGAATATAAAACAGAGTTAGAAAAATCAGCATTTGGCACTTGAGTATAGTATCTATTTCAGGTAAGATACATCAATGGTGATGCTAAAGCAAAAAAGTTTGATGGAAAGAGGGTATTTACAAAGACTCAAAGTATCTCCCTACAAAATACTTACTAATTAATTAGTTCAACATACTCATTAACTGTTAAGGTCAAGAAAATTGGCTGACATCATCCTGATCAAGTGATAAAAGTTAAACATTAAGAGCATAGGATAAATCAACAATCAAAAAAAAAAAAAAAAGCAGCTGTACTTTGGTGGTACTACTGCCCAAAAATGCATAAACCACAAGAAAATGTAAGACAAACCCTAACTGAGGGACAGTCTATAAAGAAACTAGCCTGTACCCTTTAAAAATGTCAAGGTTGTGAAAAACAAGGAGAAACGGAAAAACTGTTCCAGCCTGAAGGACACTAAAGAGCCAATTGAATGCAAAGCAGGATCCTGGATTAGATCCCAAATCTGTACATTACTAAGTGCCCGACAACATTATTGGGAGAACTGGCAAAATCTGAATGTGTTTTATGGACTAAATGGTAATAATCAATGTTAATTTCCTGATTTTGAAATTTGTGCTGTGGTTATGTGGGAGAGTATTCTTGACTTAAAAAATGAACTCTGAAAAAGAAATGAACTCTGAAGTATTAAATGCTTAAACCCTTTAATGGATTCCTATTATAGTTAAAATTACATACAAAATTTTTGACAAGGTCTGGCATTATCTAGCCATCATTCAACTCTCCAGCCTCATCTGAGAATATTCACTACACATTTTAGTCATTAGTCTATGCTCTGCCCTGGCTTAGGGACTGCACCTATTTTTTTCCTCTGGAAATTTTTTTTCTCTGGAAACTTTTCCCATCACAATTCCCCACTTTTCTTATCCAGGCTGATATGTCATCAAAAAAGTCTTCCTTCGGAGCACCTGGGTGGCTCCATCAGTTAAGCACCCAACTCTTGATTTCAGCTCAGGTCATGATCTCAGGGTCAGGAGATCAAGCTACGCTTGGGGCTCCCTGCTCAGCGGGGAGTCTGCTTGAGATTCTTTCCCTCTGCCCCTCCCTCACCCAGCTCAGGCGCCCTCTCTCTCAAATGAATGAATAAATCTTTGAAAAAGAAAAAAAAAAGTCTTCCCTCATTCATTCACTAATCCATTCAACACTAAGAATTTGCTATGCACCAAACACAGTTCTAAGACACAGAAATTCAGCAGTAAATAAGCATTTAAAATTCTGAGCCCTTGTAAAGCTTACTTTTAGAGGGAGAGACAAGATAGCTAAGTAAAAATATAGCATGGGGTGCCTGGGTGGCTCAGTTAAGCGTCTGCCTATGGCTCAGGTCATGACCTCAGGGTCCTGAGACCAAGCCCCTCATCTTCGGATTCCCAGCTCAGCGGGGAGTCTGCTTCTCCCTCTCCTTTTGCCCCTCCCCCTGCTTATGCTCTCTCTCAAATAAATAAAATTTTTAAAAAAGTGAAAATATAGTATAGTAGATAATAATAAGTGCTATGGAAAAAAAGAAGTCAGAAGGACAAGATGTTATACAATGTGATATGAGAAGACTGTAGTCTTAAATCACTGCATGTGGTCACTTGACTATATAGAAGTAAAAATTTAATAATTCGAAACATCATGAATAACAGAGAAGGCATGAAGGAGGTGATGTGATGAGGCAAGCAGATAAGTGAGATAAAAGCATTACCAGTCAAGGGAAGATCAAGTGCCAAGAAGCTGGGACAAGAGGTATGCCTGAAAATATCCTGCCATGGCAAGGAGGCCAATAAGGTCAAAGAACAAGCATAGGAGAAAGCACCAGGAGATGAAATCAAAGAAGTAATGATGCCCTGAGTACAACTGTAAGACTTTTGGCTTCTACCATATAGAGCAGGAAGGGGACCCATCAGAGTTTGGACAAAAGAGTCACATGAGCCTGGGGCGCCTGGGTGGCACAGTGGTTAAGCGTCTGCCTTCGGCTCAGGGCGTGATCCCGGAGTTATGGGATCGAGCCCCACATCAGGCTCCTCCGCCATGAGCCTGCTTCTTCCTCTCCCACTCCCCCTGCTTGTGTTCCCTCTCTCACTGGCTGTCTCTATCTCTGTCAAATAAATAAATAAAATCTTTAAAAAAAAAAAAAAAAAGAGTCACATGAGCTAACCTGTTTCCACAGAGTCACCATCCATGGCTGCTGTGAAAAAAACTGACTTGCGGTTAGTTGTGTAAGAGCAGAAGAGAAATCAGTCAGGAAGCTATTACTGTAATCTAGTCAAGAGATGATGGTAGCACGGACCAGGGTGTTCCACATTGGTGGCAGAAGTGATAAGGGCAGGGGTACCTGGGTGGCTCAGCTGGTTAAGCCTCCAACTGTTGGTTTCGGCTCAGGTCATGATCTCAGGGGGATTGAGACCTGCACTGGGCTCCCTGCTCAGCATGGAGCCTCCTTAAAAGATTCTCTCCCACTGCCCCTCCCCCCGCTCATGTGCCCACGCTCTCACTCTCTAAAATCTTAAAAAATAAATAAGATAAAATATTTAAAAATATATAGAAAAAAAGAAGTGATATAAGCACTCGATCTAACTCCTGTTTTAAATTAGCTCCCCTCTCCCTTTATAATCTCTTAGGCCTCTGAACTCTTCCCTCATAAAACTTATCAGTTTGTAATATATTTACTTGCAGAATTATGTTTAACGTCTTTTCTCTCAAAGGATTCTACTAAGCTCCCTGAGAACAGAGGCTGGGTCTGTTTGCTCACTATTTTATTGCTAACCCAAACAAATCAGCTAAACGAGAAGCTTTTTAAAAGTAACTTTTTTTCTCATCTCTGAAAAGTAAAACCCAAAATTATTTTTTTTAGAATGAACAGGAGCTACTAAAGAACATGCCCATAAGGACAGAATAGCAAGTACCAAGGGTCTGAGGCAACGGATGGCAACAATGTGCCTGAGGGTGTACATGGCACAGCAAGAAGGCTCCTATGGCTGGCTATAGAGTGGAGATTTACGAACTTTTTCTGAGAAGGGCTATTGTAGGCTTTGCCCAGCAAAAGGCAAAGTCAAGGGTAACAAGTAGGTCCTTATATAACAAGAAAGAAAGGTCCTGCCTAAACTATATCCTTTTTACCTAAGTTAGGCCATCTCAGATGGTGGGCACACTAGGTACAACTGTCACACGCTGGAGCCATTTCCAAAGGAAGAGTATCCAATCTGGTGGAGAGGGCGCCATGGGGGGGGGGGGGGGGGGGAANGGGGGGGGGTTAGATAGTACCCAAAACAATCAGCTTCACTCTCTGCCCCAATGACACTGAAATTCCAGCACACCCTTCTCTCCTCCCAGAGAGCCCAGCCATCTCAACTTGGGCAGCTGGCTCAGCTGCTGGAGCCAAGGCAATCTGCTGAGTCACCAATCCCCAGTCTGAGATTCTACATTCGCTGCCAAGTGTAGGTAGCAGCAGAGCAAACCCTGGGCAGCAGCAAGGTGCAGCCAATGGCCAGGGAGGCAGGCGCTAGGAATAAAGGGGATGATGGGACAGCGGGGAACACTCCAGCAAGGTCTCCAAGGCTTATAGCCCTAATTCATTAGAGTGGTGGCTATGGACAATAGAAGAACAGGCAGCCGGGCAGGCCTTAGTTTGCAGACTTCTGCTCTAAGCAGGAAAGAAAGTAGTAGAACATAAAGCCACTTCCTCTGCAAATGTATCAGGGAAAAAAAAAAAGAAAGGCTAAACAGAATGTCCTAAATTTTTTACACCTACTCAATTCAAAGTTTTTGGGGTCAACTCTCAAAACTTAAGTTGTGTGGGGAAACAGTGCATTAGAGCTCATTTATGAAATCTAGAAGCTATATGATGGAATCCTCAAAAACAGCTGTCTCAGGACAGTTATGTAATTTAAAATAAGTACTATGGGAGGGCAGTCATTGGAAATCAACAACATCTGACTCACATGGAGTAAACTCCAAGAGACCAACTAATGCTTCTCAAGGAAAACAGCCATTGCTAACTGCAGTTACCGCAGCCAAAATGCTATTCCTATAGCACCAAATACAATGAACTATTCCTTCAATATATTTCCATCATACCACCCCTTGAAATTCAGCCTAGATCTCAGGTCTCAAAATTCCTAGAGAGGAATTAAGAGCAGAAACAAGAGAATCTACCCATCTCTCTATCATTTAAATATGATTTACTAGATCAGCAGATTCTAGCTTAGGCTATACCTCTAACAAAGTAGACCTATACTGCACAAGTCTTCCATAAGTAGGAAGAAGGAAAGCCAGTGTCCTATACCACAGCTGGCAAAAAAAAAAAAGAACGTGCATTATGATTATGGGAAATACTACTACAAAGAATCTGTATGTACCTTTAATATTTTAGAAATAAGCAATTTTTAATCAATTATAAAACCCTAATCATGCTTAAGAGGTATAACGTCACAGTGGGCAATAGCTCAGGCTTGTAAGTCAGACAACCCTGAATTTGAATCCCAACTCTACCAACTCAAAGCTGTGTGACTGTGTGCAAGTTATGAATAACCTCTCCAAACTCTTCTAATGTGAGGTAATATCTCATTTAAGCATGAGGAAAAAGACGATACAATACACACTAAATACTTAAAATAGTGTTGATATATATAGTACATGTGACATAAATGGTAGCTACAGATTATTTTGCAACTATTCCAAAGTGCCTTTNGGGGGCAGGGAACAGGGAACAAATTCACTTCTCTGAATATACAAAAGACAGATATAGGAAAAACTCCCATCAGAAATTCTAGTTCTAGGGACACCTGGGTGGCTCAGTTGGTTAAGCATCTGCCTTCGGCTCAGGTCATGATCCTGAGGTCCTGGGATCGAGTCCCGCATCGGGCTCCTTGCTCGGCGGGGAGTCTGCTTCTTCCTCTGCCTGCCGCTCTCCCCTGCTTGTGCGCTCGCTCTCTGACAAATAAATAAATGGAATCTTGGGGGGAAAAAAGAAAAAGCTTTCTTCAAAAGTTTACCAAAAAAAAAATAAATTCTAGTTTTAGGGGCACCTAGGTAGCTCAGTCAGTTGAGCACTCAACTCTTGGTTTTGGCTCAGGTTGTGATCTCATGCATGATGGGATCAAGACCTGTGTTAGGCTCCCTGCGGAGAGTCTGCTTGAAGTCTCTCCCTCTGCCCCTTTCCTGACTCACGCGCATGTGCCTGTTCTTTCTCTCTTCCTCACTCTCTCACTCACCCTCTTCCTCCCTCTCTAAAATAAATAAGTAAATCTTTTTTTAAAAAAAAAGAGAGAGAGAAAGAAATTCTAGTTTTAAAGTTTAGGGGGAACATGTGGAGACTGAGAACAACCAATCCACACTAGCCAAAGCGACGCTGTAGCAAATTCACATAACCTACACCTCTCCAGTAACTACTTAGAGCTGTGCAACTCCTGACCGCCAACCAGAGAGAAACAAGAGAATCCAAAGAGCTGGACCACTTATTGGTCAGAGTTAATAGATCCTTCTGCAACCTTATTTTCACACTTCTTTCTTCACCCAATTTATCACATGAAGAATCATTAATGAAGCATTTTGCAGCAAAGTATAGTAGAAAGTAACTAGTCAGAGAGTCAAGAGGTCAGAATCTTAGTCTAATTCTGCCACAAAGTCAACTGTATGGCCTTAAACCTCCGGTGGGCAGAAGATTCTCCTTTAAGGTTACACAGAATGAAGAGAGTTCTAACAAACTTTTTTATTTACCAAACATTAGAAGTCAGAACACAGAAAAACAAATCAGATTTTAAATCTTCCTTTAAATTATGCCTAATTCAGGGAAGCCTGGCTGGCTCAGTTGGTTAAGCTTCAGACTCTTGGTTTCAGTTCAGGTCATGATCTCAGGGTCATGAGACTGGGCCCCAAGTTGGGCTCCACGCTCAGCACAAAGTCTGTTTGCGATTCTCTCCCTTCCCTTCATGGATGCACAAGCACGCACGTGTGCATGCTCTCTAAAAAAAAATAAAATCTTTAAAAAAAAAAAAGAAAGAAAGAAATTATGTTTATTCATCTACATGAATAAAATTACCCAGCCAAATCAAGGTCTGGCAAGCACAAATAGTTTTTGAGACCAAGGGCCAACTATTATGTATCTTTATTTCCTCCACATGGTCTGAATAACCAATCTGTAGTAATGTCATTAGTGCTAAAATTATCTTAATATCTTCACCCCCAAACTAACAATTAGAATGTAAACAACAGCTGTGAAGTAAAATGGAACAGCAATATTTTCTTTCCTGATCTATAAAACACTTGTGCTTGAAAAAAGAATTCAGAAATTACGAGACTAGTTTCATCAACTGTATTTTTTACAAATGAAAACGATACTACAATAACACAACAAACTTAAGTATTAACCCACAAGAGAATGACAAATTTAGAATTTTTACAAGACCTATATAAATGACTCGAGTTAAGGAATACAAAACTAAAATTACAAACTTTTAAAAAAATGTCAGTGAAAATACTAATATCAAAACGGATGCAGACTGAGAAAAAGCATACAGTCCTAAAATAAATGTATCAGGAAAGCAAAAAAGAGGAAAAGCTAATCATTCAATACAAAAAGAGGAAAAAGAAAATGAATGACAAAGGCAGAAAACAAACCAAAAATATACACTTGGTTAAGATTTTTATTTATTTGAGAGAGAGAGCATGCGCACGCAAGCATGAGGTGGGGGGGCAGAAGGATAAGCAGACTCCCTGCTCAACAGAGAACCCAGCTCTGGGCTCCATCCCAGGGCCCTGAGATCAGCCACTTAACCAACTGAGCCACCCAGGCGCCCCTCGACTTGCTTTAAGAAAATAAAAAGGTAGCTCCAAACCCTTAGCAAATCTGATCAAGGGGGAAAATCACATGTAACACACGCACATTAGGAATAAGAAGAAATTACAACTACTGATTATGGAAAATAAAACATTCTGACAAATGGTATCATAAACACAATTAAGACACAGATGTGAATATTTAAATATACATAATGGGAAAAAGAATAAATAACCAGAAAATGTAAAAAAAATTCCTAAAAATCAGTAAGGAAAAAAAAACAAGCGACCCAGAAAATGGGAAAAGAAAATGAACAGGCCATTCACAGAAAAAGAAACTAAGTGACCAGTTAATATAAGATGTTCTACCTTAGAGAAATCTGGGCAATGTAGCCGAAAACAAGATACCATCTTTCATCCATCATTTTGCAAAAAGCAATAATTTAAATTAACTAGTAAGTATCAGCAAGGATGTGGAGGAATAAAAAACTCACATATACCTGTTGATGGGAATATAAATTGATAAAACCACTGTGAAGAACCAAAAATAAAAGTAACTCTCTTCCAGTTAACCAGAGATCTGAATAAACATCCCTCTCTGTTTCCTCCAAAATTCCACAAAAAGAAGGAATAAAAAATTTAAAAGATGTAAATGCACAAGGGCAAAGACAATGGGAAACAGCACAACAGCATACAAGAGGTTTCAGGAAATTTTCTACAAGGTGAGAAGTGGATGAATGAAGGAGAGAGAGAAAGCTGAAAATCTGACTGCTTAAGGGGGGGGGGGGCTAAAAAAAAAAAAAAGAAGCCAAATATCATCCCAGAGAAGCCAGAAAGGATCTGAATTAAGAAACATAAGGTACCACTCAAGAAAGGAATTTAGTGTGAGTCTGAGAAGAGAAGGTATAGGTGAAAATCTTTGAAAGAAACTCTTAGGCTCCCAGCTCCTCTACTCTCAGAAGAATGTTAGGGATATCAAGCACACCTAAGGTGGGGATCAAACATAACTAAGTGGGGAGGAAGATGCAGACTGAGAGGCTATGGTTGGGAGTGCTAATTGCATCATTATCTCTCCTTCTAAAATTCCTTTTTCTATCCTACCCTTCTAGGAGATGTGGACATAATGTTTAGAGCCAATAACATACGAGCAGAGTGTTGTGGGGCAGGTTCCAGGAAATATTCTGGAAACTGAGCCCTCTGACTCCTTTCTTCCTTCTTTCCTACTATCTGAACCTTGGGTGTGACTACTACCTGGGCCTTGAGAACAACTACTCTAGGTTTTACAGAGCAGATAGCTGGAAGACACCCAAGCCTGATAAACTTCACAGAACCACCATACCAGCCCCAGACGACCAGAACTACCTATCTACAAACTTTTTACACAGGAATACAATCATAATTCAACTGTTAATTTAAGATCTAGTAAATGCAGCTAAATCCAACCCTAATACAGGTGTCACACTAAACTAGGTAATATAAAAGACTGCATATATGATTGCTGAAATCCCCAACCTCCATTCCCCTTAATCAAATTTCAAAATGCTGACAACCAGGCTTTTTCATGGAAGGAGACTGGAAGTTTTCTCTCTAAAAAAAAAACGTAATTACCACAAAAGACACAGATACTAATATCTGAAGTTTCCTTCCGCAAAAAGCATGGCTCCTCTCTGATCACCCTAAAGTTTACCAAGGCTCTTCTAATCAATTTTTAGTTAAAGCCACTTTGTAATGATATGATATCCATAAATGTATATTTTAGGAAATTTTAATAGAGCTCTACGAGTTAGGAATGATAAAAAGACAAGTCCTTTCCTCTCCCACTCCCCTTTCTTGTGTTCCCTCTCTCACTGCCTCTCTCTGTCAAATAAATAAATAAAATCTTTAAAAAAAAATTAAAAAAAAAAAGATAAGTCCATCACTGGACCTCTACGTGGTGCTGTACACAAGTACTTATCAAGCTAGCTTCCATTCTTTAGAAATTAGCTCCAACCTTCTGATTCAAAAATTTTATTTAGGGGCGCCTGGGTGGCACAGCCGTTAAGCATCTGCCTTCGGCTCAGGGCGTGATCCTGGCGTTGTGGGATCCAGCCCCACATCAGGCTCTTCCGCTATGAGCCTGCTTCTTCCTCTCCCACTCCCCCTGCTTGTGTTCCCTCTCTCGCTGGCTGTCTCTACCTCTGTCGAATAAATAAATAAAATCTTTAAAAAAAAATTTATTTAAAAGTTCATTAAGTGGGGCCTCTGGGTGACTCAGTCAGTTGGGCCTCTGCCTTCGGCTCAGGTCATGATCCCGAAGTCCTGGGACTGAGCTGCGCATCGAGCTCTCTGCTCAGCGGAGAGCCCGCTTCTCCCTCTCCCTCTGCCTGCCGCTCCCCTCGCTTGTGCTCTCTCTTGCTCCCTCTTTCATATAAATGGGTAAAATCTTCAAAAAAAAAAAAAAAGTTCATTAAGTTAGGAGTGCCTGGGTGGCTGAGTCAGTTACACGTCCAACTCCTGATTTCAGCTCAGATCATGATCTCAGGGTCACCGGATGAGCCCTGCAGGGGGCTCATGCTCAGCTGGCTCAGCAGGGAGTCTGCTAGACACTCTCTCCGCCTCCCTTCCTCCTTCCCCCGCCTCCCTTCCTCCTTCCCCCGACACACGTACTCTAATAAATAAATCCTTTTTTAAAAAAATAAAAGTTCACTAAGTTAAAAATATGTAAGCTAATGTTCAGTTTACACAATTACCCAAACATAATTATTAAAGTAAGATATTCCAGGGGCGCCTGGGTGGCTCAGTCATTAATTGTCTGCCTTCGGCTCAGGGCGTGATCCTGGAGTTCTGGGATCGAGCCCCACATCAGGCTCCTCCATTGGGAGCCTGCTTCTTCCTCTCCCACTCCCCCTGCCTGTGTTCCTCTCTTGCTGGCTGTCTCTTACCCCCCCCCCGTCAAATAAATAGATAAAAAATCTTTAAAAAAAAAAAAAAAAGATATTCCAGTGACGCCCGGCTGGCTGAGCTGGTAAAGCATGCAACTCTGATCTCGGGGTCAAGAGTTCAAGCCCCACACTGGGTGTAGAGCCTACTTTTAAAAAATAAAATTCAAAAAAAATAAAGTAAGATATTCTCCTTGCCTGATTGAACAAACATCTCACAACTGTTTGATTTTTATATACCCCAGGAACTTTTATATACACCTCCATGTTAAAATTTAATAGCCTGTAGTGTTATCTGTTAGCTTATCCTAACACACTAGAAGGGCAAGAGTGAAAAAATATATATATAGCTGTTCAATGAATGGGCTAGAAGAGGATAACATAGAGGCGACTAATGAAACATGGTTACTTTCAAAGAGATTATCTCCAGACAGCCCTAGTACCTACGAATAGTTCTCACATTTATGCCTGAGAAAAGAATAAAGGATTGAACAAATGAATGAAGTTGTAAAGTTCACAGCAGAACCCTATCACAACCACTGTTCACTATTTCCTCTTTTCTGTTTGTTTTAAAATTATGTACCAATTGTCTCTGAACACTCCAAGCTCCTTAAGAGTTGGGACCAGATTTAATCTATTTAACAAGACTCACAGTGTTCGTTACACCATATCCGTGCTTTCTTAATACTACTAATGGAAAATCCTCACTGAATACTATTCCTGTGAACATAAAAATCACTTTGGAGTTTTTTTCAAATATGTTAGTTCTAAAGAATGGCTAAGAATTCCGAGGTTACCCTAATAAAATACTCATACTAGGTATCGAACTAATGATCTTTGCAGCCCAATATTCCTACCGTTAAAAATGACACCAAAGGGTCATAATCTCTCTGAGCAATCTACTCAGGATACTCCTTTTGGGGAACCAGCCCTTCCCCAGTCCATATTAATACCGCTTTGATCCATGTGGGATGGAAAAGTTAAATCAGCAGAGTGAGTCAGACAAGGGCAATTAAATTAGCCTATTTCCCCTATTTCCCATTATCATAAATGGGCACAAGCCAACCCAATCAGAAACCTCACATTGACTTTTGCCAGAGATAAGGAGAAAAGCACTCTCTCATTTAAGATCCTGAGTATTAGGGACACTATAATTACAGTAGAGCTGCGGGGGACCATGTCTCCCAATAGAGGAACAAAGTTCACCTAAATTTAGGGAATCATCAGGGACCCAAGATGATCTCCAGTGATGTTTAAAGCTAAAGAAGCAATATTCCTAGACTTTTCAGACACGAGAACAAACTAGTTTAATCTGGACTTCTCTTTGCATCCTAATACAGCTGTTTCTCCTGTGAAACATGGACAGTATGTTTCACATGGGTAATGAGACTACTACCAAGTAGGCAAAAGAAAAATTTTAACTATAAAGTACTATAAAAATGTTGTCATCCTGTCCGAAAAGTACCACAAACGGAACCCTCATTAAATACAGCATGAGTTCAACAAGCATTTGTTAAAACAACAAATTCACTCCCTTATGTGCATACCTGCTTGTGAACAAACTGATCTTAAGCAATCTATCTTGAACGTTCTGTCACTGAAGTTCAAATTAATCGCAGCTCCGAACCTTTGGAATTCTTCTTTTGATTATGATGAACTTAAGAAGACAGCTCATTTCAAGTGAAAATAATGTAATTAAGTACTAGACTTTTGTTCAAGTGCCCCAATTCTCTCACTTCCCTCAAGCAACTACTATTATGAAATCTAAACCTGGCCAAGAAAGTTTTGCGGTGATGCAAAAATGGGGGAAGGGTGGAGTCTCAGAGACCCCAAAAAAGTGAGGAAAATTACTTCTGGGAAAACGTGGCGAGAGAGCAGTACGTGGCAGACCGTTTCTCCCAGGTATACGAGGGACTGAGTCCCAGCGGACCTAGGGCTGGGGCGGGCCGGCAGGACGAGAGGGCAGGGTGAGCGGTGGCCTGCGGGGCCGCCCCGGCTCACCGGGAAGGAATGCAGACCACACCTACGCGCACCGCCAAGCCAGGGCGGGGCAGCCTGGCTCCGGCCGCGGGTGCGAGGGAGGGACGCCAAGAAAGGCGGAGGAAGAAGCGGGGGCCGCAGGCCGCAGACCACCTCCCCATCGCTCGCCCGCGGGCCCACCTCAGGAGCGTCTCGAGAGCGCCCTCGTGCTTGTCCAGCGGGCGGCCGAGGGCGGCGCGGCGCAGCTTGTTGAGCTCCTCCGCCGCGCGGCAGTACTGGGCCTGCTCCTCCCCGCCGCTCGGGTACGTCTGCTGGATGAACTTCACCAGCGGCTTGGCCAGGTCCACCTCCGAGGTCTTTTTCAGCTGTACCGAGATGAACGTCGCCATGTCGAGCACCTCGGCCGCCGTTCGGGCCAAACAGACGGCTGGACAGCGACGAGAGTCGAGGCGCGCGGACTACCCGGCAGGCGGACCGGCGGACCAACGAGCCGACGGACGGGTTCTCCGCCAGTGCTTTGGGTCCGGCCACTTCCGGGAGCTCCCGCGCAGGCGCACTCGGCGCACCGCCTGCAGTCACGTGAGGCAGTCGGGGAGGTTCCAGTGCAGGTCACCGGGGCACTCCTTCGCTTGGGCTTGGAGATAAGGAGCTGGCTTTTTTCGCAAGTGGAATTCTCCCTTTCCAGCTCGCTGCCGTGGCGGCTGGACCGAGCGCTTTCACGTAAAAGTAACTATTCCCCCGTCCGAACTACTGGTGAAGTACTGTTACTGCCATTTAGAATAGTTTTCCGCGAAGTGTCCAAGACCTTGCAACCTCAGGGTTATTTGTGACCTATGGTAGTTGATTCAACGGGTTGCTATACACATGGGCTGAGTGTACAGCGAGCCTTGTAGGCAAGGTCCCTGCCATTGTGCAGCTTACAGTGAGGTAAGGACACAGATATTAAGGTGGACAAAGCATGGTACAAACAACAGGATGCTTGGAATGTAGGATATTAGGGTCCCTTGGAAGAACCTGATTTAAACAAGATAATTAGAGAAGGCTTCTCTGAGAAGGTTAACTTAAAATGACCTGTAGTTTGAGAAGTGCTTGACGTTAAAGAAGGGAAAAGTGGCAAGGGAGAGCCTCCCAGACCAAGAGAGTGCAAGTGCAAAGGCTCTAGGAGGCAAGCACTTTCCTTGTTCTGGGAGTTGAAGCAAACTGCGGCAAAAACTTAAAACCACAAGGGGAATGGAATGAAATAAAGTTGGAGGAGTAAGCAGGCATCAATCATTCATAACCTTATAGGCCAAGCTAGAGAATTTGCATTATAGAATAAATGCAAAGAAAGGGATAAATAGGATTTAAGCAATATTGACATGATAGAATTTACATTTTAAAAAGACCACTTGATATTGTATCTCTTGATGGGATATAGTATAAAGTCTACAATATCATGTATGATAAATTACAAGGAAAAATGTTTAACTTGAGTCTATCATACCTTGCATCCAACACACAATTTATTAGAAATACAGGGGATAGACGAGCAAATTAAATGATCCATAGGAAGTAACCAAACATCCAGGGGGTAGAACATTCTGCAAAATACCTGGCCCCATCTCTTCAACAATATATTGTTATGAAAAAAGCCACTGCTGTATGAAAAGAAATTTAAGGTACACAAGAGTGGATTCATATTCTGGTATGAACAGACCACCTTATAAATGCATTTTCAGGACAGTTGAAGAAATTTCAATTTAGATAGATTGAGTATAAGATGAAAATGTATTGCCATGGAAAAACGGAGATTATTCACTGAAAAGAGCAAGTTACAACACAGTATATGTGTTACAGTATCTCACTTCGGTTACAAATACAAAATACATGTATTTGTGTACTCAAAAAAAAAAAAATCTAGGATTATACCATAAGGGTGTTAGCAGTTGTAATCTTTGGAAGTGGAAGTATATATTCTTATTTTCTCTATTTTTTTTTAAGATTTTTATTTTATTTATTTGACAGAGATAGAGACAGCCAGAGAGAGAGGGAACACAAGCAGGGGGAGTGGGAGAGGAAGAAGCAGGCTCATAGCAGAGGAGCCTGATGTGGGGCTCGATCCCATAATGCCAGGATCACGCCCTGAGCCGAAGGCAGACGCTTAACCACTGTGCCACCCAGGCGCCCCTTCTCTATTTTTTTAATAACAGTTGAATTTTGCTAAGTTTTTTAAATTAATTTTTTATTGAAGTATAGCTTAAATACAATGTTACATTGGCTTCAGGTGTACAATATAGGGATTTGACAAGTCTGCAAATTATGCTATGCTCACCACAAGTGTAGCTACCATCTGTCACCATACAATGCTGTTATAATACCATTGATTGTATTCCCTATGTTGTACCTTTTATCCCCATGACTGCATTCCATAACTGGAAGCCTGTCTCCCACCCCCTTCACCCACTTTGCCCATCCCCCACTCCCCTGACAAACATCAGTTCTCTGTATTTATGGGTTTTGCCTGTCTTTTCTGTGTAATTTTTTTACAGCGAATATACTATTCTTATAAAAGTTTATTTTACCAAATTTTCATTTTTTAATAAAAGATTCTAAGTGAAAATAGCCACTTGGCTCCTATGTAGAGAATGCATTAAAGAAAGGCAAAGTGGAAGTAAGGAGGCAAGTTATGAGATCATGTCAGAAATCCAGGCAAGAGATCATGAAAGCTAACATTAGCAGGAGTGAGCTAAGTTGATGTGTTTCTGAGTTAAAAATTTGAAGACTTTACTGGGGCGCCTGGGTGGCTCAGTTGGTTAAGCATCTGCTTTCAGCTCAGGTTATAATCTCAGGGTTGGTTAAGCATCTGCTTTCAGCTCAGGTTATAATCTCAGGGTCCTGGGATCGAGTCCCACATCAGGCTCTCTTCTCTGCGGCAACTCTGCTTCTCCCTCTCGCTCTCCCTCTGTGCTCTCTTCTGCTCTCCTGCTCTTTCTCTCAAATAAATAAATAAAGTCTTTTTTAAAAAATTGAAGAATTTACTGATAATCAGGATAGGAAGGTGAAGAGAAGGGAGTGATCAATGAGGCTCCTGGTTTGGGTGCCTGAACTTCTGAGTGGTCAGTAGAATCATTTACTAGTACGAGGAAAACTGATGTATCATCCACTGATGGGGGCAGGGGGTGGGGAGTATTTGTATCCAGCCATTCAAGTGGAGTCAATAAATTGACAACTGGGTTTATGGGATTAGAGCTTCAGAGAGAGGTCTTGTTTGGGAATCAGCAGTCGGCATACAAATTATTTTCAAACCCCTGGGACTATGAAGGAGAGATCAGAAGCTATGAGTTAGGGGCCCCTGGGGGCTCAGTTGGTTAAGCGTCTGCCTCCAGCTCAGGTCATGATCCCACGGTCCTGGGATGGAGTCCCACAATGGGCTCCTTGCTCAGCCGGGAGCCTGCTTCTCCCTCTCCTCCCCACTCGTGCTCTTGCTCGCTATCTCTGTCTCTCAAATAAATAAATAAATAAAATCTTTTAAAAAAAGAAGAAGAAGCTATCAATTAGGAAAAATAGGATCAGATCAGGTGTGTTTTTAAGGCAGAAGATGTTGGAGTATCTTGTAGGCTGGTTGACGGAACTAATGTACTGGAGAGACAATGAAGGTTCAGAAGAACCTGAGGAGCAAAGCGCATGATGAGAGAAGAAAGGGTAACCATAACTGGGAAGGTAGAAGGGAGGGATTAACTGTCAGAAAGATGTAGGATAAATCATTTGTTGAGCCAGGTGGGGAATGAACATAGTTGTGGCTAACTATATGGCATTGGTCAAGGGAAGATTAAGGTGATCCTGTCTGATGGAACTTAAAATCCAAATTCCTTAACATAGCATGATGTTTCTGCATATCTCTTCAGTTTCATATTTTGCCACTTGTTCCTCTATTATTGCCCAGTCACATTGGTCTTATTTCAGTTTCTCGAATTCACTAAGATCTTTCTTTCCACATATGACTTAGAATACTTCCCCCTCACCTTCTTTATATATAAGTTGAAATGTCTCCTCCCCATCCCACCATTTAAAGTAGATTCCCCCCTTGTTAGTGTCTAACTCAGCCATTGTTTATTTCCTTCGAAACACTTATCCTTACTAGCAAATATTTTTGTTGTTGTTGATAGAATTTTTGTCTGACTTCCCCACTAGAATATAAACTCTATAAGGGCAAAATTGTGGGGGCTTTTTTAAATACTCTTATATCCAGCACTTGGCACATGGTAGGCACTCAGTAAATATTTTTAAATGAGTTTCACTGCTTGTAAAAAAAAAAATTTAGATTTCTACTATCAAAGTAACAAACATTTCTCAATAACAGATACCCTCATTAATTTGGCAATAGCCAGTAGAGTTAATTAGGCAATAATCATTGATTAGGCAGGAGGTCAATGGCCAAAAAAGGATGGCATATTAGGATAGGCTAGCTTTGTGTTCTGATAATAAACAATTTCAGAATCTCAGTATCAACATAGTAAACATTTGTCCCTTATGCACACAAAGTCTTACATAAGACAGGCAGCTAATTATCTCAATATGAGATGCCACTTTCAAAGGGGAATAGGAACTCTGTGGCATCATGCAGCAGCTTTTCACTGCCTCAGCCCTCACTTCCATTCACATTTCACTGGCTAGAACAGCTCACTTGGCCCCATCAAACTGCAGGAAGACTGGGAACGGTAATCTTTGTGCCCAGGAAGAAGGGCTGGGCTGGATATTAAGGAGCAGCAGTGATCCATTCCAAGGATGAGTTCCACTGCTTTCAAACTTACTTAATGGTAACAGTGATTTTCTATCTGTGTAATGAAACTCCATAAAATACATTCTTAGAGTATAGTAGTCTCAGTGTAATGTTTGGGGAGATATTAAATCAGTAGATTTCCTTCCCTGATAATCTGTAGTTCTGTTAGGCCCATCATTACCCCCACTGATTGAACCAATGGAAGTAATTGCCTCTTTAGAAGAATAGAACCCCGCTGAAAACGGGTGAGTTTCAAAACAGAGTTTTTGACGTCCATATTGAGACAATAGCCTGAAAGTAAGTGCTTGTGATTTTTGCAGGAGTCAAGCTTTGTTGTTGTTGTTGAAGATTTATTTGAGAGAGAGAAAGACAAAGAGAGCAGGGGAAAGGGCAGAGGGAGAAGGGAGAAAAGCAGTCTCCCTGATGGGCTCAATCCCAGGAACCTGAGATGCTGACCTCAGCTGAAATCAAGAGTGGGGCACTTAACCGACTGAGCCACCCAGGTGCCCCTGGAGTCAAGCTTTGTTGAGGAAAGAGGCTTATAAAAGCCAACCCCAGAAAGCCACAATAAAGAGTTTTTTAAAATGAATGAGAGAATAAATAGGACAAGGGTTTGATGGAAGGTAAGTTCCTGCACTGTAAGAAAGAGAAAGGCCTTTGGGTGCTGAGACGAAGGTTCTGAGAGAGAGTGAAGGGCAGAAAGTAAATGAGGTGTCACTCTATAGTGTTGGGTACATAGGGGACAGGGAAGGGCCTCAAGGGAAGGAGATGAGTAGAAACAAAGAGACAATGAAATCAAGAACAGCAAGCATAGTCCCCCATGTCACCTGGGGAGACACATCCTGTGTAAGGAATGGAAAGTGAGGAATGGTGTGGGGCAGGGGCACTGGGTTTTTTGCACTATGTAATAGAGAACTATTTGTCTCTTTAATCAATTTGTGTATTTAACTTCCAAAAAAATTAAAAATGTATGCAAAAAAAAGAAAATTTGTCATTTTTCACATAACAGGCGTGTAAATTTTGTCCACATGGCACCAAAATTTTTTTATTTAAATTCAATTAACATATAGTGTATTATTAGTTTTAGAGATAGAGTTCAGTGATTCATCAGTCTTACATAAAACTCAGTGCTCATTACATCATTTGCCCTCCTTAATGTCCAGCACACAGTCACTCCATCCTCCCTCCCACCCCTCCAGCAACCCTCAGTTTGTTTCCTATGATTATGAGTCACTTATGGATTGTCTCCCTCTCTAATTTTGTCTTGTTTTATTTTCCCCTCCCTTCCCCTATGATTCTCCACCTTGTTTCTTAAATTCCATATATCAGTGAGATCATACAATAATTGTCTTTCTCCGATTGACTTATTTCCCTTATTTCCCTCTGGATCCATCCACACCCTTGCACATGCCAAGATTTCATTTTTTTGATGGCTGAGTATTATTCCATTTGTGTGTATACACACCACATCTTCTTTATCCATTCATCCGTTGATGGACATCTTGGCTCTTTCCATAGTTTGGCTGTTGTGGACATTGCTGCTATAAACATTGGGGTGCAGGTGCCCCTTCAGATCACTGCATTTGTGTCTTTGGGGTAAATACCTAATAGTGCAATTTTTGGGTCGTAAAGTAGCTGCATTTTCAACTTTTTGAGGAACCTCCATACTGTTTTCCAGAGTGGCTGAACCAGCTTGCATTCTACCAACAGTGTAAGAAGGTTCCCCCTTCTCTACATCCTCACCAACACCTGTCATTTCCTGAGTGGTTAATTTTAGCCATTCTGACAGGTGTGAGATGGTATCTTATTATGGTTTTCATTTGTATTTCCCTGATGAGTGATGCTGAGCATTTTTTCATGTGTTTGTTGGCCATTTGTATGTCTTCTTTGCAGAAATGTCTGGTCATATCATCTGCCCATTTCTTGATTGGATTATTCTTTGGGTTTTGAATTTGATAAGTTCTTTATAGATTTTGGAAACTAGCCCCTTATCTGATCAGACATTTGCAAATATCTTCTCCCATTCTGTCAGTTGTCTTTAGTTTTGTTGACTGTTTCCTTTGCTGTGCAGAGGCTTTTTATCTTGATGAAGTCCCAATAGTTCATTTTTGCCTCTGTTTCCTTTGCCTTTGGAGACGTGTCTAGCAAGAAGTTGCTGTGGCCAAGGTCAAAGAGGTTGCTGCCTGTGTTCTCCTCTAGGATTTTGATGACTTCCTGTCCCACATTTAGATCTTTCATCCATTTTGAGTCTATTTTTGTATATGCTATAAGAGAATGGTCCAGTTTCATTCTTCTGCATGTGGCTGTCCAATTTTCCTAACATCATTTGTTGAAGAGACTGTCTTTTTTCCATTGGATATTCGTTCCTGCTTTGCAAAGATTATTTGACCATAGAATTGAGGGTGCATTTCTGGGATCTCTATTCTGTTCCATTGGCTTATGTGTCTGTTTTTGTGCCAGTACCATACTGTCTTGGTGATTACTAAAGCTTTGTAATAGAGCTCGAAGTCCGGAATTGTGATGCCACCAGTTTTGGTTTTCTTTTTCAACATTCCTTTGGCTATTTGGGGTCTTTTCTGGTTCCATGCAAATTTTAGGATTATTTGTTCCAGCTCTTTGAAAAGTTGATGGTATTTTGATAAGGATTGCATTGGATGTGTAGATTGCTGTAGGTAGCGTGGACATTTTAACAATATTTGTTCTTCCAATCCATGAGCATGGAATGTTTTTCCATTTATTTGTGTCTTCTGCAATTTCTTTCATGAGTGTTTTATAGTTTTCTGAGTACAGATCCTTTGCCTCTTTGGTTAGGCTTATTCTTATATCTTATGGGTTTTGGTGCAATCGTAAATGGGATCGACTCCTTAATTTCTCTTTCTTCTGTCTCATTGTTATAGCACCAAAATTTTTAAAGAGAAATAGAGAAACCATTCAGCCTTTTATCTAGAATCACTCCCTAGGTAAGCCCACTCTCATCCTATATACTACTGCTCATATCTCCATCAGTTACCAGTTCTCTAATATCATTCACAGCTATAGAAATAACTACTGCCCCTTGCCACCAGAGTCTCTCCTAAATGAGTCATTTTACTTGAGTAAGATAACTTCAAAGAATAAAGTATCAGAATTATTTTTTAAATGCTTTAAAGAATAGAAATAAATATTTCTGGAGAGCTGAAAATTATCTTGTGAGCATCTCAACATTGAGGGCATGTTTCAAGACTCTTATTTTCACTAAAATCCAATATTTGTGTATTTCAAGTTGAAAGAGGAGCACCCTCACCCTCTGACCCTGACTTTTGTTGTTCATTTACAGATATATAAGAGTGTGTCTTTAGTCTGTTCCCTGAGGCATACATTAGCTCTGTTTCAGATTCAGGGAGCAGTCAGTGTTATTAGTGTCTCTTTGTATTAAACACACTTGAGTTTCTCTGTAAGAAAAGTATGCATATACACAGAGTATGTGTAATTTCATTTATCTTTGCTTATTTAATATTTACGACCTTGTGCCAAAAAACAAACCCTGTAAGCTTCATGGTACAAAGCATCAGTAACATTCAGATGACCATACTAAGTTGTTCAGCAAATATCTCTGAGTTCCCACTATATGCCAAGCAAAATTTAAATCAAGAGAATTCTGTAACCAACCTATCAATCTATTGTATTGTACAGAGGTCTTGATTCCACCCTCACAGAGGATAGTTTGGGAGATAGTTCATAGGAACAGGTCTAGGAGAACAGTTAAGGGAAGTCCTAAAACAGCAGCTGCGCAACAGACTTAAAGAGTATTCAGCCCAGATTAAAGCAGAAGGATGAAGGGCTCCAGAAGGAAGGTCCCGAAGAGAAAAAAAGAAAGACTGATGGGATTAGATACACTACCTGATATGATGGAGATTTTTAAAAAATATCAGGAAGAAAGAAGGAGTGACGGTGATACTATAAGAAAAAAGACTGAGCAAGTAAGGAAATAAATCATAGTACATAGCCTAGTGTGCTATTAACAAAATTTACACTCATAAGAAACACTAATTTTTTTTCAGATTTTATTTTTAAGTGATCTCTACACCCAACATGGGGCTCAACTTACAACCCAGAGACCAAGAGTCACGTGCCTTACAACTGAGCCAGCCAGGTGCCCCTAAACACTAATTTTTTAAGGTGATGTCCGCCAGTTTTCTTCCTGGAAAAATTACTATTTTCTCTTTGTAATTAACAAGTAATTTGTGGTAATATACTGTGAGACTGTATAAATATATTGTTTCTCATTAAACATTTTTCCGCTCTTTTTTTCATGCTTTGATGTGATTCTTGCCTGAACCTATTATTGTGATGATGGTTGCAAAATGGAAGTTTTCTTATCCATCATTCCAACCAATATTTAATAGTTGGCATTATTTTGTAAGGAAGAGTTTTCCTTTTTCTCCCATTTATGTATTCATTCAGTTATACATTTATTTATCATCATGGACTCATGAATTTTATTTTTTTCAGTAGATCATAATCTATTCCTGTCATGGTATATTTTGATACTCTATTTGTCTAAGATTTGACCAATGGAAGCACCTTTAGGCTGGTTCCTATGTTCTTTTTTTTTCTTTTTTTTTAAGATTTTATTTATTTATTTATTTATTTGAGGGAGAGAGAGCACAAGAACACAGGCATAACAGAGGGCAAGAGAGAAGCAGTTTCCCCATGGAGTAGGGGGTCTAATGATCCCAGAACCTCGGGATCATGACCTGAACCCAAGGTGGATGCTTAACCAACTGAGCCACCCAGGTGCCCCTCTTATGTTCTTTTCCCCCAACATTTGAATTTAAAATTTCAGGGGCACCTGGATGGCTCAGTCTGTTGAGCGTTGGACTCCAGCTCACGATTTCAGGACCCTGGGATTGAGCTTTGCATGAGGTTCAGTGGGAAGTTTGCTTCTCTCCCTCTCCCTCTGCCCCTACTCCCGCCAGTGTGCACTTTCTCAAATAAATAAATCTTTTTTTTAAAAAGTGAAAAAATAAAATTTCAAACACAGTATAGAATTTTAAAGCAAACACTTACATATCCACCACCTAGATTTCTAACATTAACATTTTATTACCACATGTATCTATCTTTATCACACATCCATCTAATCATCCCTCTATCCATCTATCCATTAATTTATCTTCTTGGATATATTTCATGGTACGTTGCAAACATAAGAAAAGAAAACTAGAATAAGTAATTTGGTGAATAGGTGATGAGAATCAGAAGATATTTAAATGATATCATCAAATGGCATTTAAAGCTGACAAATCGAGTAGCAGAAGGAAGTAAGGAAAAGGGAGACCAAATAATTAAGAAAAGGACATTAGTATAAAGGCAAACATTTATATATATATATCACATAAACACCAAAAGAAAATTAAAAAGAGCAAGTAGGCCACATGGAGAAAAACAGTAAAAATAATGGTACACTCAACAAATGAAACACAGAAAGGTATGACAAAATTGAGATCAAACATAACAATCATATAATAAATGTAATTGGGTTTAAATTAACCATTGAGGGGCGCCTGGGTGGCTCAGCGGTTAAGCGTCTGCCTTCGGCTCAGGGCGTGATCCTGGCGTTCTGGGATCGAGCCCCACATCAGGGCTCCTCCGCTAGGAGCCTCCTTCTTCCTCTCCCACTCCCCCTGCTTGTGTTCCCTCTCTCGCTGGCTGTCTCTATCTCTGTCGAATAAATAAATAAAATCTTAAAAAAAAATAAATAAATAAATAAATTAACCATTGAAAGGAGAAGACTTTTATATTGACTCACAAAGGAAAACCCAAATATGATATATTATAAAATTGGCCCCAAATTCTTCCCCTCCCTTCATCTCTGACTTTGCAGTGTGACATTATAGATCTTTCCACCAAGAGGTGGAGTCTTTTTCTCCACCCGTTAAGTCTGGGTTGTTGATTTGAATTGCTTTGGCCAGGGGGGCATTAGCAATTGTGATGCAAGTGAACACTTCCACTCATCAGGACTGGTCCCCTCTTGCTGCACTTGAAATACTGGAACCTCTGTGCGTGCAGTCTAGCCTGTAGGATTCTGAGAGACACATGGCCCAGTCATTCTCCCAGACCTAGCCAACAATCTGCTAATCATCAGACATGTGAGTGAAGCTATCTTAGATAGTTCAGCCAGCAGCCAGCAGCCAGCCCCCCAGCTGGCATCATACACATGAGCAAGCCCATCAGAGATCAGCTGAGCCAGCCCAGACAACACATATCAGCCAACCAACAGAATCATGAGCTAAATCAATGATTCTTGTTCTAAACCACTAAGTTTTGATATGGTTTATTATGCAGCAAACATTAACTGACAACCACCATTGTGATACATACAGGCAATACACCTAAAGTAAGTGGTTCAGAAAAGATAAATAGAAAAGAATAGACAAATACACACCAGACAAATGGAAACAATAAGAATGCAAAGGTTGGGGCGCCTGGGTGGCTCAGTCAGTTAAGCAGCTGCTTCAGCTCAGGTCATGATCCCAAGGTTCTGGGATAGATCCCCAAGTTGAGCTCTTTGCTCAGTGGGGAGTCTGTTTCTCCCTCTCCCTCTGCAGCTGCCTCTGTACTCGTTCTCTCTCTCTCTGTCAAATAAATAAATAAAATCTTTTAAAAAAATGCAAAGGTTGTTATCTTGATATCAGACAATTCAAGCCAAAAGACTTAAATATGATTAAGGACACTCATAATCCTAAAGGATAAAATTTTCCAGAAAAAAAAAATTGTAACTGAAGACTACAAGTAAAAGTTTTTAATAACTGTGTATCCAACAACCTAAAGTCCACATACCAAATACATATGCATGTACCAAATAACACAACAACTGCCATCAGAAAAAAGCTACAAGGTTAAATTTCCAAGTAATAATTTCAAATCTTTGGGCCAAGTCTATGAGTAACTAAATTAAAAGGAATATTGCTCAGGGATGATCCAGAGAAGATATATTTGGAAGCAAGGTAGGTGGATTAAAAGTAATAATGTATAATTCTAAATTCATTATGAGAGCTGTGGCCTTGAAATTATAGGACAGATGAGAAGGTATATTCGACTTTGTTTTTAGGCTGCACTCTATGAAAATTAGTATTTGTCTTTGGGAGTTGATGATTCAACAGTAACCTGCAGCACCTTTGAGAGAACAATGTGACGCACCTACCTAGTTTTTGTGGCCTGGTTAGTCAAAGCTCCCCACCCAAACTTGGACCATGAGGGAACTTTACCGTTCTTACCCACCACACTTTCCCCCAGGGTATTGGTCTAGTGGTTCTCAGTGAGAGGTAATTCTGTCCCCCCAGAGGACATTTAGCAATGTCTGAGGGCATTTTTGCTTTTCTCAGTTTGAGGAGGCAGAGGATGGCATCTAGGGTTAGAAGCCAGTGACGCTACCTACAATGCACGATACACTGCCCCACAGCAAAAACTCATCCTGCCCAAAATGTCAATAGTACCAAGGGCGAGAGTCACTCTGGAGAAATGTCCTGTTCAGAACAGGCTCCATATTTTGAGGACTATACTGCTAGGAGTATAGTCCAAGCCGTTGGAAGGGGTGGGTTAATCCAAAGAATGAATGAAGACTTTCTTAGGCGAGAAAGAAGCATTGTTTAGAGAGATTGGTGCTTAAGAATAGGGGAGAAAAATTAGGAAGTGGAGTATAACAGTAAGGGTTGCATTTCATTAGAACTTTTCCATTAAACTAAGGAGAAAGGTGCTGTCACTTTTGTTGTTGTTGTTGCCCCAATTCTTACTAAATGGAGAATGAAAGAACCCTCTGCTGACCCCAGAAAGAAGAAGCTACCTCCTATCCTGGTAACTATGTCCAGGAGTTCCAGGTGATGACCAGCAGCAACATGACAAGTGTTCACATGGAAACAAGAGCAACAAAGAGGAAGACACATGTGAGAGCAGAGTACAGAGTACAACTAAGGGGTTTAAGATGAGTTGCTCTGTCTTAAATGTCAAGGTCCTCCTACCTCCCATATACCTTCACTTATAAGGATAATAACCTTATTCCCCAATTCTTTATTTTTTTCGGTTTTAAAATTTTGATTTATGGAGTTTAAGAGCACCAGGTTGGAGGTGCCTGGGTGGCTCAGTAGGTTAAGTGTCTGCCTTGGGTTCAGGTCATGATCTCAGGGTTCTGAGATGGAGTCGCATGTCAGTCTCTCTGCTCAGCAGGGAACCTGCTTCTCCCTCTCCCTCTCCCTCTGCCACTGCCCCTGCTTGTGCTCTCTCTCTCTCTGACAAATAAATAGATAAAATTAAAAAAATAATAAAATAAAATACTTAGGAATAAATTTAACCAAGGAAATGAAAGATCTATACACTCAAAACTAGAAAACACTGATGAAAAAAACTGAAGAACATACACAAGAATGTAAAGCTAGCTTGTGTTTATGGATTGGAAGAGTTTTATCATTAAAATGTCCATACTATGCAGAGCCATCCAGAGATGGAATGCAATCCCTATCAACAAAATTCCAATGGCATTTTTTACAGAAATAGAAAAACCACCCTAGGGGCGCCTGGGTGGCTCAGTTGTTAAGCATCTGCCTTCGGCTCAGGGCGTGATCCCGGCGATCTGGGATCAAGCCCCACATCAGGCTCCTCTGCTGGGAGCCTGCTTCTTCCTCTCCCACTCCCCCTGCTTGTGTTCCCTCTCTTGCTGGCGCTCTCTCTCTCTGTTAAATAAATAAATAAAATCTTTAAAAAAAAAAAAAAGAAAAGAAAAAAACAAGCCTAAAATTCATATGAAATTACGAAAAACCCCATCTAGCCCAAAAAAAAGAACAAAGCTGAGGCATCACCCTTTCTGCTTTCAAGCTATGTTACAAAGCTATAATAATCAAACCAGTGTGGTATTGGCATAAAAACAGATATATAGATCAATAGAACAGAATAGAGAGCTCAGAAATAAATCCATGCATATTTGGTCAATTAATTTTTGACAAAGGAGCCAAGAATATACAATGGGGAAAGGATAGTTCCTTAATAAATGGTGGAACAATTATATGTCCATCTGCAAAAGAATGAAACCGGACCCCTATCTTACACTATATCAAAAAATCAACTCAAAATGGATTAAAGACTTGAATTTAAGAAGAATTCTTAGAAGAAAACATAGGAGATAAGCTTCTTGACATTAGTCTTGGCAATGATTTTTTTGGACTTGACACCAAGAGCAAAAGCAACAAAAGTAAAAATATAGAAGTGGGACTACATCAAACTAAAAAGCACAGCAAAAAAACAAAACAAAAAACCCATCAGCACAACAAAAAGACAACCTATGGAATGAGAGAAAATTCTTACAAACCATATGTCCAATAAGGGGTTAATATCCAAAATATATAAGGAACTCATCAACTCAATAGCAAAAACAAACAAAACAGACAACCCAATTAAAAAAAAAAAAGGCAAAGGACCTGAATAGGCATTTTTCCAAAGAAGATATACAAATGGACAATAGGTACGTGAAAAGGTGCTCACTAATCATCAGGGAAATGCAAATCAAAACTACAATAAGCTATCACCTCACACCTGTTAGAACAGCTATTATAAAAAAGACGAAATATTAAATGCTAGCAAAGACATGGAGAAAAGAGAACCCTTGAACATTTGGTGGGAATGTAAATTGGTACAGCCACTCTGGAAAACAGAATGAAGTTTTGTCAAGAAATTGAACAGAACTACCATATGATCCAGCAATCCTACTTTTGGGTATATATCCAAAGTTAACAAAATAATTATCTCAAAGAGATATCTGTACCCCAGTATTCACTGTAGCACTATTCACAATAGCCATGCTATGGAAACAACCTAACTATCTGCTGACAGAAAACATGATTTTATGTATATATAAATTAAGCCATAAAAAGAAGGTAACCCTGTCATTTGCAACAACATGAATGAACATGGAGGGCATTACACTAAGAGTGAAATCAGCCAGACAGGGGAGGACAAACACTACATCATATCATTTATATGTGGACTCAGAGGAGAAAACAAAAAAACAAAGAAGTCAAACTCATAGTTGCCAGAGGCTGGGGAGGGGGGATAAGGGCAGGTTGGTAAAGGGTACAAACTTTCGGTTATAAGATGAACAGGGGCGCCTGGGTGGGTCAGTCATTAAGTGTCTGCCTTCAGCTCAGGTCATGATCCCAGGGTCCTGGGATCCTCGGGCTCCCTGCTCGATGGGAAGCCTGCTTCTCCCTATCCCTCTCCCCCTGCTTGTGTTCCCTCTCTCACTGTCTCTGTCTATCAAATAAATAAAATCTTTAAAAAAAAAAGATGAACAATATATGAGGATCTAATGATAGCATGGTGACTATAGTCATTGAAATTTGCCAAGAGAACGTAAGCGTTCTCACACACACACAAAAGTGATGGAAGGTGGGAATTCTTTCACAATGTATATTGAAATATCACGNAAGATGAACAATATATGAGGATCTAATGATAGCATGGTGACTATAGTCATTGAAATTTGCTAAGAGAACTTAAGCGTTCTCACACACACACAAAAGTGATGGAAGGTGGGAATTCTTTCACAATGTATATTGAAATATCACGTTGTGCAATTTATTTTTTTTAAAGATTTTATTTATTTATTCGACAGAGAGACAGCAAAAAAGGGAACACAAGCAGGGGGAGTGTGAGAGGGAGAAGCAGGCTTCCCCCGCAGCAGGGAGCCCGGTGTGGGGGCTCGATCCCAGGACCCTGGGATCATGACCTGAGCCGAAGGCAGACACTTAACAGCTGAGCCACCCAGGCACCCCAACATTGCGCAGTTTAAATATATTGCAATTTTATTTGTCAATTATACCTCCATAAAGTCGAAGGGGATAAAAACAAGGTGAAAACTAAATAATGAAAGACAGAAAACTGCTTGTTCTCACAGACCCCAGTGTCTTCTACCTCTGTCCCACAAGGTGTCACTGTTGAAACAGTGAAGATGAGCTATGTCACCGCCGCTCACAAGATGGAGCTGTTACTGAAACGAGTACTCTGATAGCCTGCAGTTCCAATGTTACAAATACCGAGGGCTCTTTCTCCTACGACATACAAGAGTGAAATTTATAAAGACAGAGCTGGAAGCCTGTCCTCCCGGCCAGCGATGTTAGGTCCGAGCTCCCCTCTCCTTGACGGTGAATTTCTCCCTCGTGTCTTGCGGCAGTCTCAGGTCGGGGCCGCTTGAGGGCATCAAAGATGCTGTCGTAACACACCCTCCTGAAGAAAGCAGCCAGGGTCTCAATAACTTCCTTCCAGAACTTCCTTCCTTCCTCCCAGGAGATCTCCCAGAAGTCTCCTTAGTCTTCGAGAAAATGCTGACTTTCTCCCAAAGAACCTGACAAGAGGAGCGGCATTCATGGCTCCCAAAGTGCCCAGCTACACACTTCCCCTGCTTGCCTTACTCCTACCTAATTAAAAGGGACCCCCCTTTCAGAACAAAGGTTACTAACAAAAGTTAGTTAGTCAGTCAGGTAGTCAATCAGTTAGTTAGTTATCTCTGTCGCCAGTGTAGAGGGGCTGGAACTCAGGACCCAGAGATCAGGAGTTGCATGGTCTTCCAGTTGAGCCAGCCAGGTGACCCACAACCGTCAGTTTTATCTTATTTTTTTAAGATTTTATTTATTTATTTGAGAGAGAGAGCACAAGCCAGGGGAGAGGCAGGGGGAGAGGGAGAAACAGGCTTCCCCCTGAGCAGAGAGCCGGATGCGGGCTCCATCCCAGGACCCTGGGATCAAGACCTGAGCTGAAGGCAGACGCTTAATCAGCTGAGTCAGCCTGGCGCCCAACAGTTGTCAATTTTAACTGGTAGCGTCTCTACGAATAAAAATGCAAAATTCTGCCTTGCTGAGCAGCTTATTACACAGAGAAATGGGATTTCGGTGGCGGTGGGAGGGCTGCTGCACAGCTCGCAGGGCCGGTTGGCGGTCCGCACAGCCCGGAGCTCCCCGCCTCTCCCGCCTGCCCGCCGGATGCCCCCAGCCCAGCCCGGCACCGGACCCCAGCAGCGGCGCCACCTGCGGGGGGGGGGGGGCNGGGGGACGCCCACATCCACCACCTCCTGGCAGGAGCCACCTGTCAGGACGCGGCCACCGGCCACCGTGCGCTACAAGGACTCGCCCTCGGTCTGGACCGCCGTCCTGAGAAAACCTTCGCCAACGTCACGCCAGCTGAGGTTGGTGTCCGGGTTGGCAAAGACCCGTCAAGTTTTTTCGTGAATGGGCTGACACTTGGGAGCCGGAAATGTCCTGTTAAGGGGGACCCGCGGCTGCAGGACAGGGAATTTCCCCTGGATCTTCGTACCCCCCTGGATCTTCGTACCGGGAGCACCAGCGAAGCGCCCACTTTCAACATCACTGTTTCCATGACTGCCAAGACGCTCGTCCTGCTGATGGGCAAAGAAGGTATCCGCGGGGGTGAGAGCAATAAGAAGTGTTATGAAATGGCCTCCCACCCGCAGCATTCCCTGTTACTGACCTGGGCTGCCCCTTTCCCCCCACCACACCCCACTACTTTCGCATCCTTCCCACACACACACCATTTTTATTTGGGGGGCCATTAGCCCACACCCCTTTTGCTGCCAAAACTATATGGGCTGGGGGCTGGGGCTGGATGGACAGACACCTCCCCCTACCCATACCCCTCCTGTGTGTGGTTGCAAAAGTTTTTGTTTGGGGTTTTGTTTTGTTTCGAATAAAAGATTCTGCCAACAAGAACAACAAAAAACAAACAAACAACAAAAATTGGATTTTACCACACAAACTGTTTTGTCTGTTTTACCCAGTGGATAAGAATGCCTAGAATCCCAATGTCTTAGTCTACTTCAAATCTACGACAAAAATACCACAGACTGGGTGGCTTAAACAACAAATATTTATTCCTCACAGTTTTGAGGGCTGGAAAGGCCAACGTGGAGGTGTGGGCTGATTTGGTACTTGGCGAGGTGAGGGCCCTCTTCCTAGTTTGCAGATGGCCTTCCCATATCCTCACATGGTAGAAAGCAGAGAGAAGCAATTCTCTCCTGTCTCTTCTTAAAAGGGCACTAATCCCATCATGATCTAATTACTTCCCAAAGACCCCACCTCCAAATACCATCACACTGGGGATTTAGGATCCAACATAGGAATTTGTGGGGGAACATAAACGTGCAGTGTAAAACCTGACTGACAAATTTTGAATTCTAACTTCAACATTTATTATCTGCATGACTTTGGGCCATTTATTCAACATCTCCAAGTATCACTCTGCACATCTAAAGACAAATAAAACTACCTACCCCAAAGGGTTAGTGCGGAAATTAAATAAAATATATTAAATACTTGACAGGTTCCTTGACGCACAGTAAGTACTCAATGCTAGCTACTGCTATAACTATTTTGTTGTCATTATTGAAAGCCCTTTTTTGTATCCCCTCAAAGTCTGGAAGTAGAAATAGTTCATCACTAAAAAGGAGACAACCTGCGGCATCTGGGTGGCTAATGTCAGGTAAGCTCCGGACTTGATTTTGGCTCACGTCACGATCTCAGGGTCGTGAGATCCAGCCCCACTTCAGGCTCTGCTTCTGGGTATGGAGCCTGCTTAGGATTCTCCCTCTCCCTCTCTCTCTCCCTGTCTTAAAAAAAAAAAAAAAAAAAGCAATATATTACAAACGATAAATAATTTTCACACAGAAGTAACAGAGCAATGGAAATTCAATATAAAGCTGGAAAAAATGCTAATAAGAAAATACTTAAAAATGACAAGAAGATGTTTCTCAAACTGTAGACTGACACTGTTGCAGTTCAGATTGGTTGATATGTGGAATAGCCTGAGAAGAGCTATTTTCTCAGGACAATCCTGGTCACCTATCTAAAGTGACAAGACAGCCAGAAGTGGATACCACAGATCCTAATGGCCATGATTCCTTGGTCAACTATGGATTTGGATTATTGGCACCGACACTCAGTTTCCGTACTTTTGTGGTTCCCCAATGTCAAAGAAGAGAGTCAAGCCTACGGCTCTCTCAAGACAGAAGGAAAACATGTTCCTAAGGATATGTTGGCAGAAGGGAACCAAAATACCTTTATTACTGCTACCCCTCTGACTACACCTGTGGTATAACTACCTCTGGCCATGGCCTTGATGTTTCCTCAACCAGTTATACATAATATGGGAAACTGGTCCAGGAGAATACACCCTCCACCAGCCTCACGCTAACCTATTGCAGTCAAGCAAAAACCAACATGATAGAGCACATAAAACTAAAACAGGCAATGAGTGTTACAATAGGAGGAAAAATGCCATTCAGGGTTAAAGAAGGTAAAGGAACTATTCAAATAACCAAAGAAATATTTCACATTGGACTTTTGAAAGTTAATCTAACAAATGTAAATTACACATTAGAAAACTGAAAACAGGTAAAAGAATATTTCAAAGATAAGACTAATAACGTCAAAACAACTTTGCAGGAATTGAAAAGAGAAAAAAAAACACATGCATTCCTAAAGTAATGATAACCTTGGATTCTGATATTTTGGCAAAGGAATGTGTGCTTGATAGCACTGTGTAAGCTTGTATCCTGGGAGCTCTGCCTGCAAATGTAATTGTCAAGGAAGTTGCACAGGGTGGTTTAAGGCACTTAACTTCTGGTTGGTTGGTGATTGGATATGGTCCCATGTTGAAGAGTCCTTTTTCATGTTTACATTGATAATATTAGGAATATAGTCGCTCATACTGGCAATTAATGTATGGTGTAAAAGAATGTGCATCAAAGGAGAAGTATGAACAAAATATGATTGTGTATGATTAAGACTGCAAGTGATGTAGAATCAGAGGGTGGACTGATATTTTTGTGAACTTGGATTTGTTAGGGCATTAGGCCCTAGCATTCATCAGTGTGGAGGGACTTGAAACCACAGGATGGATTGTTATGGTTTGATATGATTTCAAATCTATTCATTTATGGCAAAGACAAAAAAAGTTGTTTTTAGTATTAAAGTTGTTTCGGTGTAAGAAAGAAGTGAGTCAGGGTGCCTGGGTGGCTCAGTCGGTTGAGTGTCTGCCTTCGGCTCAGGTCATAGGGTCCTGAGATAGAGCCCCACGTCGGACTCTCTGCTCAGTGGGAGCCTGCTTCTCCCTCACCCTCTGCCTGCCACTCCCCTTGCTTGTGTGCATGCTCTGTCAAATAAATAAATAAAATCTTGGAAGGAAGGAAGGAAGGAAGGAAGGAAGGAAGGAAGGAAGGAAGGAAGGAAGGAAGGAAGGAGAAAAAAAAGAAGGAAAGAAAGGAGTCATGTCAGGATGAGATCATCTCTTCTGTTCTCACCCATGAGAACTCTGCGGCAGAGGGACCCCATGGGGATTCATCAATGGAAACATAGGAAGAAGCCACTAGACAGACAAGGGGACATTTAGAACATGAATCCTGGGAGCTGTGAGGAATATCCCAGAGTACTCTGACTAGCGAGGCTACACTTTGCTCATCTAAAGTATCTTTCCAAAGATCTTGGAGCAATTAGCTCCTGCCTCAGCAAAGGAGACAATTTCGCAGGCAGTGGTAAAAGTCATGCAAAGGCCACTCAGCGAAGTACCTCTCACCCCTCAGCGCCAGCACCCTCCTTCCCTGGAAATATTCCCTAGCATTTCTGAACTTTTACTCCTGCTCTGGCAGTTGGAGGTGAGATCTCCGTTGGCTCAGTTGTCTCTCCAATTAACAACTCTTACAGAAATACACCTCAAATTAATTTGAACTTTATTCCTTTCCTCTCTCTATGCCTGAACAATAGCATGACTAATGGGATAGATCTAACATGGAACTGTGTTATTTCTGTAATGGTCAATTTAAAAACATGATCCTGTATGCTGTTGGCTGGAGAAATCTGCACAGGCAACCAGCGTTAAAGACACTGTTGACAAAGACAAAATCAGTCTGAGCATTATTTGCCCCCCAAAACCAAGCAGATGTCAGACGGAACATGTGCATGTGGACATTCTAGGGCTGGGTTTAGGCAGACACCAGGTACCCCCAAGAGTCTGCGACTGTGACCCAACCTTGCCCAACATGGCCCCCGTCCCAGGCTACCCTGACCTGTGAGGCTCACTCATGAGCAGGACGCAGCCTGTCAACTGCCCATGGAGAGGGGGCCCATCCCTAAGTGCCTGCATTGCCTCAAGCGTGGAAGGGGCCCACCCCTGAAATTCCCTCTGAGGCAGCCATTGAAATGGGTGGCGGCCAGTCCCCATGTGCACTTACTGTGTACCGCAGTCCTGGGCTTCGGCAGCGATCAAAGCTCCCAGGTGTCTCTTACGGAGGAAACCAGTCAGCAAGCACAAATCAGCCCTGCAAGGCTCCGGATTCCTCCATCCCTGCCTTCAGGGAGAATATCCACGTCCGTGTAGATGAGCGCTTAGAAACAGGCAGACACCACGCACCCCACCTACCCGATCCTATGAACCAGACTCTCAGACTTGGCCTTGTACCAGGACCCTGGACACACTCACCTGCCCAGCTGACGTATGTGCAGTATGCACCCCGTCAGCCCATCAGGGCACCTGAATGGCCTCAGGGTGGAGGGAGCCCACACCAGGAAACTTTCTGAGCCACACTGAAAACGGAGACAGTCACCAATAGGACTGACTGTCTGATGCGGTCCCAGTCTTCTCCAGCAATCACGCCTCCCAGGTTTCTCTTTTTGGAGTGGAGCCCGACCATCCTGAAGGGCTCCTGCCCAAAAGGACAGTCCAAATTCCTACACCTCTGCCTTCAGGGAGAATATGCTCCTTAGTGTGGGTTGTGGCTTGGAATTATGAGGGTGCCACGTACCCACGATAGCCACTATTCGGACACAGTGTCTCCTACAGCTGCCCTGCTTCACATCCATGGACCCACTGACGTGTACAGTGTGCACATCGCCTAGCCAGCAGGGTGCGGGGTGCAGCCCGGCAGGGGAGCCCTCCAGGCCAGTGGAGTATCTGCCCGAATAACCTTCAGGAAGGTAGGAGACCCCCTACAAAAAAAATAATAATAATAAAATAAACTTTCTGAGGCTGACATTTTAAACAGCGACTGCTAGTCCACATACCAAGCGCACAAGCTGCCTGATAGAATCTCCAGCTTCTCCAGCCATCAAGGCAAACAGGTGTCTCTTACTGGAGGACATCCCAGCTATGGGCCAACCTCCCAACCCCCAGCCTGGCAAAAATGTCCATTTGCCTCAAACCCTGCCTCCAGGGGAAATGTGTGCACTTGTTTAGGCTAGGCAGGGGAGCAGGCAAAGCAGGGACCCCCACGAGCCTCCCCAGTGGCCTCCCTCCAGCTACTCGGCTTGCACATATGCACGGCACTCTGCTTCAGCATGCCTCAAGCAGCCAGGCCATCCAGGCATGAGGGGCAGGGGCCTTCCGGCACACCCTGCCTAAGCTGAGGGCATACAAAGCAACAAGTAAAGCTCTTCGTGAGGTGACACCATCAAACTGAAGGCCCTCAGCCCCTATTTCAACCAACTGCCTGATGGAGTCCTGTGCTTACATCTGTTCAAGGCTCCCAAGTGTCTGTTATTAAACAATGCCCACGCAGCCCAATGAGCCCCTTCTGGGCAACACAGTCCATAGTCCTCCAGCTTCACCTTCCAGAAGACATATGGATGCGTGTTTGTGTAGGTTAAGGCTTTGAAGGAGCAGACACCCGGTAGACCCGACTAGTTATCCAGGGGATCCGTGCTCTCCAGACACTATGGCTAGGGCGCCAAGAATTCTGAACTGCATAGCTTGGCAGTCACACTATGCGCTGTGCATGCCTTCCTCGAGGCAGCCAGAACCACTCCAGGCCTAGAAGCTGGAGCCACGCTAGAGGAACCACTTTGCTTTGGCTAGTGAATGAAGCGTGCCCAAGCCAGATACTTCTGAGGCACAGGCTAAAGTGGCAAAAGTCAGTGTCCATTTGGGCTAGCTACCGGATGAGACCCCAGACCCCTCCAGCCATAATAGCTCCCAGATGTGTCTCATTGAAGGATACCCCTGCCAGTGGCCTCAGCCCCAGGCTGGCAAAGCACTTCATTGCTGACAGCTCTCCATTTAGGGTCTGGTCAGTTGCCTGTCTCCTCTGAGCTGCGCAGCTCCAGCATGGGCTGTGGGCACCCCGTCCTCCCTCGCAGGGCCCACCCTCCACCTCCAAGGATTTAGCGGCTGCAACCAGCCTGCACGCCTGCTAGGCTCCTGGCTGGAGGGAGGTCAGTCCTGAAGCTCTTGCTGAAGGTGCGGTTTCCAAGTGGCCAGAGTCAGTCTGCAGCCCATTTGGACTGGCTGCCTGATGAGCTCGCAGACGCAGCCATCCAGGTTCCCAGGTATCTCTTGTTGGAGGAGACCCGGAAGCCTGCCAAACGCCTGGTAAGACAGTCCAGCCAGGACAAACACACGCATTTGCACAGGTCAGGGCTTGGAATTAGACAGCTGTCAGGAAACATCACCAGCGGCTCTTCCCCACTGGCCGCCCAAAACCACCTGTCTGGCTCCACGCAGGCCTCTTCCCAGACTCCCACTACGGGGCCCTGTGAGACTGGAACATGCGCTGTACGTACCACATCAACCTTTCAGCCAGGCCCTGGGAGCCTGAGCAGCTCGTTGGTTCCCGAACCACGTGCTTGGGCTCCGGGCAGAGGGAACTCATGCCCAAACATCTTTCTGAGGTGGCAGCTTGAAACTGCCCCCACTCAGTCCCATTTCCACTGACCGCCTGATGGGGTCCCGGGCTTCCCAGCGATCATGGCTCCCAGGTGTCCCCTGTTGGAGGAGGCCCAGCAGCCTGACAGGCCCCAGCTGCGCAAGGCCGTCCACACTCCTCCAGCTTCCCCTTCAGAAGGAATATGCATGCGGTAGGTTAGGGCTTGGAGGCAGGTGGTTACGTGTACCCCCAACAGCCTTCTCCTGGCACCGTCCTCTCCAGACCCTGGTTGTGTTCCAGTCCCCACCCCCCGTCCCTGATCTGGTCGCCCGCCCTTGGGTAATACACACTGCCTCAGCCTCCTAGCTCTGACAGGGCCCTTTAGGCCTGATGGGCTGTGGCCAGTCCCACACCCCCTGCCTAGGTCCCCAGGCAGAGGGAGCCCACCCCTGAAGCTTTTTCTGACTTGGCCTCTCTCAGCAGGTGTCAGTTATTGTCCTTTGGGCCCAGCTGCCTGATGGAGTTCTCACCCCCCAGCCATCAAGTGTGTGTGGTTCCTCTTATGAGAGTCCCGCCCCTACTAGGGGGTCCCATCTTGTCCAGGCAGTCCGGACTCCTCCAGCTTTACTTGTGGAAGGAATACATATGTGCATTTGTGTGACTCAGGGCTTGGAAGGAGGCATATGTTTTGTTCAACAGCTTGCCCTCGCAACCTGGTCTCTTTATAGACACTTGTTCTGTTTGGGTCCCTGGTAACCTTGATTTGCTTGGCTTGCACATGTGCAACATATACCCCATCAGCTCATCTGGGGCAACCTGGTCCCTCAAGGTTGGTAGTACTAGGTGCCCTTCAGGCTTTTGGAGCTCAGGCTATATTGCAATCCCCTGAATAGCCTTTCTAGGAGGCTATTCCCTATGAAGCATATTCCCCCACAAAGGAGGGTGGCTGAGCCAGGGACCCCACCCGGCAGTTCATCCACCTGGGAACTACAGGTCCCCAGTTTTAAGCTGCTGCCTGACAAAGAATCTCAGGGGTGGGATCCCTCTGCCCAGGGCTATGCAGGTGTTTCAGGACCAAACAATCTCTTCAGGCCTATGGGGTTTGGCCGCCCATCCTGGAATGTCAAAAGTCATAGCGCTCATTCAGGAGCATGGCAAGTCAGGGTAGCCAGGAACCCGCAATCAGGCAAATGTCCACATAGGCTGATCACAAGATGAGCTGTTGGGGTACAAGGCATCGGCTTCTTTCCAAGGTCTAACATACACAAATGTACATACTTATTCCCCCTTATGATAAAGCCGGAGAATTTGGACTGTCTTGCCAAGACGGGTTCTGACTGGGTGCAGGGATAGGCTCCCATGAGAAAGACCTAGGAGCTTTGATTGCTGGAAAGCGTGGGACTTCATCAGGCAGCCAATCTAAATGGGCACTCTCACTAGTTGAAGGGTGCTGCTGCCTTAGAAAGAATTTTGTGGGATGGGCTTTCTCTGCTCTGGAGGCATGTGATTCTCGACGGACACCAGGTACACAGCTCTGGGGGTCCCCGCCCCCTTGCCAGACTGATGCAGGGCATAGTGTGTGTGTGCAAGCTCCATGGGTCAGGGCAGCCACGGTCCCAGAACAGGACCATCTATCTTGAGGCCGGTTCAGGGAAGGGGCTATCAGGGGTACCCTCATCTGCCTAATTCCAAGCCATAACCTACACAAATGCACATATTCCTTCTGAAGGGAAAGCTAGAGAAATCTCAACTACATTGCCAGGGCTGGGAGGGAATGGGGCCTTGCACAGAATGGTCCCATCTGCCTAGTTCCAAGCCCTAACATATGCACATGAGCATAGGTATTGGATTTTCCTCTGTCCCTGTTTTCACTCAAGTCTCCTAGGATCACATGCCCAAATAGATGACTTACACACAAGTTTTAATGGTAAGGTCTGATTTCAGGAGGATCAGACTAAGATACTCAGTGTCTATAAAAATTATTTTTTTCAAAAAAATTATTTTTTTTCAGATTATAGAATCAGCTTTTCTTTTTATTTTTTTAAAGATTTTATATATTAATTTGACATAGAGAGACAACCAGCAAGAGAGGGAACACAAGCAGGGGGAGCGGGAGAGGAAGAAGCAGGCTCCTACAGGAGAAGCCTGATGTGGGGCTCGATCCCAGAATGCTGGGATCACCCCCTGAGCCGAAGGCAGATGCTTAATGACTGTGCCACCCAGGCACCCCTAGAATTAGCTTTTCAAAGATACATGGTAAAGGAAAGGAGTAAGATTTACTCCAGATTCCTGAAGATTCCTGTGAGAATTCCTTCTCCCATGTGTACCCTTTTTCTCAAGGCTGCCCTCTCCAAATCCCATTCCACCATCATTTCTTGGAACGTGGTCTTAGCTGAGACCCTCCAGTGCAGTAAAGTCACAACCACTTCTCTCTGCAAAAAGCCCAAAGAGGACACAAAAGGCACATGACAAAAGCATATTACCAAAGTATGGCTGAGGCCAAGGTTTTCTATGGTGGAAGAGCCTTCTCACTCTGAATAGTCTCAGACACAAGCCTGGCCAATAAAATTTCTGTTCAGAAAGCACCTTCAGCCATGAGTTCTACGTGACTCAAAGCAGACTCCCAGAGTATTCGATAAACCATTACTCTTTAGCACTTGATCTTTTTTGTCCATGTTCCTGGTTATAATTATAAGCATGGACTATGTTAAGCAATTTACCACTTTCACCACAGTATTCTACTAAAATATATTTTTTTTAACCAAACAATTTGTGATCATTGGACTTTTGAGCAATTGTCATTGATGGATAAGTTTTGCTTTTTTTTTAAGATTTTATTTGTTTATTCGACAGAGACAGCCAGCCAGAGAGGGAACACAAGCAGGGGGAGTGGGAGAGGAAGAAGCAGGCTCATAGCGGAGGAGCCTGATGTGGGGCTCGATCCCATAACGCCGGGATCATGCCCTGAGCCGAAGGCAGACGCTTAACCGCTGTACCACCCAGGAGCCCCTGATGGATGGTTTTTTAAACAGGATAAATTCATGACTCATGCAAATATAAAAGAAGAATAGGTCAAAGATGTTATTTAACTCATTGACAAGTTAGAGGACTAAGATATTACAATTGGTTCAAAGAATAATTCAAAGATCCACATATATGTAAGCAGTCAGTAATGCTGAAATGAATTTACAAATTGGTACGAAATTGGAAGAACTCCAGGAGGAAGGGAATTCAATTGCATTTCCACACATCAAAATTCATCTGCATGTCTGTGGGTAAGAGCCGTTTTCATTGCTCGCAGCCATCTACAAGTCATAGACTTACGAAAGAGCTAAAAACAAGGATGACCCAGAAGGGCATGTTTAGAGAATATCCACCTATTTTTCCATTGAACACACCTGGGATCATTTTGCTCTGTTTCAAGTCCGTCACAACTCTCCCTACACTGTCTTGTTTAATCCCCTCATTTCACAGATAAAAAAAGGAGGCCTAGATGAAAATAGCAGCCATTATAATATATTTGCCACAAAAGAGGCAGTCAAGTCTGAAGTTCAGGGCACTTGCGTCTCCAGGAAGAAGGACCTGGACTTCTGACCTTCACTTCTCCATCTTCCTTCAGTCACTATGTTCCTTTATTTCCAATGTTCCTTGAATTGACCTGTTGCTTTTCATTTCCTAATATCATCCTTCTGCCAACATTATTCTTACCCTGACAGTCTAGTTTGTCTAGTGACTTCTCATAGCTAACCTCAGCCGCTGTCATTTTATTTGCTGAACTTTACTGAATAAAGTCAGAGCCCTATGTTGTTTCTGCATTATGTGTACAAATTACTCTCCACCAATAAAACTGACGTTTGTGATCAGAAAACAAGAACTGCTTTGAATCCCACAAACCAAAAGCAGGTTAGCCCAAACTATCTTTTCATACCTTGCTGATTTCTGAGTTTCTGTTTTTCTCTCAGAAATGTTAAGAGAATGCAAACCAGCAGGGGATTCCCACTCTGGTTAACGGGGCTGCTATGTCTCACTGAAACTAACCTGTCAATCTCTTCTGCCACTTTCCCTACTTTCACATCCTCTGCATCCTCTAACAGTCTGCCAGAGGCAAAGTCCTTCACAAAGTGGCTCATGTATAGTTCAAAAAGGGGTCTTGATAGATACTGTGGGCTAAAAATGCTTTGAATCAAGAATGGTAGGGACATGAAATAAAGCAAAAAGCCATGATAGGAAATCAGATAGCAAGCCTAGCCCATTGTAAGTGCCATGGGACAAGATGGAAGGACACTTGGGTCAGATTTGCCAGCATTTGGTGTCACTGAGCAAGGTTCAGGTGCTTGCAGGCCTATGAAATATGGCTATAATCATCCAAGGAAGTGATAAAGTAACAAGGAAACAGAACAAAGTTACCTACAAAGAGAAGGCATCTTGGTTTATTTCCTCTTGCATTGCTTGCTATAAATAGCACAGCATTGGCCTCCTTGTACTTGCTTAAGGGAAGGGATTTGTGGCCCTGTTGTTCTTCCTTCTGTTTTTCGAGGGCAAAAGTGAAGGTTACTCCCAGTTGGAAAAGTTCTGACCCTAAGCCAGCTGAACTAAGGAGGAAACTCATGAGATTGGCATGGACAGAGATGTCTGGTAGTCCAGATAGAAGTAAATCACAAGAAAATTTTTAAAAAAGAAGAAAAAGGAAGTCATAAGACTCATTTCTACAGAATTTTCTAATCCGTAGTAGACACTCAGTAAATACAGAATGAACAGGGGAGGAACAGAGTGAGAGACCACAGCCAGTTTCACTATATGGTTACTTGTTAAAAGGTTCTTTAAATTCATATTGGGGGGCGCCTGGGTGGCTCAGTCAGTTGGTTGTCTACCTTGGCTTGGGTCATGATCCTGGGATTGAGCCCCGTGTCGGGTTCCCTGCTCCTGGGGAGTCTGCTTCTCCCCCTCCCTCTGCCCCTCCGCCCTGCTCATGCTCTCTATCTCTGTCCAATAAACAAAATCTTAAAAAATAATAATAATAATAAATTCATATCGGGACTGAATCCACAATGTTTAAACTTGACACTCCAGAGGAAGTTCAGCTCAGACATTCTCAAAGAAAGAGGTCTTAAAAATGCTTACCCTTGGGGCGCCTGGGTGTCTCAGTCGTTGAGCGTCTGCCTTCCGCTCGGGGTGTGGTCCCGGGGTCCTGGGATCAAACCCCACATCGGGCTCCTCCTCTGGGAGCCTGCTTCTTCCTCTCCCACTCCCCCTGCTTGTATTCCCTCTCTCACTGGCTGTCTCTCTGTCAAATAAATAAATAAAATCTTTAAAAAACATGCTTACCCTAACTGTAGTATACTGTAGTCTGGGATAGGGTGCCACCTGGTGGTCAATGGTAAGTTTGTTTTCAAGTTAGGGGTAGATAAGCAAGGTCAAAGGTCTAAAATTGGTACTGTCCAATTTATCTGTACCTCAAGCCACATATGTGGGAAGCATATAGAGAACTGAGGACCATGCAGGTGCTAACATGTGTTAGCAGTTTCTGTAGAAATAGGCAAAGGTTGTGGGAGACATTTCTTGAGAATAGAGATGATGAGAGATGATTCTGGGTTTGACCCTAGATCCTTCCAAACAGGCCATTCATCTCATCGAAGAATCTGTTGGATGACCCACAGTCTCCAGGAACTGAGCCTTATTCTGGGTACCCAGCTCTTAACTCAGGAATGTTTTGGACCAGCTGTATTTACCTGAGGTCAGAGAGGATAATGAATGAAGACTATTTGTGCTGAGTGTCCTTGAGTGGTGTCCCGGAATACTAGTGTATATTATCTAATGCCAGGTTCAATGAGGGTCACCTGGGGCACCTGGGTGGCTCAGTCGGTTAAGCGTCTGCCTTCAGCTCAGGTCAGGATCCCACCATCTGGGATCGAGTCCCACATCAGGCTCCCTGCTTGGCAGGGAGCCTGCTTCTCCCTCTCCCTCTGCCACTCCCCCTGCTTGTGCTCTCTCACTCTCTCTATATATAAATCAAGTAAATAAATCTTAAAAAAAAAGAGTTGCACACACCAGCAACTGAGCTAGGCAGTCACCCCGCATAACCTCACCTTTTCATTTGCAATGGCTCAGTAGTCCTAAACACAAAAAGAACTTGAAACTGTTCACAGCTGAGGTGTACATACAGACCTGCCTAATGAATTGGGAGTTCCCGGAGGAGGCTGGGCTGCACTGAGAGACAGCGGGTTTGGAAAAGAAAAACGCCCATAGGAGAGAAACCCTATTTAATTCACCCAGCAGGGTCTGCATTTGCATCAGCACCTTCTCCTGACATATGTCTGCACAGTTGTCCTACAATGAAAGTTATATATATCAAGAGGCTGATTGCAACACTGAAACAGCAAAAACTTGGAAAATAGCTTAACGATTAGTATAGAGGATTGGCTGTATAAATCAAGACACATCCATACCATGGAATCCTAGGTAATCATTAAGGAAAAGGTAGAGAAAACAACAACAAAAAGACAAAAAATACATGAAAAATAATGGTTTTCAAAATATTGGACATCAGGTGATAAAGGACGGTGATCCCTATGGGACTCTGTAATATGGCTTTTATGGCTGGGCACAGTCTAGCTTCTCCCTGCCTCATGGACCTCATCTTGTACTTTCTTCTCTCTGCTCAAGCCACACTGAACATGTGCTAATGCCTCACACCAGGATCCGTCTCATCACAGGGCCTTTGCATCTGCTCTTTCCTTTACCTTTTTATTTTTTAAAGATTTTATTTATTTATTTGACAGAGATAGAGACAGCCAGCGAGAGAGGGAACACAGCAGGGGGAGTGGGAGAGGAAGAAGCAGGCTCAAAGAGGAGGAGCCTGATGTGGGGCTCGATCCCATAACGCTGGGATCACGCCCTGAGCCGAAGGCAGACGCTTAACTGCCGTGCCACCCAGGCGCCCCACCCTTTACCTTTTTAACTACTACCCAGCTTTCAGATCTCAGTCTCCTCAGGCTGTCCCTGATCTTCTGACTAGGAACCCCTAAACTTTAAGCTTCCCACTCCTACAAAAAACCAAACAAACTCCTACTCTCAGAACAGTGGTTTTCTCATCCTTCTCCCTCTCATTTGTCATAATATTCATATGTATACACACACAACTGTTTTGAGTAATGTCTATAGCCTCATTGGTTGACTACACAGGGTCTGTGTTCCTTTTCATTCTATATTGCATCAGCACCTAGCACAATACATTCCATAGCTATTTGTTAAATGTGTATATCAGTGAATGCAATTCTTATGTGGGGTGATTTTCAAAATACTCAATAACTAATATGGCACGGACACTTCTTATTCAGTACTGGAGATAGCCATAAATAACCAGCATAACTGTACATGTCAACACCAACTATATATGAACCCTGACTGTATTATAATACCAGTGTTCTTTTTTTTTAAGTTTATTAATTTTTTTAGTAATTTCTACACCCAATGTGGGGCTTGAACTCACGACACAGAGATCGAGAGTTGCATGCCCTTCTGACTGAGCCAGCCAGGTGCCCCACAATACTGAGTGTTCTAACATAAACTTATTGCTTTCATTCTGACCTATTATAGGATTTACATGGCACTGTAAATAATTAAATAATAAATTTAAATAACACATGCAAAAATAAAATCGTATCTAGATCTATTTGCTTAGTTTGATTTAGACACTGAATCAGGATTAATATCAGCTGCATGTAATAGAAAATCCAAATTAACAATGAATAAGTTTTGGGGTGCCTAGCTGGCTCAATCAGAAGAGCATAAGACTCTGGATCTCAGTGTGGTGAGTTGGAGCCCCACACTGTGTAGAGATTTCTAAAATAAATAAGTAAACTTTAAAAAAGGAGTAAGTCTTGCATGTGATAAGTTTTCATCATCACACGTATACATATATACATACATACATACATATAGACACAATTCCAGTCTGGAATTGGTATGGAGACTCTAAGATATCATCAGGAACACAGGCTTTTCAAGCTTTCCACACCTGCCTCACTTGAACTCTTGTCTTCATTGTCTAATGTGGCTGTTGGAGTTCCAGCCATCACATTTACATTCTAGGCAGCAGGATGGAATATTAGGTGAAAAGCGAGAGAGAAAAAAATATATGTATCAATCTTTTAAAGCAGTTTTCCAAAAACTGCCATATGACTTTAATTCTTTGCATCTCATTGGCAAAAATGTAGCCCTGTGGCTACAGCTAGCTGCATGGGAGACTGGCAAGATGGGAGCATTTGATCCAGGCAGTTACATGACGAGCTAACATCAGAGATTGTATGACTTTGGAAGATGAAGACAAGTTGGGATAGGTGGCTAACAGTCTCTACTTCAGACAGATTCACATTTTATTTTTTTTAATGGGAGGGAATGAATACAAATTTAAGAAATTGGTTACAAGGGGTGGTTGGAAAGGGGTAAAAAGAAGAGGAGAATGGGAATGGAGTAATACAGATGAGGACAGAGTTATACTTCTTTGAGAATACCTTTTTGTAATAGAACCATAGTAATGTTTCACATTCCCCCCCAAAATAAACAAGTAATTCAGACCTATGCAGATGTGGTGGGAATCCAAGACATAATATGGTCACACATGAACCTGTACTATAAATAAAAAAACAAAATCTCACTGAAGGGGTGAGGAAGAAAAGAACTACTCTAAGTAACCTTGGAAAACAGATCTCATCTGCATAATAAAAGGTTATAGACAGGGGGACCTGTGTTAGTTAAACATCTGCCTTGGGCTCAGGTCATGATCTCAGAGTCCTGAGATCTAGTCCCTCATTGGGATCCTTGCTCAGCAGGGAGCCTGCTTCTCCCTCTCCCTCTGCCACTTACCCTGCTTGTACCTCTCTCTCTGTCTAATAAATAAATAAATAAATAAATAAAATCTTTTAAAAATTTTAAAGAGATTAAAGACAAAAAGAACTACATAAATGCTATAATCTAGAGTATAAATGTGTTTTTCAAAGGAGTATGGGTTAACAATGGGTTAACACCACTTTATGTGTACTTTATGAATAAATAAGTAAGAATGTTGTATACAGTGGAGAGCCTGGTTTCTCACTATTGGAAAAAAAAGTTACAAATAACAAGCCGCATAGTATTGGACTGGAATCAGAGGTAACAGCATAAAATCATGGTTTTAACATATGTATACAGATAGAGTTCTCTAAAAATACGGATATGTGTGTACATGGGTTAGTAGAGATGTATGTATTTCCTAGCTTTTCCACAGAAGGAGCCTGGTAGCAATGAGCACACTTAGCACCCAGATATTGGTTTCTTTTTTTTTTTTTTTAAGATTTTTTAAATTTATTTGACACAGAGAGAGAGACAGCCAGTGAGAGAGGGAACACAAGCAGGGGGAGTGGGAGAGGAAGAAGCAGGCTCCAACAGAGCAGGGAGTCTGACGCGGGGCTCGATCCTAGGACCCTGGGATCACACCCTGAGCCGAAGGCAGACACTTAATGACTGAGCCACCCAGTCGCCCCCAGATATTGGTTTCTATACACCATTTTCAGTTAATCAGGACTCCTTGGAGAGTGGTTGATTCAAGGGCTGGGGCAGAAAAAATATAAGATGAATCCAGAATATTTTGCAGTGCCAGAAAGTAAGGCAGCGCTGAAAAAAAGAAGGGACTTGTCAAAAAGACACAGGAACCAAACCTGAAGGAGCTCTAAATGGGGAAAGTTAGAACAATTTGAGCATTAAAATAAATAAATTATGGTGTTGGATTATAACCCACAGAATAAGATAAATATTATGAATCTATACTGACATAAATGAATAAATAGGAAAAGAATTCTTACAGAAGAATTCCAGCTAATGTGTGTAGAAAGAAAGAGGGAAATACAAAATTCAGTATTAGGCAAGTACCACTGTGTTAACTCCTTGCAGGAAAGGTGGATCCTAAAATTAGCAGGTGGGCTGCCTGGGTGGCTCAATTGGTTAAGCGACTGCCTTTAGTTTGGGTCATAATCCCAGGGTCCTGGGGTCGAGCCCTGCATTGGGCTCTCTCCTCCTTGGGGAGCCTGCTTCTCCCTCTCCCTTTGCCTGCCACTCCCCCTACTCTCTTTCTGCCAAATAAAGAAATAAAATCTTTAAAAAATAAATAATAAAATAAAATAAAATGAGCAGGCAAAATTTTGAGGAGAAACAAGATATTTACGAAGACAAGGGGAAGATAGTAACTTTACAGTGGGAGAAACCTCACAGGCTGCACCTTAATCAAATGATCAAGGTTAACGTGTAACAACATAACAATGTCATAAACGCCTCACTACAGTACACTGAGAAGGACAAAAAATCATTTGCCCAAAATGCATAACCTCATTCTAATCACAAGAAAACCTCAAACAAGCCCACATTGATGGACATCTTACAAAATTCTCCACCAATACTCTGTAAAATGTCAAGGTCATGGAAGATAAGGAAAGACCACAGGACTGTCATAGATTAGAAGACGCAAAGGAGAAATAACAACTCAATGCTCTGTGAAATCTCAAAACAGGAAAAGGACATCAGTGAAACTGCTGAAATTCTAGTAAGTTTTGTACATTAGATAATAGTATTATACCAAGGTTAATTTCTTGGTTTTAATCACTGTACTTTGGTCAAGTAAGATGTCAGAATGAGATGAAGCTATGTGGAAAATATGTGGGAACTTTCTGAATTATGTTTGCAACTTTTCTGTAAGTCTAAAATTGGCTAAAAATAAAGTTTTCGGTTTTTTAAAGATTTTATTTATTTATTTGAGAGAGAGAGCATGAGTGAGGGGGAGAGGCAGAGCGAAAGGGAAAAGCGGCTCGATCTGGGACTCCGGGATCATGACCTGAGCTGAAGGCAGAAGCTTAACAGACTGAGCCACTCAGGTGCCCCCAAAATAGTTTTTTTTAAAGGTATGGTTCTAGGGCACCTGGTTGGCCAGTCTGTAGAGCATGCCACTATTGATCTTAGGGATATGAGTTTAAGCCCCATGTTGGGCCTAGCATTACTTTAAAATAAAATAAAATAAAATAAAATAAAATAAAATAAAATAAAATAAAATAAAATAAAATAAAATAAAATAAAATAAAATAAAATAAAATAAAATAAAATAAAATAAAATAAAATAAAATAAAATAAAATAAAATAAAATAAAATAAAATAAAATAAAATAAAATAAAATAAAATAAAATAAAATAAAATAAAATAAAATAAAATAAAATAAAATAAAATAAAATAAAATAAAATAAAATAAAATAAAATAAAATAAAATAAAATAAAATAAAATAAAATAAAATAAAATAAAATAAAATAAAATAAAATAAAATAAAATAAAATAAAATAAAATAAAATAAAATAAAATAAAATAAAATAAAATAAAATAAAATAAAATAAAATAAAATAAAATAAAATAAAATAAAATAAAATAAAATAAAATAAAATAAAATAAAATAAAATAAAATAAAATAAAATAAAATAAAATAAAATAAAATAAAATAAAATAAAATAAAATAAAATAAAATAAAATAAAATAAAATAAAATAAAATAAAATAAAATAAAATAAAATAAAATAAAATAAAATAAAATAAAATAAAATAAAATAAAATAAAATAAAATAAAATAAAATAAAATAAAATAAAATAAAATAAAATAAAATAAAATAAAATAAAATAAAATAAAATAAAATAAAATAAAATAAAATAAAATAAAATAAAATAAAATAAAATAAAATAAAATAAAATAAAATAAAATAAAATAAAATAAAATAAAATAAAATAAAATAAAATAAAATGTGTGGTTCTGTAAATGTCAGATGTGGTGTAAAAAAATTAAGTATGTTTTGGTGTGAATACTTTATTATATCTAACAGTTGTTATTAAATACACTTCACACTGTTTTAAAGGGAAGGGGTTTAAAACTGTTGCCTTGATGAAGGATAGATGAAGAAAGGCTGGCAGAGACAAGGGCCCCCATCCTAAGAAGAAACCACCCTTAAAAGGATTTTACACCACCCTGGAAGGAGCCCTCCACCCTTTCCCACATGATAGATAGATGACAAAAATCTGATTGGATGACAGGCGCAGGGAAAGTTAATCAGATTAAAACAGCCCACCAACAAGCCCATAAAACCCCCTAGATCTAAATGTCAAATTGGCAACCCTCTCGGGTTCCCTCCCCTCTTCGGCATCTTTGCACTATCACTTTGCTGTCACTCAATAAACTTTGTTTTGCTGCCCACCACTCCATCTGGTCTACCTGTCCGTTCTTCGAAGCAGCATGACCAGGAACTGTGGGCATTTAGAGGAGAAGAAAACCTGTAACAGCCTTATGTTTCAGTAAGAAATATGTCGGGAGTTTAGCTAAGCTAGCCGTGCTATTGCTGCCATCGCATTTACTTTGTTTAGCCAAGCAGCCTGCCAAGGGTCTTAACTGACATTAACCCCCAGCAAGCACATGTCCCAGGTAATGGCCTGCAGAGTCACAAGCAAATATAAGTTCCTGACATGATTTCCTGAACAGCCCTAGTGACCAACTGTCTGTCCTCTCTCCCAGAGCCTTACTCTTGTGTACCCCATAGATAAGATTCCCCATGGATCGGGGGCGCCTGGGTGGCACAGCGGTTAAGCGTCTGCCTTCGGCTCAGGGCGTGATCCCGGCGTTGTGGGATCGAGCCCCACATCAGGCTCCTCCTCTATGAGCCTGCTTCTTCCTCTCCCACTCCCCCTGCTTGTGTTCCCTCTCTCACTGGCTGTCTCTATCTCTGTCAAATAAAAAAATAAAATAAAAGATTCCCCGTGGATGGGATGCCTGGGTGGCTTAGTTGGTTGGGCATCTCCCTTCAGCTTGGGTGGGTCATGATCCCAGGGTCCTGGGATGGAGTCCCGCATCCGGCTCCTTGCTCGGCACCTTGCTCGGCAGGGAGCGTGCTTCTCCCTCCGCCTGCCACTCCCCCTGCTTGTGCTCTCTCTCTGTCTGACAAATAAATAAAATTTAAAAAAAAAAAGACTCCCTGTGGAGCTTCTCCGGACCACATTGTTTTGGGTTTGAATTGACCAATCCAGCCTTAGCCCAGGAACCCCAAAGCCCTCCCCACCCACGGAGAATGATAAAGGCACGTGCCCCAGGTCCTGTCCCTCTCTGCCTGAACCCTACCTTGACCTTCCCAAGTGCCCAAGTGGCCCATTGACACATACTGTGTACTTCCTCCAGATCTTGTGAGTAATAACCCTCTCTTTTTTTTTTTTTCAGGTTTTATTTATTTATTTATTTGACAGAGAGACAGACAGCCAGTGAGAGAGGGAACACAAGCAGGGGGAATGGGAGAGGAAGAAGCAGGCTCCCAGCGGAGGAGCCCAATGTGGGGCTCGATCCCAGGACTCTGGGATCACGCCCTGAGCCGTAGCCAGACTCTTAACGACCAAGCCACCCAGGCGCCCCTAATAATACTTTCTTTCAATTTCTCTCGTCATCTTTTGTTGAACCACAGCAACATCCACATCTTGCATTTCTTCAACAAATGTTAATTTAACAAAGTTATAACAAAAACCTATTCTGGACTTCTAGAATAACGAAAGGAAACTAAGAAAGTAGAGGTATAATGCAAGAAACCACGGTGGAATGGAAGACTTCCACGAGCAAGATGAAGACACTGTGGACCTGTTCACCAATGAAACTGGAGAAAAAATTTTTTAAAAACAAACCAACATAAAATCAGTCTTTGTTTTTCCCTGCTGCTGCCACCCAGTTGCACGGAGGGGGAGGCTTAGGTGCGCTCAAGATTCGGCTCCACCAGTAACCAGCTGCCGTGGCTGAGGAAGGCATGGCTGCTGGAGGTGTAATGGGTGTTCAGACTGCTGCTTTGCAAGAGGAGCTGAAGACCACCGTCATCCACAAAGGCCTAGCACGTGGAATTCGCTAAGCGGCCAAAGCCTTACACAAGCTCCAAGCCCATCTTTGTGCATTTGCCTCCAACTGTGATGAGCCTATGTACGTCGATTTGGTGGAGGCCCTTTGTGCTGAACACCAAAATCATCTAATTAAGGCTGATGACAACAAGAAACCAGGGGATGGGTAGGTCTCTGTGAAGTTGACAAAGAGGAAAACCCCACAAAGTGGTTGGTTGCAGTTGCATAGTGGTTAAGGACTATGGCAAAGAGTCTCAGGCCAAGGATGTCATCGAGGGATACTTCACATGCGAGAAATGAACAAACGAAAAACTTGGTTCTTGTTGAAAAAGAAAAAAAAAAACAAAATCATTTAAAATCTCTAGAAAAACATTTATTAAAAAAAGAAAAGAAAAAAGAAACCTTTACTAAAACAAAACAAACAAAATTACTAAAACTCAGTACAAACACTAAGAGTCTATGGTATTTAAACTGAGACCCACTCCTCCTTCCCCCACTCCCACCGGGGCAAGATGAACACTCAAGACCAGTACAGCCAAGAGAGAGCACAGGGCTCCCGCTCCCCGCAGCTCCCAGTTGGAGGGCTATTTCCTATGCACAGCAGGACATCAGCATTTCTCATCTTGTCCCCAGCAACCTGTTGCAGAGGCTCACTTCCTGTGAGGGTGACGGAGAAATGAGGGCTCCTTTCTTCTGCCCAGATCCTGCTCACAGGACTGAGACTCAACCCTGGATGTGGTGCTTCTGAGAGTCCACAGGGCTCTGTCCCTGCCTCAGCTCACCAGGCAGTGGTTCCAAGCTGGAAGTGCAAGCCAGAAGATGTGATGTTACTACCTCTCTCTACTGAGTGCTCAGTTCCTGGAGCGAGAAGTGTGCCACTGTCCCCCTCCGCCCCTTCAGAGGAAAGGCTCAGAGATTTTGCCTAAGGGAAGAAGCAGGATGAAAAAGACAGCTCTTACTCTCTTCCCAAAGACACTGACTTCATCTGCTATCAATGTGAAGTTCAAGCCTGAGGGTTCTCCCAAAAACAGTGTAGATTGTGGTGAAAGGCAACTGGGAGGAGAATGACATATTTATTGGATATATAGGCAAAGCATAGGCCAGTTGGAAAACCTGGGAAATGGAGCGGGGAGGAGCCTGCCTGGGATCAGAATAAACTCAAATTCTGCTCTCAGGGCTCCTGGGTGGCTCAGTAGGTGAAGCGGCTGCCTTCAGCTCAGGCCCTAGAGTCCCGCATCAGGCTCCCTGCTCAGCGGGGAGCCTGCTTCTCCCTCTCCTGCTCCCCCTGCTTGTGTTCTCTCTCTTCTTGTCAAATAAATAAATAAAGGTCTTTAAAAAAAAATACTGATCTCAAAAAACTATTTCGTCAGGGCACCTGGGTGGCTCAGTAGGTTGACTGTCTGGCTCCTGATTTCAGCTCAGGTCATGATCTCAGGGTTTTGAGATCAAGCCCTTCTGTCAGGCTCAGTGCTCCCCGCTTGGTGTGGTCGGCTTGAGATTCTCTCTTCCTCTGCTCCTCCCCCACCTCATTCTCCCTTTCTCCCTCTCTCCCCTCTCTCAAAATAAATAAATAAAATCTTAAAAAGAAAACTACCCTGTCAAAGGAGACTGAATTGGATTGGTTTCATCTGGGGAGCAATTTTTGCACCAGGGCTTTGCTGAAAATAATAGAGTAACCAGTGGGCAATTGGTGGAGCCTACAGCAGTGTGGTCCAAGGAAGAGATGTCAAAGAAAGCCCTGCCAAAACCTCCACATCCCAGGGTGACTATGAATGGTCAGGCTTCCCCCACCCAGGGCAACATTCGAGGTTTACCACAGGAAAGGGGGGGATGGAGAGAGAATAGACTATGCTAAAATAATCCAGTCAGTCACTAAACAAATAAACGAGCAAATAACAAGCCCTATTGGAAGGGTTACACGATATTATCTAAAATGTCCAGTTTGTGACTAAAAAAAAAAAATTATAGTACATGCAAAGAAACAAGAAAGTATGACTTAACATTGAAAAAAAGAACACAAAACAAAAAGAACAGGCAACAGATACTTCAAGTGACAGCAACCAGATGTCAGAGTTAACAAACAAAACCTTCCGAGTAGCCATTTTTTGTGTGTTGGTCCCAGCCTGTAGTGAAGCTACAGGCTAGAAACGCCTGGGGTCAACACCACTTCCCCAGTGTTGAGGCTAGACCAGCCCACGGGTTCTTATGACTGCAAGATGCACTTCAGCAACAACCATCAAGAAACTTTGAAAAAACACAAGGTTGATGACTGACAAGTCCTAGAGGGTACATGGAACATCAGGGGCCATACAGTGAGATCAGGGTACAGACGCAGAGAGCATGGGCCTGGGGTTTTGCCTTTATTGGGGTCAGGGGTGGGTTGCCTAGGGTTTTACAGGTTCACTCTTTATTGGTGAATTTAAAACATAAAGTAGGAATTAAAGTGAATGAAGAGAAAAAACGAGGCTCCTCAAATCTAGCAAACTAAATGCAACAACATTAAAAGGATGCATCACGACCAAGAGAGATTTACCTTAGGAATGCAAGCTTAGTCTAACATCTGAAAAATAATTATTTTAATGCATCATATCACTAAAATGAAAAAAGAATCATATGATCATCTCAATAGACACAAAAAAGCATTTGATAAAATTCAAAACCTACACTCAACAAACATCAACAAACTAGGGACAGAAGGGAACCTGACAAAAGAGCATCTCTAAATAACTCACAACTAACATATTTAATGGTGAAAGACTGGATGTTTTCCCCCCTAAAATCAGGAATAAGACAAGGATGTCCACCCTCGCTATTTCTATTCAAAGTTGTAATAGAAGGTTCTAGTCAGGGAAATTGGGCAAGGATTTAAAAAAGACATCCAGATTAGAAAGGAAGAAGTAAAATTATCCCTATCCACAGATGATGTGGACTTCCTTGTATATAGAGAATCCTAAGGAATAACCTGAAAAACTATTAGAACTAAGAAACAGTTCTCTTTTCATCAAGGCCACAGAATGCAAGATCAGCATACAAAAATCAGTCTTTTTTATATACTTTCAATGAACAATCTGAAAATGAAATTAAGAAAATAATTCCATTTGAAATAGCATCAAAAAGAATATAATTCTTAGAAACACACTTACAAAACAAGTATAACATTATACTCTGAAAACTAAAAAATGTTGAAAGAAATTAAAGGATATCTAAATAAATTGAAAAAAATCCTATATTCCTGGATCAGAAGATTATTATATTATATTATATTATATTATAAATTGATCTATAGATTCAATGCAATCTTTATCAGAATCCCAGCTGACTTTGTAGAAATTTACAAGCTGATTCTAAACTGCACATAATATTACAAGAGCTTCTGAAAAGCCCAAGACAATCTTGAAAAACATGGAGGACTCACATTTCTTCATTTCAAAATAGACTACAAAATAATGGTAATCAAAACAGTATGGTACTGGCTTAAGGTTAGACATAAACATCAATGAATAGAATTGAGAGCCCAGAAAAAAACCCATGTGTCTAGGGTCAATTTTTTTTTTTTTTAAAGATTTTATTTATTTATTTGACAGAGATAGAGACAGTCAGTGAGAGAGGGGACACAAGCAGGGGGAGTGGGAGAGGAAGAAGCAGGCTCCCAGCAGAGGAGCCTGACGTGGCTCGATCCCGTAACGCCGGGATCACGCCCTGAGCCGAAGGCAGACGCTTAACCGCTGTGCCACCCAGGCGCCCCTCTAGGGTCAATTTTTGACAAGAGCTCCAAGACTATTCAATGAGGAAAGAATAGTTCTTTCAAAAATTGGTGCTCAGAAAACTGGATGTCCATACACAGACCATATATAAACATTATCTCAAGATGAACCAAAACCTAAACGTAAGAGCTGTAACTGTAAAACTCCTAGAAGAAAACAGAAATGTATCTTCATAACCTTGGACTTGGCCATATATTGTTAGATATGACACGAAAAGCATGAGAAGAAAAAATGGATAAATTAAGCTGCTTCAAAATTAAAAACTTTTACAACAACATGGATAGAACCTGAAAGCATCATAAGTGAAATAAGTCAGACAGAAAGACAAAAACTGTACGATCTCACTCATACATAAAATCTTTTTTTTAAAAAAGTGTAACTCATAGATACAGAGAACAGATTGGTGATGGCCAGAGGTTGGGGATGGGTGAAATGGGTGAAGATGGTCAAAAGGTGCCTACTTTGAACTTATCAAACTCAACACCCAAAAAACAAAAGAATCCAGTTAAGAAATGGGCAGAAGACATGAACAGAAATTTCTCCAAAGAAGACATACAAAAGGCCAACAGATGCATGAAATAATGTTCAACATCACTCAGCATCATGGAAATGCAAATCAAAACCACAATAAGATACAACCTCACACCCAGAATGGCTAAAATTAACAACTCAGGAAACAACAGATGTTGGCAAGGATGTAGAGAAATGGGAACCCCTTACATTGTTAATGGGAATGCAGGCTGGTGCAGCCACTCTGGAAAACAGTATGGAGGTTCTTCAAAAAGTTAAAAATAGAGCTACCCTCCATTCAAGCAATTGTACTTCTAGGTATTTATCCAAAGGATACAAACATAGTGATTTGAAGGGGCACATACTGGGGTGCCTAGGTAACTCAGTTGGTTAAGTGTCTGCCTTCAGCTCATGGTTCATGAGCTTCAGGTCATGATCCCAATGTCCTAGGATTGAACCCCATGTCAGGCTCTCTGCTCAGCGGGGGAACCTGCTTTTCCCTCTCCCTCTGCCTGCCACTCCCCCTGCTTATGCTCTCTCTCTCTCTCTGTTAAATAAAGAAAATCTTTAAAAAAAAATGAAGGGGCACATGCACCCCAATGTTTATAGTAGCAATGTCCACAATAGCCAAAATGCAGAAAAAGCCCAGATGTCCAGTGACAGATGAATGGATAAAGAAGATGTGGTGTTGTGTGTGTGTGCGCGCAATAGAATATTACTTGGCCATCAAAAAGAATGAAATCTTGCCATTTGCAATGACATGGATGGACCTAGAGGGCATTGTGCTAAGCAAAATAAGTCAGTCAGAGAAAGATAAAGATATGATTTCACTCATATGTGGAATTTAAGAAACAAAACAGATGAACATAAGGGGAGGGAAGGAAAAATAAGATAAAGACAGAGAGGGAGGGAAGCTATAAAAGACTCTTAAATATAGAGAACAAATAAACTGAGGTGGGGGGATAGGGTAACTGGGTGGTGGGCATTAAGGAGGGCACTTGATGGAATGAGCACTGGGTATTATATGCAACTGATGAATCACTAAATTCTACCTCTGACACTAACAATACACTATATGTTAATTAAGTCGAATTTAAATTTAAAAAATTTTTAAAGATTTTATTTATTTATTTATTTATTTATTAGAGAGAAAGTGCGCACAAACAGAGGGAGCTGCAGAGGGAGAGGGAGAAGCAGAGTCCCCGCTGAGCAGGGAGCCCAATGCAGGACTCAATCCCAGGATCCTGAGATCATGACCTGAGCAAGCAGGCACTTAACCTACTGAGCCACCCAGGTGCCCCTAAATAAAAAAAATTTTTTTAAAAGATTCATACTTCAAGTTATAAAATAAGTAATAAATTCTGGGGATATAATGTACTGCATGGTGTCTAGTTAGTAATACTGCACTGCATATTCAAAAGTTTCTAAGAGAATAGATTTTAAAAGTTCTCATCACAAGATAAAAAGTTTGTAACTATGTATAATGATGGATATCAATGAGACTTGTTGTAGTAATCATTATGCAATATATGCAAATATCAAATCATTATGTTGTACACCTGCAACTAACGTAAAGTTGTAAGTCAATTATATCTCAATCTTAAAAATTTAAAACTTTTCTGCTTCAAAGGACACTATCAAGAAAGTGAAAAGACAGGAAGAAATAGATTTCTTAAATAGGCCAATTAACTATGAAGAAATTGAGTCAGTGATAAACAACCTTCCAAATAAATAAAACTCCAGGCCCAGATGGTTTTCCTGGGGAATTCTACCAAACATTCAAAGAAGAAATAATACCTATTCTCCTAAAGCTATTTCAAAAAATAGAAACAGAAGGAAAGCTACCAAACTCATTCTATGAGGCTAATATTACCTTGATCCCCAAACCAGGCAAAGACCCCCTCAAAAAGGAGAATTACAGACCGATTTCTCTAATGAATATGGATGCCAAAATCCTCAACAAGATCCTTGCTAATAGAATCCAACAGTACATTAAAAGGATTATCCATCATGACCAAGTGGGATTCATACCTGGGATGCAAGCATGGTTCAACACTCGCAAATCAATCAATGTGATACATCATATCAACAAGAAAAGACTCAAGAACCATATGATCCTCTCAATTGATGCAGAAAAAGCATTTGACAAAATACAGCATCCTTTCCTGATTAAAACCCTTCAGAGTGTAGGAATAGAGGGTACATTTCTCAATCTCATAAAAGCCATCTATGAAAAGCCTACTGCAAGCATTATTCTCAATGGGGAAAAGCTGGAAGCCTTTCCCTTAAGATCAGGAACACGACAAGGATGCCCACTCTCGCCACTATTATTCAACATAGTACTAGAAGTCCTTGCAACAGCAATCAGAAGACAAAAAGGGATCAAAGGTATCCAAATCGGCAAAGAAGAAGTCAAACTGTCTCTCTTTGCAGATGACATGATACTCTATATGGAAAACCCAAAGGAATCCACTCCCAAACTATTAGAAGTTATAGAACAATTCAGTAAGGTGGCAGGATACAAAATCAATGCCCAGAAATCAGTTGCATTTCTATACACGAATAACGAGACTGAAGAAAGAGAAATTAGGGAATCCATCCCATTTACAATAACACCAAAAACCATACGTTACCTTGGAATTAACTTAACCAGAGACGTAAAGGACCTATATCCTAGAAACTATAGATCACTTTTGAAAGATATTGAGGAAGACATAAAAAGATGGAAAAATATTCCATGCTCATGGATTGGAAGAATTAACATAGTTAAAATGTCCATACTACCCAGAGCAATCTACACTTTCAATGCTATCCCGATCAAAATACCGAGGACATTTTTCAAAGAACTGGAACAAATAGTCCTTAAATTTGTATGGAA